>NC_044983.1:79854923-80185757 GCF_008728515.1 Papio anubis
AGCTCCTTATGAGAATCTAATGCCTGATGATCTGAGGTGGGTCAGTTTTATCCTGCAGCTATCCCCATCTACACCCCACCAACCCCGTCCCTGCCATCCATGGAAAAGTTGTCTTCCACAAAATTGGTCCCTGGTGCCAAAAAGGTTGGGGATTGCTGGCGTAGAGTATATCAAAACTATGGTTTTCGTTGTTGTTGTTTTGTTTTGTTTTGCTTATTTGAGGTGGAGTTTCACTCTTGTTGCCCAGGCTGGAGGTCAGTGGTGCAATCTCAGCTCACAGCAACTTCTGCCTCCTGGATTCGAGTGATTCTCCTGCCTCAGCCTCCCGAGTAGCTGGGATTACAGTGTGTGTGCGTGTGCGTGTGTGTGTGTGTATGTGTGTGTGTGTATATATATGTGTGTGTGTGTGTGTAAAATAAATGGTGGCTGGGAAGCAATGTGGCTTAAAAGGGAGAGAATTTACATCTATATCTACTACCCTTTCAATTGTACTTAGCTGAAGACTGCTTTAGAAAAGTTCAGATTTTTTTTGAAAAACAGTAGTAGAATGTGTTTGAAAAATAGAGTTTATCATTGAAGTTGAGTTCTAATCTCTCTATACAGGGTTTAAGAACAATTTTCAAAATTAAAAATCCAGTTGGATTGTGACTAAGATTTAGTGACCTCCTTCCAGGACAGGATTTTTGGAGTGTGAATCACAATCAATGTGTTGCTATAAATATCTATTAGTTGATCTCAGCTGATGTGTTATTAGTGAATTAATGGAGTGGAGTACTTTGCACAATAGGTTAGGTATTGTTTCATGGAATTCGATTCAGTTGTGTGTATGTACATGTTTATATTTTTGTCTGTGGTAGGCTTCCAGAAAAAAATGTATTTCTTTTTTTTTTCTTTTTTTTTTTTTTTTGAGGCAGAGTCTCGTCTCTCTCTGTGGCCTAGGCTGGAGTGCAATGGCATGGTTTTGTCTCATTGCAACCTCCACCTCCTGCATTCAAGCGATTTTCCTGCCTCAGCCTCCTGAGTAGCTGGGACTACAGGCACATGCCACCACACCTCGATAATTTTTGTATTTTTGGTAGAGACAGGGTTTCACCATGTTGCCCAGGTTGGTCTTGAACTCTTGACCTTATGATCCACCTGCCTTGGTCTCCCAAAGTGCTGGGATTACAGGCATGGGCCACCGCGCACGGCATGAAAAAAATGTATTTTTTAAAAAGGCTCTGGTAAAAAATATTTAAAAGCCCCTGTTCTGGGTGATAATGACTGTAAAATCTTTGTGTACAGTTCTTGCTAGCTCAGTCTTATTAACAGTTTCATTGAGAAAGAATTGAACAGGTATTTGTTTGTAGGTACTACCAAAAAATTGTACATTCAATACTTATCAAACAAAAGTTACATGATCTTATTCTTACACTATTAAATTTTTATTTTATTTTTAAATTTTGATTTTTTGGCATTTCATCTGCAAGTCTTTCTATTAGAGTCACACTATGTGATGATATTTTTTCTTTATCCACAATTTCCCCTGACTCCCCCGTTACTGTTAGGAATAACATAAACTTAAGAATTAATTATGATTACAGTAGTTATGGGTAATTAGGTACTATGAATTAAATCTTAGAAATCAGTTTCATTATTATAATGTGTCTCAGAAAACAATTTTTCCTCTTTGACTTTTAAAATTGTTATTACTATCATAAATGGTATTTATGTATTCATTTATCAAATATTAATCAAAAACTGCTTTGTATCTACCACCAGAATTTAAAAGACACCTTCCTAGACCGTAGAGAAGGCTCACTGACATGGCGCATACAGAATGGTAAACAGATAGTTACATTACACAATGGGATAAGTGCTTCAATAACAATATAGAGCTGTAAGGGAGTGAATTGAAGAGATACTCCCCTATTCTTAAATGTTCAGTGAAATTCCTTTGTCCCAAAGTGCTAGTTAAGTGAAGACATAAAGAATGAAAATAGTTTAGCAAAAAAAAAAAAAAAAAATGTGATTGTGGTAGTTAATGTTCCAGTCAGAGAAAATAGCATAGTATGGGAGATGAGGGTGGAGGAGGGCTATGAAATAGAGTCACAAGAATAAGCCAAGTTAAATAATTTAAGCTCCATCGTGGGTTCATAGATTTTCAAGTGTGTGAGAGAGCACATACGAAATTACTACCATAGAAGATGGCACTTTTAATTCAGGTACACTTAACCATAGGTAGATGAGGTAGTACTAGATTCTTGAAAAGAGAACTAATCCAAGACATGAAGGGTATCAACTGATAAAAATCTTGCAACTTTTGTATACGGTTAGAAATGGTAAGAATATCAGTATGTAGAAGAGAATCTCCAAAACTGGCAGATAGAGGAAAACACCTCTATATGTCGTAGGATAGTAGGGAAGAGTGCATCATTTGCTATATAAACGGAAATGTTCATCTAAGCTGCATTTTGTACGCACACTCTGTATTAGTCTGGTCTCATGATGCTATGAAGAAATACCTGAATCTGGGTAATTTATAAATAAAAGAGGTTTAATTAACTCACAAATCTGTATGGCTTGGGAGGCCTCAGCACACCTATGATCATGGCAGAAGGCACCTCTTCACAGGGTGGCAGGAGAGAGAATGTGTGCTGAGCGAAGGGGGTAGCCCCTTATAAAACCATCGGATCTCCTGAAAACTCACTCACTATCATGAGAACAGTATGGTGGAAAATGTCCCCATGATACAATTATCTCCACTTGGTCCCATCCTTGACGCATGGGGATTATTACATTTCCAGGTGAGATTTGGGTGGGGACACAGAACCAAACCATATCACATTCCCACATTCAAGATGCATGTAAGCACTTCTGCACCATTGCCATACTCAGGCTCCAGCTTTTTATGGAATTTCATCTCAGGCTATTCATTCATCTGTTCATTCATACATGCATACATACCTAAATGCATTTAGTCAATTAATCAGTCAGGCATTTTGGGGAGGAAAATTTGTAAAGCTAGTAATACTTTTAGTTTATTTGATAGACACCATGATCTGAAACATAGTCTCTTTCTTAAAGGGAAAATAGGAAGTCTTCTGAGTCATAACAGATGCATGCATACATTTCTCTGAGTCATCATAAGAAACACAAGAAAGATTTCACAGAGTCAGTGGAATTTGAACTGAGTCTTGAGGAATAACCAATATTTGAACATGTAGAATGCAAAATAAAGGATGAACAAGTGCTAATGCACAGAAGGTAATACGTATTAAATAACCAATAACCAATTGCTACTTGTATTTCTTCCACTAGGAGAGAACTTGGAACTATTTATCCCAAATATTAATTTCCAATTTCGGGTCCTGAGACTCAGTAACTTCAAAACAGTTGACATTAACTTCCAGTCCTGTTTTTTCATTCCAGCCTATAATAGTAATTTGTGTAGCTGCCCACATATCTCACTAAATGTTAAGATAACTCTGGTTTAAAATATAAATAATTGGAGAATAATTAAATATTTTGAGGTTAAGAAAGAGAATGGAACTTACAGAGGAAAGGTAAATTATAGTTGGAAGTAACCTTGAGATACTTCTTGCCCAATTTCTCATTTTACATAGGAAAATATAAATTATATGACATCCCAGGTTGGGCACAATTGTAGTGCCAGAGCTGAGACTGGAACTCACAGTTCCTGACCTGCAGTGATTTTCTCCCCTTGATAAATCTGATTTTGAAATATAGGATAAGAAGATTGTGTGTAGAATTAAAACCTGAGAACTTGAGTGTAATATAAGTGAAATAGAAAATTACTAAAATAATATTTATACATAATTTTACTTGGATGCCACTCCTAATTAATTTGAGAAGTAGGTAGGATATAAATAACAAATAAATGAAGTAATTTATACTTGAACAAACAAAGCTTAATCTCATGTAGTCCTCATATATAGGGTTAATTGTTGAAAATCCACTAGTGCCAATAGACTACATATAAACATAGAAATAGCTTCAAATTCCTGATTTCTAAAAATACATGTGTAATAGTTCACAAAAATTCTTCTATGGTAGCTAATATAATTAAAGAAATGTGTATTTCATTCCATAAGTTAATTAAATATTTTATGAAATTCTCAAAACAATGTATACGTGGAGAGTTGCAACCAACCCTAAGAATAAATAATAAATATTGCAGGAGAATTTTTGAAGATGATACAAATTTATTCGTTTAATATGGATGACAAAAATAAAATAACATGATTAAACAGAACTTTCTGGAAATTTAATATACTAATGAAAGTTATAAATATCCTGTGAATAATGTGAACAAGAGCAAATATATTGGTATTTAAAAACCTATTTATTTACATTAGTTAAAATATCAATTAGTTATATGATAACTTACTCTCTAATTATTCTCCTTAGAAGTCTTACAAGTCCTGAAGAAATGGAGCTTTAAGTTTTTTGACTTTCATACCAGTATAGTTACTACTATGGACACTACTTGTTACTACTCTTTACTTGTATAGCTATACTAGTATAGCTATATGCCAAGCACTGTGCTAAGTCCTTTCTCTACATTTTCTCACTTAAGTCTAATAATATTCTTGCAGGTTTGTTATTATCACCCACATTTTACAGATGAGGAAACAGAGTCTCATGGGGAAAAAAGAAATGATTCAAGTCAAGCAACCATTAAATAGTGCAGTTGGTACTTAGGCCCAGCCCTCTCTAATTCCAAAGCCCATGCTCTTGACTTCTATGCTACACTGCCTCTGTTCACATATATATTGAGCCTCTAAATACTAACACTCTTTTAGATATTAGGAATGCCAAGAGCAAAAGAATAGCTTCAGCCTTTCCAGACTTTCTCCAGAAGAGAAGACATTTAACTAAACAATTGCAATGGAATCTTACAGTTGCTGTGGCAGTCAGGCATAAGAACACAGTCAGCTCATCAAAGAAGTTGTATCCTTTCTACTTAGAAATTCCAAGGAAAGGCTTTGTATAAGAAGTGATGCTTGAGCTGAGACTAGAAGATAAAGAAATGTTGGATGGATGAGAGAATGCATAGTTGTCCAGATTTGAGAAAAGACTAAGAACCATGACACAGCATGGGGAAAAGTATAGTTTTCAAATTGACTGAAGCAAGAAATACAGCTAGAGAAAAAGGTACATGTATTAGCAAATATTGTATGAATGTATTCACATTAATCATATATAAGAAAGGTTACAATACATTCCATAGTTATTGAGATACTGTTGATGACCTTATATTATTGAAAAACTGGCCATATTTGTTCTCTGTGTTCACTCTGAACATAAAGCACAGTGCCATGAAAGGGGCCACACTGGGAAGAAGAAAACCAGTAAGGAGGCTGTAACCATGACTCCCGGTGAGGGCTGGAAGGCATTTTTAAAGATTTTACTTTTTCTGTTTTTAAAACATATTTCTTGGGTTAGACAAACCTAGGAAAATATATAGAGTTCTGTTTATTTCTTACATACTTTAAGTTACATGTTTACATCTGCAAATATCTCTGTAGTTGTTGGGTTATCACTGTCCATCAGACTCTTTCAAAGTAGTCATTACATCCTTTTCAAGTACACATCTATTGAATAATTACCATATACCAGGCCCTGTGCATGAGAAGGTAGTTAAATATCTAGGATTTTGGGTGAGACTGCTCTTCCTATTCAGAAAAGTTGAGTACAGATCAGGAAACTGAGAGACAAATATAGTAATATGGGATTTGTCAAAGATATCTGGTATATAAGTATTTAATAAATAAAAAAGGTGACATTTAAGGTCATCATAGAAAAGGCAGATTATTCCAAAAAAGGCTTTATTAAAACCAGCTAATCATTTGGGGGAAGAAAGGTCTGGTCAGTACTCCACTCTTTATATCAATATAAATTTTGGGTGAATGAGAGATTTAATCATGAAAACTGAAAATAACCCAAAATTTGGGTGACTTAGAATGTAGAGGGATTTTCAGTAAATGATGCCGAAGACAGAAATCCATAAGGAAAAGACAAATTTGACTATATAAAAACTTCAAACTTTTCTGCTATGAAATAACATATACATGGTGAAAGAAAAATAACTGTGAAAGTTGTGTTCAACATAGTGAGAGATGAATGGTTACTATACACAATAAAATGTTAAAATGTATTCAGACTTGCTAATAATCTAAAAAGTACAAATAAAATGATAATGAGATACCCATTTTAGCCTATCCAATTCAAAACTATTTTTTAAAATTAAAGGACACAAAATTTCAGTTAGATAGGAGGAAGAAGCTCAAGAGACCTGTCTTATAATGTGGTGATTATAACAACATATTATATTCTTAAAAAATGCAAAGAGAGTGGGCATTAAGTGTTCTCACCACAAAACGGTAACTACGTGAGGTAATGCTTATGACTCTAATCTAATTAACTAGATTTAGTCATTCTACATGTAAATATACTTAAAAACAAAACTTCATGTTGTTTTGAAGAGAGATGGTAGGCATATATGTGTTGTATAAAAATTTTATCTGTAAATTAAAAAAACTATATAATATGAATGTGTGATTATATTATATTAATATCTTATAAAGTGATCATATTACTGTAGAATTATAATTATGTTATATTGTATAATATAATAAAACAGCCATTAAAAGTGGTATAGTAATATTTCTGAATATGGAAGAATCCTTTCGCATATTCTAGATATAATTTCTTTCTTTTCTACATTTGCATTTTAAAATTTGTATTTTGTTTGTTTGTTTTTAAAAGACAAGGTCTTGCTCTGCCACCCAGACTAGAATGTGGTGGTGCAAAATCATAGTTCACTGTAACCTCAAACTCCTGGGCTCAAACGATCCACCTGCCTTAGCCTCCCAATCAACTAAGACTGCAGATGTGCACCATCACACCCAAATAATCTTTAATTTTTTTTAGTAGAGATGACGTCTCACTGCATTGCCCAGGTTAGTGTCAAACTCCTGGCCTTGAGACATCTTCCCGACTCGGCCTCCCAAAGCTCTGGGATTACAGAGTTGCATTCGGCCTATATTTACATTTTATACATGATGAATTTTTATATTCAGAGAAAACAAAAACTTCCATTTTGTAGGAAAAAAAAATCTGATGCATTTGGTGGAGACATTTGATTACTATGGCAGATCTGGGTTCTAGGTATACCCATAATACTGTCACTAGTGTGAGGGAGCTAGACTAACTCCCACCCCAAAGCACTTCACTCATCCCAGCCTTGGTCTGCTTTAGGTCTGGGGCTGAGTAGAGTTGGAATTAATCTTTGCCTTTTTAATTTGAGACAGCAGAAAGCAAGGACTAGTACTGCTTCTTAATCACAACTCTGCCACCTCCATTCTTCCAACCCTTCAAACTGAAAACCCTGGAGTTTTGTGTGAACTTTCCTTTTCTTTGCCTTAGCCAACCTCAGCAAGTCCCACTCATTCTTCCATCCATTCTTTTTCCTTCACTTGGACCAACATTATCATAATCTCAGGTCTTGTAGGTATTGATAGTTCAGTAACTTTCCAGTTGGTCTTGTTTCCTTCTGTCTTTTTCCCTTTAATTTATCCTAGCACTGCTACTAAAATTCTTGAAAATATCATGTTTCATCTTAAACTCTTAGTCGTATTCTGTTACCTTTTGGATGGTGATTTCCTTTCTTTCTGTGCTTCAGATAAAAAATGTGAAACTTGTAGATGGCCAGCTATTGTTCTATGGATGTGCAGTGAGCTTTTCAGTCTCATTTGTCTGTAATATCCTGATGATGCACCTTTGATTGTCTTGTCTTCCTTTCTTACTTGTTGGCATCTCTTTTACCTATTTATCTTTTGGTATCTCTCTGTGGAATGAAGTATAAACATGAATATCATAAGGAAAGCCAGATAACTCCCATAATTTTCAGTGCATTAGGCATTTTTGGAAAAAAATCCACAGTTAAATTGTTCACACACTTTCAAGGGTCTAGTCTTTGCTAATTTCTCCTCTTTGCTCAGTCATTTCTTAGCTTTGGCATATTAGCCTATATGTCCATTTGTCTTTTGGCTCAAATAAAAATAGTATCTTTTATAAAAAACTGTATAAAGGATACATTTATATGTGTATTTTCTTATTCTATATTAGAAAATGACATGCTTCTTTTTCACATCTTCAGCAGAAATAACATCATCTTGCAAGGCTTCTTCAACCTGAATCCTTGAGCTTAAACTGATGACCAGGATACAATGTGATATAATAATTAAGTACTTGATCTTTAATGTTAAAATAGAGATTTATTTTAAAAAGCATGTTTCATAACTGATTCAGCCGGGTGACTTTGGGAAAGTTATGTAACCTTTTTAAGCTTGAGTTTCCTTCTCTGGAAAGTGCCACCATTTTTGAGCTATTTCCCTTCATTGGAATGCCCTTTCCTTTGTGTTCATCTGTCCACCTTTTAAACATTTAAACATCTTAAAATCAATTTTCCAAGAGAACGTGCAACTGTACTTCGTTATTTACTGAATTGCAGAATGTTACAAATAGAAATGTTTTGCTTTATTCTAAGTGGCATTTTCCGTTTTGTTTATTATGAATATTTTATAACAATTGTTATTCAAAGTTTGCATTCTTCAGAGCCTCTTTTTATCTAATTATAATGTGAAACTTACTTGACAAGTGCAATTTTATTTTCATTTTAAGAATTTGTAGCAAAATACACAAATATTCAGATGAAGTTGAAATACAGGCTAAGAAGTCAGTTAGACAAACTGGTTCGGGGCAGCTGAACCACTTTAGACATAGGTATTCATTATCACCTTCTCCTCTTCTACAATATAAGATTTGAAATCTTCCCCTTTTACTTCATGTACCAATTATACTTCAGATTGCCAATTATGGCTCCTTGAAATGTAGTAAGACAGGTGACTTCAGTTCTGAATTTGTGTCTGTTCTCCTAAATTTGTATTAAACCATTTCTTGTTTCTGTAATTTGAAGTCAATTTGAAGTTGGCATGGCCGGAAGATAACCTCAGAATGTCCTGCAAGATTTTCATATATCAGTAATATAAATCATAGAAGAAGAAATCCAGAATTGGAGTCTTGAATATCAACAGGTTACCTTATCAGAGATGCTAAAACCTAAACACAGCATCTGATAGTTGGCAATACTTTTAGTACACACTATGTCACCAATTCAAAGAGGGTGAAACTACATTGATATGAGTTGCTAAATATTATCCAATGCCTTTCTTTTTTGTTGTTGTTGTTGTTGTTTTTTTGTTTTTTGTTTTGTTTTGTTTTTAGATGGAGTCTCACGCTGTCACCAGACTGGAGTACAGTGGCGTGATCTCGGCTCACTGCAATCTCTGACTCCTTGGTTCAAGCGATTCTCCTGCCTCAGTCTCCTGAGTAGCTGGGATTACAGGCACGTGCCTCACACCCAGCTAATTTTTGTATTTTTAGCAGAGACCGGGTTTCACCATATTGTCCAGGATGGTCTTGATCTCCTGACCTTATGATCCACCCACCTCGGCCTCCAAAAGTGGTGGGATTACACATATCACCAACATGATTCCAGTTCATTAAAGCTGTTCTTGTGGCTATGTTTCATTGTTTATTAGGACATTAGATAGTTTAATTATACCACATCCAGTATAATCAACTTGAGTAAGATAGTTTGCAATGTATATATTACATTTTTAAAAATGAACTAACGACATATTTGGAAAGATGAGAGCACCAATGTGTTTTTAGTCACATATTTATCAACAAGTTTTTGCATCTGTCCAATGATATAAAGTAACTCAGGATCACAAAGAAACGATATACATAAATTACAGTAATCAAAATTTATGTTAAGCACAGGCAGTGAATTGTTTAAGAATAAAATATTTTTCATCAGCTGAACAGTTACCAAGAATTTAGATTCACAGCCTTTGCTAAACGACCTTTCCCCCCAGGAAGGATTTTATGGAATTCCTTTATTGCCATTCAGTGGTGCTTGCTTGAATAGAGTTTGAATCTGCCCATATGATAGGCACCTTTTGTATTCTATAATGATCCTGGCCAAGTCATGTGATTGGGTTGCCACCTTATGTGTCTAGTAAAGCAAGACACTAGAATTTGCGCTGAAAGGAAAAGAGATGCAGAAAGAGCACCCTGGAACTTAAAGATTGCTCTGTGTATGCCAGACACAGACATTTTAAGGACCGTGGCCTTCCCATCACTCAGTATACTTTTCCAGTCAATATCTTCATGAGGTGACTGCAGTGATATTATTCCACTGTGTCAAAAAATGAAGTGACACCTAATAAGAATGCAAAGGAAAAAGCTGGAAACCAAAAGAAAATGATTTCATGCTTCAGACACAGGTAGAATATAATAAAATGATGGGAGGTGATGTGTACTTCAATAAAAGTTTATTAAGCTGAAAGAAATAATATGGTGTAGTGTAATTTACTTAATTAGCACCTAATTAGTAAATAAATGTATTTGGTTCTTAGATGGTGAACCATCTAGGTTCCTGTAGGATAATGATGGCTGTCAAAATTTGATCTCTCCAAATATCCTACGGAAAAATCAACAAGGAGAGTAAATAAAACTCTTTTCAAGCAAGCTTACAGAATAATTAGCAGACTAAGAATACTGCACATTTCAAGATACTTCTAAATGGGAAATAAGTTACAGGAAACCTACACAGCCAGTTCCAAAGCCTATGCTGGAACCAGTGGAGGCAGAGAGAGAAGTGAAGAGGGGAGTGCAGCAGGATTCTCGTGGTGACTGGACATAAATAAGATCACTCCCAAGAAAAGAGGGAACAGTACTGAGAACAGGTCTGGCAGCTGGTGGATGAGACCGCTGTGTGCTAGAGAATCCTAAGGAAGAGTCTTAAAGCTATGCAGAACAGAAGTGACAGTCTTGGGTATGCACTATCTCATCGGGAGAATCTCTAAGAGGCTGAGAGGTGAAGGAAAGAAAATAAGCAGTTAGTAGAAATTTGAGGTACTAAAGAAAGGAATGAGTATCTGAAAATCATTCACTTACCACTCCCTTTCTGGAAATAATTTTTTAAAATACATTTTATTACACCAAAAAAAAAAAAAGTTCTATTGACATCAACAACAATAAAATTCAAATTCCTCTTTCGTAGACAGAACAATTTTCTTGTTAGTGCAGAAAACACTCAGATATTTTAAAATAAATAGAGGAACATCAGGCTGTATTCAAACACCATTACTGTAAGAAGAAAACAAAAAGTAAGTCTTTTTATCTGATGATTAAAATTCCCAAATGCAACCCACAACTCAGAAGAAATATTAAACATTTGCATATGTGAAAGAACTTTTCAAATTCGAAATTTAAAAACTCAGGATATGAATTAAGGATGTGATATAAGAGTTGATAAAATCAGGAAGTTGAATAGAAAGATATACCAAAAGAGGCCAAAGATTTTTAAAAAATGAAAGTAATTGGAAATCAGCTATTAAGATATGAATAAAAAAAGAAGAAAAAAGTACAAAAACAAAACAAAAAAAGAAAAAAAAACTGAAAAAATTTAAAAACATAAAATGTGAATCTATAAGAAGAAATTGATAACCATAATGTTAAACTGAATTGCTTGTAAATCATTTAATAAGCATAAAATATTTTGTAGAATGACCCACACTTTCTCCTTCATAAAAATATAATGGTCTATTATCAGAAGTGAGGTACACAGTTTTTTTCAGACAGTGTGACATTCATTAACGAATTAAAAATTGGGAAATATTTATAAAATATTTCTTTGATGATGCCCAGAAATTGATCCTATACATATTATGAGGTAAATTATTTTGCTGTAAATATTTTCATTGCATATCTGTCTATACATATGTATTATATATGTATATAGATTTTTTTTTCTCCGAAGACTCAAATCTTCTTGAGGGAAGACTTTGTTTATATTTATATTTCTAGAGCATTTCATGATGCCACATGCATCCTAGGTGCACAGTTAACATTTGCTGCCTGAACTGTAGCATATATCAACCAGCTACTACTTACCTTATAACTGTGATATTCAAATTTTTAGTAGAGGGAAACTTTTTATTTTATTATGTCTTGAAATTCATGGTGAACCTGGTGAGTAGGACCAGAGAGGTGTGTTTACTGAGCTTGGCAGAGAAGCAAGGAGGAAGATTGGAAAAGTGATGAAAAGTCAAGCCCTTTGAAGGCTGTAGTGGTACGGTATGAGAGAGGAGAGGGAAATTTTAGAGCTTCTTCCATCAAGCTTAGTAGGAGTCAGCACATCCATGTGGGCACAGAGTGACAGCAATCAGAAAGCAGGATGGTGGCAGCTGCTCACACTCAGTTTGTGACTTCCAGATCTGTAATTAATTTAATGAATTGGACACCATCTAGTTTTATGACAATCTATAGCATGCATCTTGTTTCTTGTTACGAGTTTTACAAGTTGTGGCTCAGAATTAGTGGTTCTACTGTGAACCATGGGGCTTTACCTAGGCTGACAAGGAGGTAAAGACATCTTATACCATTTTAGGCACCGAAATGACCTAAGATGTACAGCAGCTTTCTGTTATAGGTGCCAGTGAACTATGCATCAAAATGGCATGAGGCTACATAATCACATTGCTAGTTTTCCCCCCGTTGATGTATGGCTTGACAATTCCATAGTTAGTAGGTATACAGAGAATGCCTTAAAAATTATGATGTTTTTATTATTGAGAACAGGAGAAATTCTCACCAACTGAACATTTATATAGCTTATAATTCATCCATGGACAACTCAAATAAACATAACTTGATAAATATAATTGAGCCCCCTCATGCATTGAATAAATTTGGGTCATTTTCTATTATCTCAGAACCGGGAAATGTAACAAAATCAAATTGTAATATACTTAAGTAGAAAAATATACCTCAGTTAATAATTTAAAATAGCTACATGTGTTTATACAATGCCTAGCCATTACGTGTCTCAGACCATTAAATCTCTATGGCATTATCACAGAGTAGTTACCTCATTTCCATTGTACAGATGAGGAAACTGAGACATAGGTTAATAACTTACTCAAAATCACTCAGATAGTAGCTGCCAGGGTTTACATTAAGACCGCCTGGCTTGGCGGGGCGTGGTGGCTCACGCCTGTAATCCTAATATTTCGGAGGCCGAGGCAGGCAGTTCATCTGAGGTCAGGAGTTCCAGACCAGCCTGGCCAACATGGTGAAATGCTGTCTCTACTAAAAATACGAAAGTTGGCCGGGCGTGGTGGTGCGTGCCTGTCATCTCAGCTACGCAAGAGGCTGAAGCAGGAGAATCGCTGGAACCCGGGAGATGGAGGCTACTGTGAAGCCGAGATCACGCCACTTCTCTCCAGCCTGGGCGACAGAGTGAGACTCCATCTCGAATACATAAATAAATAAATAAATAAATAAATAAATAAATAAATAAAAGACACTCTGGCTCTAGTGTGTGTGCCAAAGTACCGCATCACATTTGGTACTTTCTCCTTAAAATTGATTTACATAGTAAAAGTGACAGACCAACAATAGAAAGCCAATATTTTAATTCATTGTGGAAGAATCAGTGACAGCAATGACTAAATTTTTAAATACTATTTGTCACTGTTTGCCAATGTTACTGTAGACACACTAAATTTATATACTTTCTAAACCAGAATTGAGACAAATGAGTAACAAAAACTTCCCACAGTCTATAAATTTAGATAAAACAGAAAGGGAAAACATTGAAAAGCAATTATAGTTTTGATAAGTTATTGTTTTTTAAAAATTAAATCATGTGAAATCTGGGTTTTCTAGAAAATCGTTCTATTTGAAATTCTCTTTAGCTTTGATCCTTCCAAAATTCCAATTAATGTCAATTGAGGTATTGCTGCTTTTGAACTCTTCACTTCCTGAGATCTAGAATATTGAAACTCTGGCCTCTTTCTTGCGATCGATTCTAATCAGCAGATATTTATTGAATGCCTATTAAGTGCAACACTGTTACTAAGAAATAAATAGCTTCAAAGAACATGCATTCTTGTGGGGAGCTTTCATTCTTCAAGATGATAGAAGAAATGTCACAAGGTGAAATATGTGAATTCATTTCCACATGAATAAAGCAGACAGGATGTACTATTGCATTTCTGAAGGAGAGAGGTCTTTATACTTCAGCATTATGGATTTAAAAAGTTCTCATGGAAAGACCAACTTGAATTAGGCATTTCTAGGAAGTTTTTAATCAGTAACTTTAAAACACTTTCCAGCTAAGCTATAGACTTTTTAACAGGCAGGAATAGAAAAGATACGATTAAAAGCTCACATTTGAGAATGAACTATATCCCAGTAACAGCACTATTTACAAAAAGGTGTATTCTTTTAAAAAAGCAATAGATACACATAGCTTCAGAATAAAATAATGGCAATAGGTTTATAAACAGAGTCAGCAGACACCTACCTCTTTCCCTACCTCCCTTGGTATTAAAAGGGAAAAATTCTATTAAATATTAATTTTAATATTTCCCTATGTGTGTTAAAATAATACAGATGTACTGTCATTTCTAAATATATATACTTTTATATATATGTATTTTGGACATTTTTTGTTATAGTACTTTGCTCACTGAAAAAAAACATACACATACACACGTGTACATGAGTGCCTGTGTACACGCACAAGTACCTCCCCTCCATATATTTTTCCAATGAATTCATTCTGATAAGTTTACAGTGAGGTGTGTTGTCAGTATTATTGCTGTTATTTCCATGTGTCTTTTTTTCTTTCTCTTTATAGTATCTGCTTTCTCCTGGTTTGATTATCCTGCTTGTTTAGAGAGAATGTGGTAGGCTTTCCAGCTGCTGAATGTGATCAGTGAATTGGACTAAAGTCTATATGGAGGGCCTGGCGCGTTGGCTCATGCCTGTAATCCCAGCACTCTGGGAGGCCAAGGCGGGTAGATCACGAGGTCAGGAGTTCGAGACCAGCCTGGCCAATATGGTGAAACCCCCCCCCCCATCTCTACTAAAAATACAAAAAAACTATCCAGGCGTGGTGTTGATGCCTGTAATCCCAGCTACTCAGGAGGCTGAGGCAGGAGAATTGCTTGAACCCAGGTGGCAGAGGTTGCAGTGAGCCGAGATTGTGCCACTGCACTCCAACCTGGGCAATAGAGGGAGACTCTGTCTCAAAAAAAAAGAGGCTGTATGGAGGAGGTCTTACAAATATTAGAATCCATATTTTTTCTTTTTTCCTTCAACTTTTAACTTTTGGGGTACACGTGCAGGATATGCAGATGTGTTACACAGGTAAACATGTGCCATGATGGTTTGTTGCACAGATAAACCCATCACCTACACATTAAGGCCAGCATCTATTAGCTATTCTTCCTGATGCTCTCCCTCCTCCCTCCCACACCCCCAACAGGCCCGAGTGTGTGTTGTTCTCCCCATGTGTCCATGTGTTCTCATCGTTCAGCTCCCACTTATAAGTGAGAACATGCAGTGTTTGATTTCTGTTTTTGCATTAGTTTGCTGAGGATAATGTTTCCAGTTCCATCCCTGTAATAGACATGGTCTTATTCCTTTTTATAGCTGCATAATATTCCATAGTGCATATGTACCACATTTTCTTTATCCAGTCTGTCATTATTGGGCATTTGGGTTGATTCCATATTTTTGCTATTGTAAATAGTGCTGCAGTGAACATGTATCTTTATAACAGAATGATTTGTACTCATTTGGGTATACACCCAATAACGGAATTGCTGAGGCACATGGTATTTCTGCCTCTAAAGCTTTGAGGAGTTGCCACACTGTCTTCCACAATGGTTAAACTAATTTACATTTCCACCAACAGTGTATAAGTGTTCTTATTTCTTCACAACCTTGCCAGCACCTGTTGTTTCTTGAGTTTTTAATAATTGTCATTCTCACTGCTGCAACATAGTATCTCATTTTGATTTTGATTTGCATTTCTCTAATGATCAGTGATGTTGAAGTTTTTTTTATATGTTTGTTGGCTGCATGAATGTCTTCTTTTGACAAGTATCTGTTCATGCCCTTTGCCCACTTTTTGATGGGGTTGTTTGTTTTGTACTTGTAAATTTTTTTAAGTTCCTTGTGGATTCTGGACATTAGATGTTTTTCAGATGGATTTGATAGATTGAAAATTTTTTGTCCCAATCTGTTGGTTGTTTGTTCACTCTTATGATAGTTTCTTTTGCTGTGCAGAAGCTCTTTAGTTTAATTAGATTCTATTTGTCAATTTTTGCTCTTGTTGTAATTGCTTTTAACATTTTCCTCATGAAAGTTTTGCCTGTGCTATGTCCTGAATGGTGTTGTCTAGATTTTCTTCTAGAGTTTTCATAGTTTTTGGTTTTACATTTATGCCTTTAATCCATCTTGAGTTAATTTTTGTGTAAGGGGTCTGGTTTCAATTTTCTGCATATGGCTATCCAGTTCTCCCAGCACCATATATTAAATAAGGAATTCTTTCCCCATTACTTGTTTTTGTCAGGCTTTTTGAAGATCAGATGGTTGTAGATGTGAAGTCTTATTTCTGAGTTATCTATCTGTTCCATTGATCTATGTGTCTGTTTTTGTGACAGTGCCATGCTGTTTTGGTTACTGTAGCCTTATAGTATAGTTTGAAGTTGGGTAGCATGATGCCTCCAGTGTGTTTTTGTTGTTGTTGTTTTTTTTTTTCTTATGATTTTCTTGGCTATCCAGGCTCTTTTTGTTCTATATGAATTTGAAAGTAATTCTTTCTATTCTTTGAAGAATTTCAAGGGTAGTTTAAAGTGAATAACATTGAATGTATAAATTACTTTGGGCAGTATGGTCATTTTAACAATATTGATTCTTCCTATCCATGAGCATGGAATATTTTTCCGTTTGTTTCTGTCCTCTTTCACACTTTTTTTTTTTTTTTTTAGGTCTACCAGATTTTCAGAGTGGAACACTGTAGTTTTCAATCTGGGAGGTATGCATCTCTCTACACATGTTCTGGAAGCTAGATGAGGAGAAACAGCAGAATTAAATATGTAGACATCAATTAATTACTCACTTTCCCACCCACCATATACATTTATTCATGGTTTAATTTGCTTTGTGCTTTGCTATGCCGAGTTTCCTCCAATCCATGATCTTTCAGATTTTCTTTTTCAAGAGAATAACCCTTCTAGCTGGGCTGGGTAGTCACAGTGTAGTGGCATAAAAGGGCATTACCTAGTTTGACAGAGTTGGAATCTTGCAGTATGAGTTAGGAGTCTGGGAGGATATAAGTCAGGAGGACATGGACCCTCTCTAAAACCTTTCCATCAGTATAAGTGATATAGGTTTCTTACTTGTTCTTGTCTTTCTCCTCTTCGTTTTTTCTATGTAGCTTAGTAATTTTTTTTTTCCTTACTACCATTTAGTGGCTTTGGGGCAGGGACAGGAGATTAATCATGCATATTCAATTAAATAGAAGCAACTGTGCATTTCATTAATATGATTAATGTGATGATTATTCCCTATAAATTTTCTAGTAATCTTATGACATTATCCCATTTAGTGGATGAGTATATTAAGATTCAGCTAAGGTTAAGTAACTTACCAGACTGGGTTTGACTCAAAGGCTTGTAGTTTTTTCACTGGTTCCCAGAAAAGATACAGAAACATAAGAATACAGAATTCTTAACATTTTAATTAGGACAAAAGTTTAGTGTTCTTTTCCCTTAGATAATGTCTTTCAAATAATTTTTTTTTTTTTTTTTTTTTTTGAGGCGGTCTGTCTGTCACCAGGCTGGGGTGCAGTGGCGGATCTCAGCTTACTGCAAGCTCCGCCTCCCGGGTTCGCCATTCTGCTGCCTCAGCCTCTCCCAAGTAGCTGGGACTACAGGCACCCATACCTAAGCCTGGCTAGTTTTTGCAATTTTTTTTTTTGGTAGAGACGAGGTTTCACCACGTTAGCCAGGATGGTCTCGATCTCCTGACCTCGTGATCTGCCCGTCTCGGCCTCCCAAAGTGCTGGGATTACAGGCTTGAGCCACCGCGCCCAGCCTCAAATAATTTTGATATACCAAGCATGGTGTATACATGAAGTTATACACCATTCCATTATTTCTCTTTTTACATTTATCTGAATACATCACCAAAGTTTCTGAACAACCTGAGTAGTCAGAGTTGTACCACAGGATGACAGTCTTTTTCCTTCCAGTTTTCAGTGTCACTTTATGTCACATTTCTTTAAGCTATTCTGAGGGCCATCAGGCTTTCTCTAAAAGTTTCTTCAGACTCTTCCACTTTTTGCCCACTGTACTGTCTTACATCTGCTGCACTATTTCTTTTTGTCAGGACAACACTTCATTTCCAGGTCTTAGTTGTCTTTGTTGTTAACCCAATTACCTCGAAACCTGCTTCAAACAAAAATTGCCATTTAGGCCGGGCGTGGTGGCTCACGCCTGTAATCCCAGCACTTTGGGAGGCCGAGACGGGCGGATCACGAGGTCAGGAGATCGAGACCATCCTGGCTAACACGGTGAAACCCCGTCTCTACTAAAAAAATACAAAAAACTAGCCGGGCGAGGTGGCGGGCGCCTATAGTCCCAGCTACTCGGGGGACTGAGGCAGGAGAATGGCGTGAACCCGGGAGGCGGAGCTTGCAGTGAGCTGAGATCCGGCCACTGCACTCCAGCCTGGGTGACAGAGCGAGACTCCATCTCAAAAAAAAAAACAAAAAAAAAAAACAAAAAAAAACCATTTATTATCTTTCACATTTTGTGGATTACACATTCAGACACATCACAGTTTCTGTGGATCTGCTAGGAGAATGAAAGGTCAGGAGCTTGAATTATCGGAGGTTTCCTTCATTTATATCTGAAGGTGGATTCTTGCTGTTAGTTGGGACCTGTGAAGAACGGTGAAGGGTCTGAGATTTTGCCAGATACGTAAGCTATCATACACGCTGGCAGAAGGCACAAGATTCCTCAGTCAGAGACAAAAGACTTTGTTAATTAAGGCACAGAAGGGAGAGTGATTTTCAAGTTCACGCAATTACCCTTGTTCTTAAGTCCTACAAGTGGAACATGGAGTGACTCAAGTGGATACTGCACATGTAGTGTATACGCTTCACAGATGAGCAACCTTGAGCTAGGAAAATCTCAATCTTTGCAATGGGCTAGAAGTAAACTTCCTTGAACTTTGCACTGAAGGGCAACATGATCCTCCGACTGTTCAGCAAACAAATCTACCCTTGTTCTAGAGAGGGACGCTGTTTCTGTCTTCCGAGGTTCTTTGCTATGCAAAAATTCTTGGAAAGATAATCTGGAACAATTGTCTCTGCTAGCAAGATGTGCAGAAACACAAGAGACTCACTGAGAAGTTTCTCCCAGTAAAATGAAGAAGAGGACAATGGACTTTAAACAATAATTAGCAGCTTCCGAAGTGTCTTTTAGGACAGATTGATATAAACAGTTTTACCAGATTGTAAAAAAATATAGAGGAATTTGGACTCTTAGATTGGTGGTCCAAACGAAAGGCTGATAAATTGTGCTTGGGGTTCTTGATTCCGAGAAGACTTCACATAGAAAATGCTTGAAAGGAGCAAATTAGATACTCAGGAAATCTTCACATACTCTGTTGTTGTTCTTATTGTTGTTGTCATTAGCTGTTTGAGCATATGCGTGTGACTTATCACGTCTAAGATGTTTGAATAGTTTTGGATAGCATATATTCATAAGGACATTTATTAACATTAAAGTAAATTTTTAGCCTGGAGAAGGGTAGACACAGGGGTATGCATGATAGCATGTTTAAATAATCTGAAGGAATGCTGTAGGGTGGGTGGGGCAACAGGTTTTAGCTGCTCCAGAATACAGAATCAGGATCAATGAATAAAGGGTATGAGAAGGCTGATTTACCCTCACTACAAAGAAGAATGTTTTAATAATTAAAGCACAGCCTGGGAGGAATCTTAATTGACAAAGAGAAAGTGCAGCTTTGAAAGCAAATGCAGAGAGAGAGAGCCTCACAGAAAAGAGAGCATGGAGAAATCAAGCCCTGAATGGTGTAATATCATGTGTTGGTATTCAGAAGCCAAAGGAAGACAGTAAAATGGTAGTAGTGACAGTGGTCCTGAGAGAGAGGTGTTCTTTGGATAATTTCATAATTGGATAATTATGCCAAGAACACATGTGTACCCCCAAGAGGTAGACAACAGCACCAGTGAAGACAGATGGAGCTCGCTTAGAGTGAGCTTTTCCCTTCCTTCCCCGCCCTGCCTCATTCTCTCTTTCCTTCCCTTTCTTACTTTCCGCCAACTTTCACCATATAAATATCTACTTTGTGTCAGACACTATGCTCAGACCTAAGGCTATGGTAGTGAATAGCAACTGTTTTTACCTTCAAGAAACTTACAAGTTAGTAAGAGAAACAAAACAAATATATGACAACAAATCATAAAAATTTGCAAGGGAGATTTTCAAGGAAGAAACTTACAAGGGACAACCAAATTAGATTGAAAGACTAGAAAAGCTTCCCTGAAGAACTGATATTTAAGCTGAGATGTAAATCCAGATAAGAATTTTCCAGATGTAGAAAGAAGGGATTGCTATGGAAAACATGATAGGAAAGACCTTCTCACAATTAGAAACTGCCAGAAGGCCAATGTGGTTGGAAAAAAGTCCCTGTGGATAAATGATCTGAGATGAGATTGGAGACTTAAGCAGGATCCTAAAGCAGAACTGGGCTTCTGCTTAGAGGACTGATGGGTGGTGAGGAGGTGTGTAGAGGGCTGAGCCTCCAGGAGGCTATTGCCACAGTCCAGGTGTGGTATGTACCAAAGACCTGGATGTGGAGGAGAAGAGACATGGGTGGATGCTTTTCCACACCACTAAGTAAAACAACTGACCAATCTCCAACCAAAAAAACCCGATCATCCATCTGTATTATTTTCTAATGGCCATCAAATGTCGATGACCCTCAGAAAGCATGATGGTTAACAACACAGACTTTGAAGTGAGAGTGGCTGTGTCCAGATCTTAGCTTTTGTATTTACTAGTTGCATGAACTTGTGCAGTCAGGCCTTCAGTACATACATCTGTAGCATAAACTGCATAGACATGTCTGTTTTATAGGGTTAGTGTAATTATCCAAATTGCGATTATCCAAATCACGATGGTGATTTATGGAAAGACATCACAGTCAAAGTATACAAGTTTCTTTAATTTAAAGAAGTTAACAAGAACTTAACTGGGTAGAAATGGTTGTACAAAGCCAGAAACTTTCCACATTATTCCTATTAGAGGAGCAAATATCCCACGCCATTCAAGTATGTCAAATGTGCCCTAGCATTTATTTTGGACCATTAGGTTTTTCTTGGCGTTTCTTTATCATTCTTCTGTGATGTCTTAAACCCTTTTGGTTTGTTTTAATATTTATGTATTGCTTAAGAGGTACATGTAACTGGTAGTAGCACTCCCAACATGTTACTGAATTTTTCTCAAGGTTAGCATACCAAGTGTACTATCCTTTAGCAGGTCAAAGATCAGGTTTTCTCGAAGTTTATTCCTGCAAGTTTGTGCAACAATTTAATGATACATTTTGAATTAAAACAAACAAACAAACAAAAAACGTAGTCCAAACCTGGAAATTTGTAAATATAGAATAGGATGCAGGCTTTAATTACCAGTGAATTGTTAAATAAATCTGTTTGGTTTAGTTTTGGTTATTCCAAATTCTATTCTAAAAAGAATTTCTTGTATTATTTTCCAAGAGCTTATAATAAAGTACCCCTTCAAGTGTAATAATCCAGACATGTCTAATCGAAGTGAGCCAGCTCACCATCTGCTCACAGTTCTGCTACTTAAGCAGTGATAACACTAAAAACAGTCTGCCAGAGTTTCAGTTATGCAAATAAAATAAATGGTGGGACTCAGACTATCCTAGCTTTGCATTAATTTGTATGTCTTCAGAATGACACCGAAGTAGAAACAGTTGCTCTGTGTATTATGTCAAAGGAATATATTTTATAAAAGCTCTTTGTCAAGTGGAAAATAATTTCAAAGTTTAAACAATTTTTGTGCTTTAGTTTACTAAACTAATAAATTTTAATCATGATAATTACAACAGTAATATACATAAATGAGGTACATGCAGCTTATTCCTCCTTTAATTTGCTTAGGGGAGGGCTTTATGTACCTGAGAGGAAAAAATAAGAGGATTACTAATTTATATGCTTGGTACCAAAATATGTGATTAAGTTTAGTTGGCTACATCAGGCCATCAGGAGTTATCTCTTTAGGATTCTCATAAATAAATTGTCCAGGTGTAGGCTTACAGCCTGAACAACATTTCAGGTGGTTTTTGGGAGTAAATAGAAGTAAAGATTAGTCAGTAATAGTCCTATTCAGCAACTTTATCAAACCTGGACCAAATAATCTGCTGATAGGCAAACAATGCCTTGTCTTTCCCAGGGGATAGTGCTTGACGTGTCCCTCTTAATACACCTACGAGCTCTTTGTGGTCAGAATTCATACATCATTAACGATTGTTCTAATATTGTTTCCACAAAATGGTAACAGCAGTAATTCGATGCTGTCTTCTTTTGTTGCAAATATAGTCTGCTTTTGCGTAATCCTTAGTCATCTTATATTCTCCACCAAAACGTTCTCTCCTGTTTTTAGATTTACATTGTGATGCTGTAGATGGAGAAAACATTCTTCCTCTCACTCTTGTTTTTTGTTATCTGTTCTGATGCTATTGGACATCTTGGGTTGAGACTCTATCGTATTGAATGTTGGCATGAAATCTGTGCATTATTCAAACTCATATTTAACTCATATTTATATGCTTCCAAAATGAGAGCATATAAGCAGCAGCAGCTTCATTTTGTGGCAAGATTTACATTTTCCTTTTGAGTTACAGAATATAAAGAAGAAAATCAACGAAGTCTTCAGAGACTTGATGTTTTAAAGGTAGCTTGAAATACCGCAAACATAAATTATCCAACTTGATTATGTCAAGAAAAAAAGAAAGAAATAGCACTTTGTAGTCATGGTTCTCTTTTTATATATTTCTTTATTTCATAGTCATGGAAGGAGCATTTCTTGAACAAAAGTAGTTATTCATTATGATAAAAGAGGCAATATTATTTTAAAATGAACTATGTTGGCAATATTGAGGCAACGTGAAACAATATTGGAATTATTTAAAATACTGAAAAATACAAACGAGCTGATATTCAAGAAACTCTAACATCACAAAATTGGGTAAGGAATTAATTAAAGGAAGATTGCCTGGAACTTTATAAATTAAAATAAAAAGTTGTTATTTATGTTCTTCCTTTTTCCTACTATAATTTCACTGTATTTAGCCAGGCACAGTCATCTGACCTGTTAGATCGCTGTAAAATTTGCAAGACAAAACTGTATTAGAGTTTAGACAAATGTTTAGACCTGACCTATCTGAGTTCCACATCATTGAGAAGAAAACATAGTATAACCCAAATTTAAAGTGTCTCCTTTAAGATACGCCAGCAACTTACGTTATATCAATAAGCGATTAAAATTTGTAACTTTATCAAAACATTTTTGAAATGATAAGTGATTCTTTTAACTTTGTTTTTACAATTCTACTATTTTAAAGGCCAAAACACAATTACTTGAGGAAGTGATAAAGGTGAATGTGGAATACTATAGTCTTAAAACTGAAAAATAGTTGAGGACATATTTTCTCTGCACTTTATAGAAGACTAAACTGAATTCTGGAAAATCAGAGGATGCCTCTAGATTGTTTTCAATCTAGGACCACGTGGGCCTCTTGATGTCTTAGAGAATATATATTCTACTGCACTATACTACATGCAGAAGATTCTAAGTCCATTGAAAAAAATTACCAGGGAGAGAAAATATAAAGTAAATAATAGTACCTGGAGTTAATGTATTGTTAATTTTGAGTTCAAATATTTTTTTTTCCTATACACACATAATCAAGCTATTAATAACAAAATAACAGGAAGATACAAAAAGGTGATTTTTTTAGTAAGTAAAATATTTTGAAAAATGTTCCAAAATTTATTAAAATATTGATATGGGATTTCTAATTTTATTCATGTTTCAGATTAATTTATTACAATATCCAATGTCCTGCTTTATTAAACAGCTGAGACAATATAGAAAGGAAAGGTAGAAATCAAATTATCTATCCATACCTTTTAATTGTAGGGAAACAGAGGCTTCGTAGCACTCAAAAATTTTAATATGGCAGTCAAACAGCAGTTCACAATAATGTTCTAAAATTTTAAAAAGTCTTTTTGAACTTCAAATTACAATAAGCAACTGAGCAGATGGTAGTAAGAAGAGCTTCAGGTGTATCTTCCTCTTTTATACGTGGTTTGTTTAATTTATATTGAAATGCAGTCCAGAGATGTTATGTTTCATTTTTTTGTTTGTTTGCTTGTTTGAGACAGGGACGGTTTGAATGGCGTACTTGGGTTGCGAGCAGAACCTCTAGTAGCTAGGATTACAGGTGTCCCTGCAGAACATAATGGCCATTTTTAATATTGTTATGGACAAAACTTTGGTATATTAAATATAGGCAATTTCATAGAAATATAGAATTATATGAATTTTTGCTTAGAAGAAAGTGAAAACAATACATACATGCTGCTGAATTGCTTCAAAAAATTATATGCAAAAATTGATGTTGTAGTCAATGCTGATTTTCCTTAGTGTGAAAAAGGTGATCTTTCAGTCTATCATGTACTTTCTTTGAGACTTTTACTAAAGATTTATCTGTAAATTAATGGAAAATAGGGTGTAATGAATAAAAAATGAGGACCAAACAGCCCCCATTTTCACTTCCTCGACCTTTGGCTAGAAAGTAACTTTTTTTTTTCTTTTTTTTCTTTTTCTTTCTTTCTTTTTTTTTTGAGATGGAGTCTGGCTTTGTTGCCAGGCTGGAGTGCAATGGCTGGCGATCTCGGCTCACTGCAAGCTCCATGCCTCGGGTTCATCTTGTTCTCCTGCCTCAGCCTCCTGAGTAGCTGGGACTACAGGCGCCGCCCACCCGGCGCCTGGCTAATTTTTTGTATTTTTTAGTGAGGCAGGTTTCACCGTGTTAGCTAGGATAGTCTCGATTTCCCTAACCTTGTGATCCTCCAGCCTCACGGCCTCCCAAAGTGCTGGGATTACAGTGGTGAACCACCGCACCCGGACGAAAGTAGCTTATTCTAAAAGTTACACTTTGGAACCATATCTCCCTGGGTTCTTCTACTTTCGGTTTCAGCATGTCAGTTGATTTTATTCTTTCTTGCACAGTTGTTGTTCCTAATTCTTCAGTATTAAATAGGTTCTTAAAAATTGAAAAGGAGTAATGTTGAAGAGTGTTTCCAGAACACAACATGACAGGTAAGGAGTTCTAAGAAACATTTACAAGTTGTTTTTAACCCGTGAATGCCTTTTTTACTTCCCACACTCTTGTACAAATGTAGATGGGAAGGCATTATTATTTTCTTTAAAAAGAATTAAAGAAAACTAAAAGCAAATAACACATTTTAAATGATGGCTTTGCAGCATCAAGGTTGTGAAATGTAGACCTCACAGGAGGACTCAGAAATTCTGCTGAGTTCGGGATCAGTTGCCATTCTATTTCTGCAAAGATGCTGCCTTGGGATAGAAACAAAGTTGTTAGTATATTTATTATAAATTTTGATAGTAATTTACTTTCATTGTCAAATAGTATTAAATATGCTGACACTTTTTGAGGCCGAGGTCACCGGCGCTGTGTCACCCAGGCTGGAGTGCAGTGGCAGCGATCTCGTCACTGGCTTTATCGCCTCCAGGTTCCGCCATTCTCCTGCCTCCAGCCTCGAGTAGCTGGGACTACAGGCGCCCGCCACCACGCCCGGCTGGATTTTTTTTTTTTTGTATTTTTAGTAGAGCGGGGTTTCACTGTGTTAGCCAGGATAGTCTCGATCTCCTGACCTCGTGATCCACCCACTTCGGCCTCCCAAAGTGCTGGGATTACAGGCTTGAGCCACCGCGCCCCGCCATGCTGACTCTTACATAATAAAATTGTCTCCTTGACACCACTTTTGAATTATGGTCATTTTCTGGCAGTGCAAACTGTTGTTTTGTTTTCAAAGAAACAAGTTCTATCTAATTTTAGAGTCTAAGAGTCTATTTAGACTGATATTAAACAAACAAACACACCCATTAAAAAATTCCACTTTGTCTGAAATTGATATATTTGTCCTTGAGTGTACATTTCACCTTACCTTTGTATGACATTTTCATGTTTTTTTTTTTTTTTTTTGAAAACTGCATATAGCTGATTTTTATTCACAATCTGAAAATATTTGTATTTTAATAAGGGCATTAATCTATTGACTTCTACTGTCACAGCTGATAGGCTGTTATATTTGCTGTTTTCATTCCTGCCTTTTGTTTTTTGACACCACTTTTGAATTATGGTCATTTTCTGGCAGTGCAAACTGTTGTTTGTTTTTTTCAAAGAAGCAAGTTCTATCTAATTTTAGAGTCTAGAGTCTATTTAGACTGATATTAAACAAACAAACACACCCATTAAAAAAATTCCACTTTGTCTGAAATTGATATATTTGTCCTTGAGTGTACATTTCACCTTACCTTTGTATGACATTTTCATGTTTTTTTTTTTTTTTTTTGAAAACTGCATATAGCTGATTTTTATTCACAATCTGAAAATATTTGTATTTTAATAAGGGCATTAATCTATTGACTTCTACTGTCACAGCTGATAAGCTGTTATATTTGCTGTTTTCATTCCTGCCTTTTGTTTTTTGTGTATTTGTTTATACATTTGTTTTTTTCTTTGAATATGTGGAATTTATTTTCACTTCTTTGTTTTGTCTCTAATGATTGGGGAGAAGTTTTAGAAAGATTTATTTTCCTTTTCAAATTATCCTTTTCCATTTCAGTTTGTTTGTTTGTTTGTTTTGTTTTTTCTTAATACTTGAACCTATATTTCTCTATTAATGTTAATGAGGAAATTATATCAACTTAATGTATGTAAAGTAGGGGAATTAGTACTCTTTACTTCCCCTATCCCCTTAACTCACTTGTTTCACAGGTTTTGTTGATATATCCTTACATAAGATGAACTGTTGTATTTTTATCTTTGAATCCAAACTTTCTACAATTACATTTTGTGGTGCACCCTATTTGTGACAAACATTGAGAGAAACCTCGGCATTTTCACTGTTTTCGGCATAGTCTACCAACACTTAATAAACTAGGCCTTCCCTATTACTATCATTTGTTTTATTTGTAGGTAGCCAGTGCTCACTTTTGGATATATTTTTCAGAGTTACATGAAGATATTGTATCAGAAATCAAAATCTTTTGCTTCAGAAACAAATTAAATATTAGTTAGTTATAAAATTCTTCATCAACTAGAGGTTAATGAAAACTCACAAATGCCTACACAGTACAAGCTGTAAATGTAAATTGTGAAATGTGCCTAATGTAAGATCATAGGTAAAGTCTACGGCACGATGCAGAGATGCAGGCCTATTCTGAAGGCATTCATATTCAACTATGTATTTTTAAGCTCAGATGGAAAAAAAGAGATGACAACAGGCTATTTAGGTGAAATAGCTAGCTAGCGTTCCTGTAGACATTGCTTGAATGATCTTTATAATTTAGTGGTGAAGAGAAGTCTGAGGCAAGTTCGATTCCTGATGCACATGACCTGCTTTTCTCTCCCTGACTTTTTTCATTATCCTCAAATAACTAGAAAAAAATCCCTGAAATAGGCTTAACTGATGATGGTTTTTAATTAAGTTGATGTATAATTGATAACCCCTTCAGTTTTCAAGCTTAGCATTCCAAATAAATTACTTAATTTTTGAATGTTATATATATGCCATGTGTTCTGCTATTTTCTTTAAGAACATCAGTATCCTATGTTTCATTTGCTTCCACATATCTTTATCTCCTTGCATAATGTGAGAGTCTTCTAATTTGTCATTTATGTTGTAGATTTAGTTTTCTACGTAAGGACTTTGTGTATGGCTTCTGATTTTCTTTTTGCCATTGTACTTACGTTGACTAAAACTACTTCTTTAATAGCCTGTGCCCTTTATTTGATATATATATACCTTTCAACCAATTTTACTGCCCTTCTTATAAATATGTCTGTGTGTATGTGTCTGTGTGTAGTTCTGCAGTCTCATCTTTTTTTACAATTTTTATTTATTTATTTATTTATTTTGAGACAGAGTTTCTCTCTGTTGCCCAGGCTGGAGTGCAGTGGTGCGATCTCAGTTCACTGCAACCTCCACCTCCCGGATTCAAGTGATTCTCCTGCCTCAGCCTCCCTAGTAGCTGGGATTGCAGGAGTGCGCCACCACGCCCAGCTAATTTTTGTATTTTTTTTAATATAGATGGGGTTTCACCGTGTTGGCCAGGATGGTCTCCATCTCCTGATCTCATGATCCACCCACCTCGGCCTCCCAAAGTGCTAGGATTATAGGCGTGAGCCATCACATCTGGCCCTGTAGTCTCATTTTACTTTATTTACTGTTGAATGAAAAGAGGTCTTTCTATGTCTGTTATTTGAATAGTAATTGATTGGGAAAGGTTCTAATTATCCTGCTCTTGAACCCCTGGGGTGCTGTTACAGTTCTTGTATCAGACCTTAAAACAGAAAAGTAGTTGACAGGTAAACATCATTCTTTTTGGATCTTGTTTTTGCATAGGTATAGGTCTCTTGAATTAGGAAATCTCTCAGTTACCCTCCGTCTGGCTAGGTAAAGTAGAATTTATTCTTCGATAATTTAAAATGGTATTTCTTCCTCTGACATTGTTGATAGAGAAAAGCACTCTCAAGTTTTTCATTGCTTCATCCTTGCCTACTGCCAATTTCTTATTCCAACATGTGGCATGCTACTGCCTCTCCACTTCAGCTCAATCCATACTGTCTTTGTGGAAACTGGTGTTCCTGAATAGATGAAAATATTATTCCTCAACTTTTTGTAAATAGTTTGACCAACGCATCATGATATGTTCAGTGCTCTACTGGTTTTAGCAACCATAAAATATAAACTTCCCAGAGATTGTAACTTCTAGTAGACCATGTTCCTTTTACCCCCATTACTAAAATTATTTGCCTTTTCATTATCAACACTAGCTAAGTTAATTTTATCTTCTGTTGTATATATTTTAAAAAACAGTAAACTATTTTTGCCTTAAAGATATAAGATTAAATTATAATATTAAATGTACTTGTTCAAATTGTTTGTACCACTCCAACTGAAGCAATTCTGATACTTGGCTAGCCTGCCCTCAAATAATGTAGTCAGAGAAGTGCAAATGGAAGGAAAGTAGAGATGAAATTTGGTCTCCTTGGCTAGCTGTTCTATAAAAGTCTGTGGGACTGCAGGCCCTGTGATCAGGGAAACCCTTGTGCCTTTGACATTGGGACACATCATGATAGAAAGGGTGAGCAAACTTTCCTTTACTTGGATTTAGCTTGAGTATCTTTCCTCAGGGCTCCAATTGCCTTTGGCTTGTGAATATTTTCCTGAGTTCTACAAATTAATATGTTGGAATGCTAAAGTTTGTGTGTGTGGGAGTGAGGGTGGTGTCAAATTGAATGAAAAAGTGGAGGCGTGTTAGTTCGTTTTCACACTGCTGTAAAGAACTGCCCAAGACTAGGTAATTTAGAAAAGAAAGAGGTTTAATTGACTCACAGGTCAGCATGGCTGGGGAAGCTTCAGGAAACTTACAATCATGGCCGAAGACAAAGGGGGAACAAGGGACCTTCTTCACAAGGTGGCAGGAAGAATGATGAATGCAGGAGGAACTACCAAACAGTTAGAAAACCATCAGATCTTGTGAGTGAGTTCTCAGGAGAACATGAACAGCATGGGGGAAACTGCTTCCATGATGCAGTTGTCTCCACCTGGTCTCTCCCTTGACATGTGGGCATTATGGGGATTATAGGGTTACAATCAAGATGAGATTTTCGGTGGGGATACAGCCAAACCATATCAGAAGGGTGAGTCAGTTTCATATCACAAAATGATGCATGCTTAAACTGAAAGTCTTAATTATTTAAAAAACTTATTTCAGTAAATATTTGCAGAATAATTTGTATGTGTAAGCTACTATGCTAGAATGTGTAGGACATAAAATTTTAGATACAGACTCTGCCTTTATAGAACTTTCTTATAGTAAGAGTTACCAAAGTCACTGCAGAGTCTGAAATGCCATGTAAAAGTAATTTGAAAGTGCTGAAAAAATACAGATTATTTTTGATTGGTGAAGATCATGGAAAAATTAGTTAAGATGATATGAAAAGATATATTGAATTTAAATTGACAGAATTTGGGAAAACATCATCAAACCCTTAGAACAAATATGTGAACTGGGTAAGTTCAGGATGTATTTGTAAATTCAAAAGAACCTGTTTTAACTGGTGCTTCAGATCATTGATGGAGTTAGTGCAAGTTTTTCTAGAAAGTTCAGTCAGGACCAGTGGGTGCAGAGATTTGAAATCCAAATTTAAGAGTCTGACATTTTTTTTAATCACTTGAACTTTTTCATGGAGAAACTTTTCCCTGTTTATCTTTCTATTCATTAAACATTGCTGCAGAATAAACAATAAATATTTGTGCAAAAATAAATTATAAATGACATAATTATAGGTGCACATCTGAAATGACTATGTCCATGTTTACATGCACTTATATAGAGTTTTCCCCAGAAAATTTATTTAAATTTTTCAAAACCAATTATATGGAAATGGATGAATGAATGAGATATTCCATATAATTTCACTGTAGACTAAATTAGAAGATATTTTTCCCTTTTATAACCAGGAGCATAACTAAGGATACCACTTAGCAAAATTATTATGATTATGAGTAAGGTTTCATTTAAAAATATTTTGAAAGGCATAGACTGAATATCATGAAATAATCTGGGTGATGGTAAAAGAAACAATTTGCACAATTACAGGTCCACCAAAGGCCAGAGCTGCAAAGGGTATGTCTGATTGCTGGTGAAGGGTATAATTATCTCTGAGGTTGGGAAGGGTTATATGTGCTGGCTTGTTTGCCAACATCTGTCAGCTGTTTCTGTGTACCACATTTTCTGTTCTAGTTTTGAGTCTTAATATAAAGTCTTCAAATATTCCTGGCAAGAGTAGAGTTATGTATATGCAAAAATATATTCAGGTTTGTCTCTTAACATGTGTTCTTACACAAAGAATAACATTTCTACTTTCTGAACAGCATTTTAAATTTTCTAGCAGAAACCTGTATTTTGCTATTTAACAATTTTCATTAATTCAAGTTGTGTTCTTATATCAAATAGCAGGAAAGGGGCTTCCTATGTATTAACTGAGAGTGATTTACATTAAAAGACATTCTAGACTTAAAACCATTTCTGAAGGTTATGCTTCCTGTCCTGAGAAGTTTTTCAGTAATTTTGGCACTACCTGATGTCCTTATCTTGGCGGTATCCTTAAAATAGTAGGTTCATCATGCAGCGGTGGTAGAGAAAGTGAACTGGACTTAGGTAACAGAAATTTCTCTGAATCAGGGCAGTGTTATTTATTGACTTTGTAACTTTCAACGAATGAGTTAACCTCTTTGTGTCTCAATTCACTTTTCTTATTCTAAGGGCCTTACATGAATTAACTTATTTAATTCTCAGACAACTCTAGGGAATGGTACTGCAATGATCATGCTAACTTTCTTAATTAGGAAACTGAAGTAGAAAGAGGTTAAGTAATTTACCCAGACAGCTGAATGCAAGCATAGGAATTGAGTCGGGCTTCTGTCCCCCAATCCATAACTTTACCTATGTTCTTCTGTGTCTCGCTAATATTATCTGCTTTATTATTTTGAGGATTAAATGAGATAATTTCTGGCCATAGCAGATGCTTAATAAGCATATTAAACCAATATAACCCCAATATAAATATATTTATTATATTATTTATTATATTTATTAGTTTTTTATTGTGAGTATAAACTTTGGGGAATTAGAGATTTTTTTTAAAAAGTAATTTTTTTCACAACAAAAATTTTTCTTAATAAAGTAAAGAAACTTGCTGAGAAAAAGATTGCATCAATAATTTGGTCAGTAAATGCAATTAGAAAATGTTCAGGTGGTTGGTAGAGCCCTACTTTCAGCATGAATTGCTTTATAGAGCATTAGGTCACAGATTATTGAATCTTATAATTACAGAAGAAAATTTATGCAGGATTTCATTGTTTTTGCCTACTTAAGTTCCAGTTACAACAGGCTATGCCTGGAGTTGAAGGGTCCTACTTAGATCAATGACACTTTGACAAAATGAAGCCCCACTTAATTACTTAATGGGACTGGAAAATACCAGGCACAGCCATAAAATGCTAAAGGTTCATAGCAGGAAAACCTTTTGGTGTTACAAATTTTCATCAACATCGTCATGGTGATATTAACATATGCCTTCTAAAACCAGGTCAGAAATTACATCATGCCTGATTCGTGGCCAATTGTTGGCAGGCTAGGAGTAACTCTAGGGCATTAGGCAACAGGCACTTGTCATACTCAAAGCATCTTTTCTCTGTGTGAGTTCATAAGCTATCTAACTGGAAAGGTACAACTCCTGAAGCTTCATTGGCTTGATTTTCCCAGTAAAAATTTAAAATAGGCAAAAATGTTTGCTACAAGCATCAGTTTGTGGATATTTAAAACTTATTTACTCTTTAAAGAACAAATTATTTTGTGAAAAAAAAACTCATTTCTAGATGAAGACTATTAGGATAAAACTGCCTCTAAGCAAGTGGGATAGTAACAGGAAAGTATTTCAAGGACAAATAGAAATAAAAATGGAGTTTTGGACTACTGAATTTAGAGTTCTTGTTGGGTATCTACATGAAAATTCTAGAGGATATCTAGACATACAGTTCTTGAACTTGGAAGCAGCTTATTTGGTGTCTGAAGCCTGAGGACTGAGGTAGCCTCATGTACGTAGTGTTGTTTATCAGATTTTCAATAAAGTGGAGGATTGTGGTGGTGGGATTTGCTTGTGGTCCTCTTCCTTTATCTGTTTGTCTCATCAGTAATTTAGATGAGCACAGATAACGTGGGTGAGTATCTCAGGATTTCAAATATTGTAAAAATGAGTGATATAATTAATATATTATACAACAAAATGAGAATTCAGTAAATTTTATTTGACTACAATCAGTGTCAACAAAGTGAAAATTTATAGGAATAAATATTAAATTCTACATTTACGTTGAAACAGTAAATACAGTCCTACAGAAAGACTAGTGAAGCCACACTCTAAAGTGCTTAGTTGAAGATGAACTAGGTGTTCTTTCGTTTACTTTTTCTTTTCCTCACAGGTGGCTTCTACAACTCCTTCTCCTTGCCCAAATAAACAAGTTGCAGTATTTGATTGTATCAAAAAAAGGCATTCTCTCTATAATTTATGTCTGGGACTTGGCATATTGTTTCTGATTCTCATTCTTAAGATTGTAATACAGGCCGGGCGCGGTGGCTCAAGCCTGTAATCCCAGCACTTTGGGAGGCCGAGACAGGTGGATCACGGGGTCAGGAGATCGAGACCATCCTGGCTAACGCGGTGAAACCCCGTCTCTACTAAAAAAAAAAATACAAAAAACTAACCAGGCGAGGTGGCGGGCGCCTGTAGTCCCAGCTACTGGGGAGGCTGAGGCAGGAGAATGGCGTGAACCCGGGAGGCGGAGCTTGCAGTGAGCTGAGATCCGGCCACTGTACTCCAGTCTGGGCGACAGAGCGAGACCCCGTCTCAAAAAAAAAAAAAAAAAGATTGTAATACAGTCAGAGAAATTACAGTAATTTTAATGATTCAAAAGTAGATGATTTATTTAAAGATGATATAAAGATGGTTTAATAATTTTTTACCAAGGTGATATTGGGTGCATATAATTCAAGGATTGTTACTGTATTGCCTTTCCCCACAAAGTCACTTTTTAACATTTTCCCACAAACTCATTCCCATGATGTCTTTCACAGCTCAGCTCTAGAGATACCTTGTCTGTGAGGACTTCCTCGATATTCCCAGGTATGAACCACTCCCTCTTTTGTGTTCTCTTTGTGTTTCTGTTCTATCTTTATTGTTTGAGGACTTACCACATTGAAAGACATTAATTTATTGATACTTGTGTCCGTCTCCACTAGACTGCAAGGGATGTGAGAATGCAGACCTCATCTTACTAACATGTTGTTTATGTCTGTGGCCTAAGTCTTCGCTCATTTCTGACAATATGCTTTTGTACCAAATTGAACTGGGGGTGTAATAGAAATGTTCCATCGTTCTCTGGAGGAAAGAAATAGGGCCAGAGGGCAGAAGTGACAAGGACACAGATTATTTAAGCTCATTACTAATAATTAGAGCTGTCTGAAAATGAAATGACCCGCCTTTACAATGTAGGTCAAGCACAAGGTGAATGATAATGCAGAAGAAATGTTGCATAGCCTGACCTCTAAATTCCCCTCCAACTTCTGTATTCCATGCCTTACATTTTTCTCGTGTCGTTAACTACCCTCTTAGGTAGTCTTCAAAAGCACTTTCATATATGTTATCTCATTTATTTGAACAAATTTCCTGTGATGTATGTAGGGACAGGTATTATCATTCTAATTGTTCAGTAAAATGAGGCATAAAGAAGTTAAGCGACTTGAACAGGGATACTCAGCATTAAATGTGAAACCAGAACACAATCTTCCTCATGGCAGTTCAATAATTTTTTTAGATGGACTATGTGAAATGATGAGATTTTCACGTTTTGGGGGACATAGTGATTCAGATATTCATTAAATAATATGTTTTTCCTGATTATGCTTGTATACAGGCTTGTGTTTTTGTGGTCAAACTACTTATTATCTTTTTATCCCACCTTTAATTTTCATACTTATTGATGATTCTGAACAGCCAGAAAAAAAACAGAAAAGTGTATAAAACTTAGTGCCTAAAAAAAGCAGTGATAACATGCTGCGTGTTTCAGCAGTCTAGTTGTGTGATGGAAGCTCATGTGAATATACACACTGGGTTCCCTTTCTAGATCCCCAAGAACGGAGACCAGGCTGTTGCAATTTACTCATCAGATTTAGCAGGGATTTCTGAGTTCACTGTATTCCCTGGAAAGGCTAAAGATACAGAAGAGTCATTTTGGCTTACATTAAAAACTGACTGTGTGTTTTATTTGATTATGGTCTATCTGGGTCTGGTCTGGCAGCTACACAAGAAAGATTGCATTTACAATTTACATATTTCCTGAAGAAGAGTTAAGACCATGTGAAAAAAGTTAACTGATTATTTCTGATACGTTTTTCTGTAAAAGAAACAACATTAGCCCCAGAAACATGCAGTTTATCCATGAAACAAACTTGCACATATGCCTCCAGAACCTAAAATAAAAGTTGGAAGAGAAAAATAGAAACTGCCTTAGAATTTAGTGGCTTAGCAAACTGGCACTTATTTTTTCTCATGATGATGTGTATTTATTGTTCCTGTCCCAGGAACGAGACCACTTAGAGTGGTCTCAGGTGTGATCACTCATGCAGCTACAGTCAGCTGGTGGTCGAGCTGGGGTGTCAGCTGAAGCCCCTTTGTTCTCCTCTATGTGGCCTGCCCCGACAGCTACTTTATGCCAAGTTCTCAGAGAGAGAACGTGGAAGCTGCCAATCTGATTAAGGCCCAGACCCTGAAGTACAAGAATGTCACTTTAGTCACATTCTCTTGATCACAGCAAGTCAAGTCACTAGCCCAGCTCAGATTAAAGAGGAGGAGAAATTGTCTTTTAAAGACAGGAGCAATATGCATGAAAGGGTTAAGGAGAATTGATGGTGGCCACTGTTGGTGACCATAGTTGCATTTGGCTATTACCATGACCAACCAGGAAAACAGTAACATTCAGAGAGAAAGATGTGAGTTCTGGAAATGCATTGCTAATTTTTCAAGATCATAGAGCTAGTTACCTAAAAATCATATGAATGGTGTTTCTCTATATGTTAATTAAAAACCCTAACAATACCAAATTTCTTGGAGTAAACCAATCTATGATTAATTCTGTTGTTACAGTTATGCTTTACCATTTATGTAGCAATTTTTGTAATTTTGCAGTGTGATAAACATTTTCTGAAAACTAGCAGATGACAGTTTTGGGATCTTGAATTTCTGTGATCTATATATTTATTGTTTAACTGTTTCTGCTGCCTTAAGATACTTAATTATGTTTAAATATGCTTTGTCCCACTGACTTTGTGTAACTACAATAGGTTATTTACAGTTTTTTGATAATTTAGTTTTTCATTAATTCCTGTTTTATTCAGGTAGAATTAATTTTTAATTAATTTTATGATTCCTTTAAAAATATCTGATTTAGTTATAAATTATATCAGCAAAATCATGAGTTGTGTCTGTTTTTACCACTTCTTATCAATGTTGATAGAGTTTGCCTGTGTCGTCGCACGAGTCTCATCTTTAATTGTAGTTCCCATAATCCCCACGTGCAGTGGAAGGGACCAGGTGGAGATAATTGAATCGTGAGGGCAGTTTCTCCCATCCTCCCCTCCTTATAGTGAGTAAGTTCCCAGGATAGCTGATGGTTTTATAAGGCGCTTCTCCCTTTTGCGCTGCACTTCTCCTTGCATCCACCATATGAAGAAAGACACGTTTGCTTCCCCTTCTGCCATGACTGTATGTTTCCTGAGGCCTCCCCAGCTCTGCAAAACTGTGAGTCTATTAAACCTCTTTCCTTACTCAGTCTCAGGCAGTTCTTTATAGCAGCATGAGAATGGACTGATGTAAATATTTAACAAATGTTCAGTTTTTTTTTTTTCTGTAGAATACTATTTTGAAATCTGAATATATGTCTCTGCAATATTAGTCCAAATCATCTGGGCTTGCTTTTATTAATTTTACCTGAATTTATTCATTTTCTAGGCAATCAATGTGTACAAATTTTTAAAATATGTTTTATTACTTTATTTGTGATATGGAATTAGAATAGCAATCTTGGTGTTTTTAAGATGTATATCTTAAAAACTTTAAGCTGCATTTTTGAAGTTCATCACATTAATTCAGATTTTCATAATCAAAAATATAAAATGCACTATTTATTTCTCAATTGCCTTGCAGTTTAGACTTCACATAATAAAGACACTTGACAGAGAAAATTTTGTGTCATCACTTGTTAAACTCCAAGTTATTTAAAAATGTTCTACTACATCACTACCATACTCAGAATATTCTCATGGCAATAAATTCAGCTCTGCTCTGTTGATAGGAATTTGTATGACACCAGTGAATGTGGAGTCATGGTTCCAGAACAGAGATTTTTGATATGTTTTCTGTTTGTAGATGTTATTAATTTTAGTGTTTAAAGCCTAGTCCTCTGATTTAACATTTCATGCTGGCAACTGTGTTATTTCACGAGTGGAAAAATATGGTGCACTTTTTAAAAAAATCATGGCTTTTATAGGCATAAGAGTGTTTGTTCTGATTCACAATGGAGATTCAAAATAACATTTCAAGTTTACTTATGTGCAAAGACTATTTACAAACCTAAACTGAAAACAGTCTTTCAATGTGTTATCAAAATGTTTATAGTTTCTTTTTCTGGAGAAACCAAATGATAATTATTGAATAAAATTACATTCTGTTTCTTGAGCATTTCTGTAAATAAAAAGCGAATAAAACTAGAATTTATTGTTTTTAATAAATGTTTTTATAATGAATGATAATACACTTACATATAATTTAATGAATTGTCCTATCCTGTTCTGTAAAATAACTTGCCTGAATTACTTTTATAGACTTTTGATAAATAGAAATAATAATGTTTTTACATTCTTAGGTGAATTATATAGAATATTCTGCAACTAGAGTTGTCCAACCTGTTGGTGATCTATTAATGGGTCATGAAATCAACTTTGTTGGTTAAACTTGGCATTAACAAAAAGGCATCAAATTGACTAAAATAGATCAGAGTGAAGAATAGTAGAATACATAGGTGTGCAGTGAAGAGTAGATTTTATTTCATGAAGATTTTGTTTCAGTTTTATACATTTATGTGTGGTTGGTCACTGTAAAATATGCCTCTAGCTAAGGGTAATGGTCAAATCAATTGGAAAGGTACCTGTTGAGAAGTGACTCTAATTTTTTTAATAACAAGATTAAATTTCATTACTGAACTAAGTCTAGTGTCTCTAGTTGTAATTTGATGAGCCACAGACTATTTTAAAATATTCTATCCTGACTTCTCTAAAATGCAATATATCAATGTAGCAAAATTCCACTTATACCTTATGAATATATGCAAATAAAATAAAGATTAACTATTATTAATTGGGAAAAGTGTGAAATTTTCGTCTTCAAAGTTCAAAGTAAATATTCGCCTCCTGTATTAAATGCTTTCTTTAATACTAAAATGCCTGGCACTCATGTATTGATTTACCTCGAATTTCTCAGTTTATTATTCATAACTGTAGGACAGTTGTCTGTCATACTTGAAGTATTTTGACAGAAAACTTTCCATGTGTAAGAGTTAATGTATTGACTTACACAACAGGAAGTGCTACAATACTAAAAATAGCAGGTTTCTATTACTTGTATGTTGTGACCTGACAAGTTACTTTCAAAATGAGGTGAAATATAATATATAAAAAATCTATATAGTAAAAATATGAATTCCCTCATTCTGAATGCAATTTAAATAATTATTGTGTTTAAAAATCTGTAGTTGTTAATCAAAGGTTAATCTGTTAGGTTAGTATTGAAGACTGATTATTTTTTATTTTTATTTTTAATGCTGGGGTACATGTGCAGGATGTGCAGATTTGTTACGTAGGTTATCATGTGCCATAATGGTTTGCTGTACCTATCAACCCATCTCCTCAGCTATTAAGCCCAGCATCTATTAGCTATTTCTCCTAATACTCTGTCCTCTCCCCACCTCACCCTGACACGACAGGCCTCAGTGTGCATTGTTCCTCTCCCTGTGTCCATGTGATCTCATTGTTCATCTCCCACTTATAAGTGAGAATATGCGGTGTTTGGTTTTCTATTCCTGCATTAGTTTGTGGAGGATAATGGCTTCCAGCGTCATTCATGTCCCTGCAAAGGACATGATCTCATTCTTTTTTATGGTTGCATAGTATTCCATGGAGTATATGTACCACATTTTCTTTATCCAGTCTATCATTGATGGGCATTTGGGTTCATTCCTTGTCCTTGCTATTCTGAATAGTGCTGCAGTGAACATGCATATGCATGTATCTTTCTAATAGAATGATTTCTATTCCTTTGGATATATATCCAATAGTGGAATTGCTGGGTCAGATAATATTTCTGGTGCTAGGTCCTTGAGGAATTGCCACATTATCTTGCACAATGATTGAACTAATTTACATTCCCACTAACAGTGTAAAAGCATTCATATTTCTCCACCATCTCACCAGCATCTGTTGTTTCTTCACTTTTTAATAATGGCCATTCTGACTGATGTGAGATGGTATCTCATTGTGGTTTTTATTTGTATTTCTCTATTGATTAGTGATGTTGAGCTTTTTTCGTATGTTTCGTGGTTACATGAATGTCATTTGAGATGTGATTGTTCATATCCTTTTCCCACTTTTTAATGTTTTAATGTTTTGTTTTGTTTTCTTGTAAATTTGTTTGAGTTCCCTGTAGATTCTGGACATTAGGCCTTTGTTGGATAAATAGATTGCAAAGATTTTCTCCTACTCTGTTAGGTGTTTGTTCGCTCTGATGAGTTTCTTTTGCTGTGCAGAAGCTCTTTAGTTGAATTAGATTTTTTAAATTCTTAGTAATTGGTCAGTCATATAATTGTACGTTGGTTTAGTATTCTACTGAAAGGTGTATTCTCTCTTCAAGAAACTAACATTTTAATTGAGGAGATAAAATAAAAACTCACAAAATAGGTGAGCTCTTGAAATCAACAATGATGTTTATATTTATAACTCTTATATCTGCAGTAGTTTCTTTAACAAAACCTCAGTATTGTTGAATGAATGGATTATTGAATGAATTGATTTACGTGATGTGGGGAAACCGTGGTAATGTCTAAAATTTAACATGTAGTTAGAGAACGAAGGAGCTAGTATGATCTCAAGTTGTTGGAGAAAGTATGAAAGGCAGTCGGACAAGATCTGAATGCTAATGACTAGTCTGCTGTGTTCTAGATTAGGGGGAAACTTCACAAGCAAAAGTGCTGTCATGAGCTAGATGTGCTTGTAAAGCCTGCCCTAAGCTGCCTCTTTTCTTTTTCTAGAGAAAGATAATCTTTTTCATAGTCCTTGTTGGTGTGCACATATTAACAGCCCCCTAAAGTTGTCTGTACGCTAATCCTCAGGACCTGTGAATGCCACCTTACACACAAAAGGTAATTTGAAGATCTGATTAAGGATATGGATGTTGAGATGGATAAATTATCCTCGACTATCCAGGTGGGCTCAGATGAATCACATGAGTCCTTAAATGTAGATAATCTTTCCAGTTGTGACCAGAAAGAGATACTATGGCAGAGGGAAGAAAAATTCAAACTGTGAGAGAGACCCAACCTGCCATTACTGGCTTTGGAGATGGAGGAAAGGGCCGTGAGGCAAGGAATGGTGGGTGGCATCTAAAAGCTGGGACAGGCCCTCAGCTGACAGCCAGGAAGGAGACAGGGACCTCAGTGCTACACCCAGATGAAAGTGAATCCTACCAATAACCTGATGGGCAAGGAAGTGGGTCATCCTCTAGAGCCACCCCGAAAGGAACACAGCCATGTGAAACTGATTTTAGCCTGATGAAACCAATGTCAGACTGTGATATGCAGAACTGTAAAATAAAAAAAACTTGGATTGTTTAAAACACTAAAGTTGTGGTTAATTTGCAATAGCAGCATATACTCCGTCACAGTGATGGTTCAGACAGCCAATGGTAACTCTGTGATTGGTTTGATAGGTACCATTCTTTACCTAATCGTTCCTGAATCTGTCATTCACCACCTTCTATATGCAAACATATAATTTTTTTAACAAGATGAGATATTGCAGTCTTTGAGTCGTTCCAGTTCTCACATTCATCCCTTTCTTTCCTTTCCTGTACCCACAGTCCTAATCCTGGCCTCATCACATCTAGACTTGCCAAGTACTTGAGCCTCCTTTTAAATAAATTTTTTTTATACTCCTTTTGATCTTGTTGCTTCCCAAGTCAAAAACTTTAAATGGTTCCTTGATGTTAATAGCCTCTGTAGTATAGCTTTCAAGGTACTCTGCAGCCTGGTTTCAACTTACATTTATTATTTCTCATATCTCATATTTCTACAGAAATCATCTTACCTAGCCAACTTGACTCCTTCAGAATTCCCCAGATATACCTCTTGGTTTTTTGCCAGTGTGATATTTTTGCCTGTCTCATTCCTCTCACCTTCAACGTATTTACTCACTGGCATACTTTGCTAATTCAAACCCTAGTTCTCTTTTGTTTAGTGTCTTTCAGATTAGCAAATGCTTTGCCCCTGTAATAGATTATGCTCTATTCTTTTAAAAACAATGAAAAGGAAACTTCAGAGCTCCAAGAGAATGAGACCAATGAAATCATGTTCCTTTCTTCCCTATCAAATGTAATCTCAGATAGTATTCTGATTTTTCCAAAATCATTTTCCTCTTTAGTCCTGAAGGCAGGAATCTGCAAATATCAAACTATCCTAGACTTCTCAGCTGGGTCAGATAGATCAGGCTAGCCCTCTGGCAAGGAGCATTTTGACCCTTTGTTTTTCATTGTTTCCTAGACAGAGATTGAGAATTCTGGTAAAATCAAATTATAACCTCAGTAGGTAAATGACAATCCTTTAAATTGATGTGAGAAACAAAGGGATTCCTATCTCCCTGATAAGTATTCAAGGACTTATACTGAGAGAGAGTATAAACATGAGGCCTTAAGCAACAGATGTGCTCATTATTCACTCTCAGAGCAGAACTGCAGGAATCTTAACAGGGAAGGGCAGAGAGATCTTGCTTGGCAGTCTTGCTAAAGGAAAATGACCATAATCTATTCTTTTCTTCTTTCAAATAAGAAAGAAAAAATATTTCGTAGTGATCTATGAGTTTTAGGATGCCTTTTTTTTCCTGAGAATCCCTCGAAATATCCAGTTCAAATATTAAATATTTTGATCCCTATTGTAAACTCCAGAAGCCTCTAATACCTGAAGCATGCATTGATGAATGTAATCGTGAATTGGCTGATGAGACTTATTCATGATCTTTCATTCTTATTAAAATCGTATATTGTGTTTTAATTATTATCTCCTTTTGTTACATTTCCTTAACCAAATTATCACTTCTTTGATGGTGGCACCTTATCCTTATTTTTTGCTGTATTCATAAAAGTGCACACAGAACTATCACTCAAATAATGTTTACTGAATATTTACCTCAAGTCAAGCACTCTTCTGCCTGTGTTATGCCATGTCTTGCCTATGTTAAGTTCTTTTTCCCCTGCCTGGATTACCATTTAAAACTACCTGCTACCAAGAAAGCCACCCCCTTTCAGCAGACCCAGAGAAATACAGCCCAAAAAAAAAAAAAAAAAAGGCAAACTGTTTATTATTTGAACGTTTACAGACATCTTTGCACTTGATTCAATAACTTATAAAATTCTTGATTGGTCAAAATAATTTAAAATTTGGGCACAAGAATTGAGAGGTGTTTTTAGTTGTTGTTGTTTTTAAAACAGGGTTTATTGGCCGGGCGCGGTGGCTCAAGCCTGTAATCCCAGCATTTTGGGAGGCCAAGGCGGGCGGATCACGAGGTCAGGAGATAGAGACCATCCTGGCTAACACGGTGAAACCCCGTCTCTACTAAAAAAAAAAAAAAAAAAAAAACTAGCCAGGTGAGGTGGCTGGCGTCTGTAGTCCCAGCTACTCTGGAGGCTGAGGCAGGAGAATGGCGTAAGCCTGGGAGGCGGAGCTTGCAGTGAGCTGAGATCTGGCCACTGCACTCCAGCCTGGGCGACAGAGCGAGACTCTGTCTCAAAAAAATAAAACAAAACAAAACAAAAAAACAGGGTTTACATACACCCTATCACTGCAACTGAAATCAAAGTAGAGAGATTTCCAAGAACATTGACTATACTAGATTCAGTATCAGGCAGTCTAGGCTATCTTACCGTTTTTTTTTGTTGTTGTTGTTGTTGTTTTTACCGCATGCATGCTAACATGACTATCAGTGTTAATCAATGTTAAACTTGCTGCATTTGTTCAGGTCATTAAAAAATAGATAATAAACAATATAGTTTCACATGAAGAATAGAGGAAAACTACTTTGAAGATCCCTGAGAATAACATAAACAATTTGTGATGGCTGTGAGCTGTAGAGCTAATCCTATACGACATGAAACTATCAGAAATAGGTTACATCTTTTTTAGTAAATGGCTTCACAAGGTTGAGACTCAAAGAGGCAGTCAGACACAGTAAGAGGTTTTTTTTAAAATTATACTTTTAAGTTCTAGGGTACATGAGCACAACGTGCAGGTTTGTTACATATGTATACATGTGCCATGTTGGTGTGCTGCACCCATTAACTCATTGTTTACATTAGGTATATGTCCTAATGCTATCCCTCCTCCCTCCCCCCATCCCACGACAGGCCCTGGTGTGTATGTTCCCTTTCCTGTGTCCAAGTGTTCTCATTGTTCAATTCCCACCTATGAGTGAGAACGTGCGGTGTTTGGTTTTCTGTCCTTGGAATCGTTTGCTCAGAATGAAGGTTTCCAGCTGCATCCATGTCCCTACAAAGGACACAAACTCATCCTTTTTTTTTATGGCTGCATAGTATTCCATGGTGTATATGTGCCACATTTTCTTAATCCAGTCTATCATTGATGAACATTTGGGTTGTTTCCAACTCTTTGCTATTGTGAATAGTGCTGCAGTAAACATATGTGTGCATGTGTCTTTATAGCAGCATGATTTATAATCCTTTGGGTATATACCCAGTAATGGGATGGCTGGGTCAAATAGTATTTCTAGTTCTAGATCCTTGAGGAATCACCACACTGTTTTCCACAATGGTTGAACTAGTTTACAGTCCCACCAACAGTGTAAAAGTGTTCCTATTTCTCCACATCCTCTCTAGCACCTGTTGTTTCCTGACTTTTTAATGATCGCCATTCTAACTGGTGTGAGATGGTATCTCATTGTGGTTTTGATGTGCATTTCTCTGATGGCCAGTGATGATCATTTTTTCATGTGTCTGTTGGCTGCATAAATGTCTTCTTTTGAGAAGTGTCTGTTCATATCCTTTGCCCACTTTTTGAAGAAGTTGTTTTTTTCTTGTAAATTTGATTGAGTTCTTCGTAGATTCTGGATATTAGCCCTTTGTCAGATGAGTAGATTGCAAAAATTTTCTCCCATTCTGTAGGTTGCCTGTTCACTCTGATGGTAGTTTCTTTTGCTGTGCTCGTTAGTTTAATTAGATCCCATTTGTCAATTTTGGCTTTTTTTGCCATTGCTTTTGGTGTTTTAGACATGAAGTCCTTGCACATGCCTATATCCTAATGGTATTGCCTAGGTTTTCTTCTAGGGTTTTTATTGTTTTAGTTCTAACATTTAAGTCTCTAATCCATCTTGAATTAATTTTTGTATAAGGTGTAAGGAAGAGATACAGTTTCAGCTTTCCACATTTGGCTAGCCAGTTTTCCCAGCACAATTTATTAAATAGGGAATCCTTTCCCCATTTCTTGTTTTTTCAGGATTTTCAAAGATCAGATGGCTGTAGATGTGTGGTATTATTTCTGAGGACTCTGTTCTGTTCCATTGGTCTCTATCTCTGTTTTGGAACCAGTACCATGCTATTTTGGTTACTGTAGCCTTGTAGCGTAGTTTGAAGTCAGGTAGCATGATGCCTCCAGCTTTGTTCCTTTTGCTTAGAATTGTCTTGGCAATGGGAGCTCTTTTTTGGTTCCATATGAACTTTAAAGTAGTTTTTTCCAATTCTGTGAAGAAAGTCATTAGTAGCTTGATGGGGATGGCATTGAATCTATAAATTACCTTGGACAATAGGGCCATTTTCACAATATTGATTCTTCCTATCCATGGAGCATGGAATGTTCTTCCATTTGTTTGTGTCCTCTTTTATTTCGTTGAGCAGTGGTTTGTAGTTCTCCTTGAAGAGGTCATTCACATCCCTTGTAAGTTGAATTCCTAGGTATTTTATTCTCTTCAAAGCAATTGTGAATGGGAATTCACTCACGATTTGGCTCTCTGTCTGTTACTGGTGTATAAGAATGCTTGTGATTTTTGCACGTTGATTTTGTATCCTGAGACTTTGCTGAAGTTGCTTATCAGCTTAAGGAGATTGTGGGCTGAGACGACGGGATTTTCTGAATATACAATCATGTTATCTGCAAACAGGGACAATTTGATTTCCTCTTTTCCTAACTGAATGCCCTTTATTTCTTTCTCCTGCCTAATTGCCCTGGCCAGAATTTCCAACACCATGTTGAATAGGAGTGGTAAGAGAAGGCATCCCTGTCTCGTGCCAGTTTTCAAAGAGAATGCTTCCAGTTTTTGCCCGTTCAGTATGATATTGGCTGTGGATTTGTCATAAATAGCTCTTATTATTTTGAGATACGTCCCAACAAAATTGATAGAATGCTAGCAAGGCTAATCAAGAAGAAGAGAGAAGAATCAAAGAGATGCAATAAAAATTGATAAAAGGGGTATCACCCCCGTTCCCACAGAAATACAAACTACCATCAGAGAATATTATAAACACCTCTATGCAAATAAACTAGAAAATCTAGAAGAAATGGATAAAGTCCTGGACACATTCACCCTCCCAAGACTAAACCAGGAAGAAGTTGAATCCCTGAATAGACCAGTAACAGGCTCTGAAATTGAGGCCATAATTAATAGCCTACCAACCAAAAATATAAGTCCAGGACCAGACGGATTCACAGCCGAATTCTACCAGAGGTATAAGGAAGAGATGGCACCATTCCTTCTGAAACTATTCCAATCAATAGAAAAAGAGGGAATCCTCCCTAACTCATTTTATGAGGCCAGAATCATCCTGATACCAAAGCCTGGAAGAGACACAACAAAAAAAGAGAATTGTAGACCTATATCGCTGATGAACATCGATGCAAAAATCCTCAATAAAATACTGGCAAACCGAATCCAGCAGCACATCAAAAAGCTTATCCACCACGATCAAGTGGGCTTCATCCCTGAGATACAAGACTGGTTCAACGTATGCAAATCAATAAACGTAATACAGCATATAAACAGAACCAAAGACAAAAACCACACAATTATCTCAATAGATGCAGAAAAGGCCTTTGACAAAATTCAACAGCCCTTCATACTAAAAACTCTCAATAAGTTAGGTATTGATGAGAGGTTCTTGAAACAGTTGCAGTCATAAACCAGTGACAACATTTCATGTATTTATAAGGGCCACTTAGAGGGCCACTAGCTGACTTCTGCCCTTTTCAGTCATACCTGCATGCTAAAAACCACCTCCATGAGAGGCTTCACTTTTAAAACTCATCAGCAATTTAATATGTAATATGGAGGTTCAATTCTAGTGTTTCCAGGAAATAATTAGGGTAGACTTAGTCTGAAGTCAAATCAAATCAGAGCACATAATAAATAGTATTATTAATAAGAAGGTGATAATAGGTGCATTGTTGTGTAGTTTTTTGTATTGCTTGGAACTTTTTTTTCTTTTGGTACTCGTTTCACCAAAACACAGAAATACCTCTTTTACAAATTAGTTAAGAAATGCTAAACTACATTAAAGTATAGCTACCATTTTCTATATTAATTGGAGGTACAAGTGGAGACAGAGGTCATTTTAGGGTTACTCCTTTCTACTGAGGGTGATGGTTTTATCCAGTCCATTCAAGCAATTTGTATAACAAAGATGTAATAGCTGCCATGTGCTGTAGCCTTCTCAAGTAAGGAAGAAAACTGAATAGGTCTTTTGGTATCTCATATTTAATTAATGTTTATTATTTGGAATGTAAGTTCCCATAAGGCAAGGGAAGCATATCGTATATGAGAAAGAGAATTTTAAAAAGCTTGAATGTTATGCGATAATCTAGTAGCATATGCAGTCAAATTAAGGGTATCTTTAAAAGTCACTATAACTTGCCCGCTACTAAATACAACAGATCTAGAAGATAAAAGAGTACTGAGTAGTAAGTACTGAGCATAAATGGTGAAATCACATTACATTTATAGATGTAATAAACTTCTAGTGTTGCTTCTTTTCAGGTAATGAGCTTGTAATTTATTATTTTTCTAAATATTTTAGGTCTTTCAAGAGCAATACCTCTTATTTTACTCTATTGAAATTATACAATTAATATGGGAAAGAATGATTCAACTGCATAGTGATACTAGAATTATACTGATGAGTATAGGTTAAATTACAAACTAATTAATTGGAAATTTATGGACTGGTGGCCACTAGTGCCATGGCACACTGAATGCTTTAGTAAGCAATTGCATTATTCAACAGAAGTCTTAGTGGGAGTGATTGACAAATGTGGGACGCATGTCTCCTATTATGAATACAGATTATGAATCAGAGGTAGCATTTTTACTTTATAATTAATGATTGTATCTTGTGAAATATATTCTTTGTTGTCTAATTTAAACCTGCTTTGTTTTGGCTCTCCGTTCTTTCAGTTTCAATTCCATTATCTACTTTAAGTTATTTAGGAATTATAAACCACATGCTGTCAATGACAGGAAAACACTGCCCATTAAGTTTAATTAATCATTCAGACTGATTTGCAATGGCTGAGTAATATCAAAATGGCTTCAGTAATGTATATAATGTGTAGAAAATCTAATTATAATTTTTAAGAAAGATCATCAACTCTGAGTGTGATATAATACTGTATGGTTAATTTTTTTTCTGTTTTTATAAATATTTGCTAGGAGAAATAGGTTCTAATATTGTGGATCATAGGAAAAAAATCCAAATATATTATTAGAAAATGTATTTAAAACTAATAATATAGAAGTTTAATTGAAACTCGTTATTCGATTATTAATATTTTTAAATTATAGTAGAAATGTTTATCTTTAACATTTCCAAAATTTTAAAGAGTAAATTAGGGTAAAGAAACTAGTTTTTGATTGTATAATTTTACTGTTGGAATGCCTCAATTATAATAGACATCTCCTTATTGTTCATAATAATACTGCTATGGACAAAAGCCACAGGCAGAATGTTGACATCATGTGAGCAGTACTGCGTGAAGGTAGGACTGAGTGCTCACCAGCAAGGGATTAAATCATTAGTGCTCACCAGCAAGGGATTAAATCTTTGAATTCTTAACAGATCCAAAGAGCAAATTGTCTTTTACACCTGCACATATGAGGACCACCTCTAAGATATGTGTTGTGATCAATGACAGGAAAGTAAAAAACTAGTCACTCTGTGGAAGGAAGAAGGAGCACAAATAATGGTCAATGGACGTGGTGATGGTGGAACTCATTATAAGATACAAGCTCCAAAGGTGCTCTTTGAAAGGTTTTTGATAACACACACAAGACAAAGGCAAACATAGATTAGAACAGAATTTAAGATGTATTTGAAAACAAAGATCTTCAAAGTAATTATTCAGAGAAAAAATGAGAGAATACTGACATAAGAGCTGTAAGGAGATTCTTATGTTCAAAGGAGTGCAACATGAGGAAACTTTTGGCTTGAGGTTTCGATTAACCAGTGATATGAAATTAGTGTGTGTATGTGTGTGTCTGTGTGTGTGTGTGTGTGTGTAATTTTCACATATCTTTCTATAAAACATTACACATTGTACTGTCCTAAGGATGACACTGAGACACTATAATATTTATACTGCATGTTTTGTTCCACACTTTTTATTCCTACTTTTTAGTATTAAAAATGGGGAAGAGAAATAAATTTCTTACACATTTCTTAGAATTTGCCAATAGGTAAGTAATGTTAAAAAAAGTAAATGTTAAAATTTTAAAATTAATTTGTCCTGAGTTTAACAAATTATAGTGAATAGATTAACTTAGTGGTAGATCAAGGGATCTCATGGGATATTCCAGTGTCAGCATAAATCATTCGAAGTCAAAAGAGTCAAATGGAATCCCATGTGCCATAACATCTAAAAGACATGAATTCAGAAACTAAAAGTATGAAATTCTTAAAACATAGAGAATATTTGTAATCTGCGAATTACCGAAATATTTTTTAAGAACAAGAAAGTGTAAACATAATATTTGCTCTTTACAAGATACCACCAAGAAAATCAAAACAAGCTAAAGAGTGAAATGAAACATTTTCAAAATGTGTATCTGATAACAGACACTAAAAAAAAAAAAAAAAGTGAAGAGCTATTGCCACTAAAATACAAAATGACAACACAATTTAAAAATGGGAAAAATATTTGAATAGGCCTAACAAAAATATACAAATAGCAAACAAACACATAAAGTGTACTCAACATCATTAGGCATTAGGAAATATACATATTAAATTCACAGTGAGTTACAACTACAAACCCATGAAAATAGCTGAAATTGAATACCAAGTATAGGTGAGCATGTGGGGAAACTAGGACCCTCATGCAGTATTGGGAATGGTGAATTGAATCTAGTAGCCACTTTAGAAAATAAGTGTGTGTGTGTGTGTGTGTGTGTGTGTGTTTATGTTTAACATTCTATCCAGCAATTACATTTCTAGTATCTAGGCAAGAGAAATGAAAACACATGTCCACACAGCATCTTATAGGTCAATGGAATAAACCTACATGGCCATCATCCTGTGAATGGATGAATAAATGTGGTGTATCCATATGATGGACTACTACCCAGCAGTAAATGAAATGAACCACTGACACATGCGACAACATGAATGATCTAAAAGTATTATGCCAAACAGAGGATGCTAGACACAAAAGACTAAATAGTACATTATTCCACTGATATTGAAGTTTTAGAAAAGACAAAGCTATAGAGACAGAAAGCAGATCTGTGCTTGGAGTAAGAGTGAGGAAAGGCTGTAAATGGACACAATGCACAAAAGCTGTAAATGGGCACAATTTGGGGAGTTATGAAAGAATTTTAAAATTGTATTGTGATAATTATTGCACAACCATATAATGGTACTAAAATTGAATTGTATGCTTAAAATAGATGAATTTTCTGGTAATAAATTACCTCAGTAGAGCTCTAAACTATTATTAGCCTACCACTATAATGAGAATCTGAGGTTATTTTCTTTTTTTAGTGAGAAAAGTGTGTACATGTATTTTTGTTTCTTTCTTTTGTTTTGTTTTTGTGTTTTTGGAGATGGAGTTTCACTCTTGTCGCCCAGCTGGAGTGCAGTGGCTGAATCTCTGCTCACTGCAACCTCCGCCTCCCAGGTTCAAGCAATTCTCCTGCCTCAGCCTCTTGAGTAGCTGGGAATACAGGCGCCCACCCCCACGCCCAGCTGATTTTTTGTATTTTTAGTAGAGAGGGGGTTTCATCATGTTGGCCAGGCTGGTCTCGAACTCCTGACCTCAGGTGATCCACCCGCCTCAGCCTCCCAAAGTGCTGGGATTACAGGTGTAAGCCTCTGCACCTGGCCAAGTGTGTACATGTTTAATTGAAAGAGACACACTGAAAGGAAAAGCATCCATCTGGAGAGAAGACTAGCAGGCTGCTGTTACCTGTGAGATTTCAGAAAGTGGCATTTATTAACTTGGTAAACTTACTGTGATGGAATATCTGGCTGAGAAACTTGATTTTTGTCAGCAGAATGAGAAATACCGTTGTCACATGGGCCAGGATACTAGTGTACATGTATTAGTTTTAGTGCTGATAACAGAACTATATAGAAAGTAAAGTGAAAATTTCATTTATCAATCACAATGAAATACATTGGTATATTTTAGGTAATAGCAATGGCAAAGTCAAGAATGTCAGCCCGTATGAATGGCTCATAAAATACATAAAAATTAGCACTTGGCTCGATAAGTTCAGACTCACAACTAAGGCAGTTAATTAGACAAAGTTGACATTTTCTGGAACCAAGATACAGTAGGTTGATTTCTTTATTCCACAGCAAGGATAGTATTTTTCCATGGCTAACCATCCCCATCAGAGATATTATATACATATAGGTGTAGATACGTATGTAGAGATGTAGAGATAGTGATATACATTTGTTAGATTGATTCCTTTTATTCTAGCAATTATTCAGCCTACTTAGATGGATTTGCATTTTTCAGCACTGAAAATTTATGTTGATCATAACGCTTTATAGTCAGAGGACAAATTTACTACTTTTTCTATTAGTTATCTATTACTACATAATCAAAGCTCAGCACTTGAAAACACCAACCACTTATTATCTTACAGTTTCTGTAGATCAGACATCCAGAGTCTTAAGTGCTTCTAACTCAGGGCCTCTTACAAGACTGCAATTAAATCAGCTCAGGGCTCTAGTGGGAGAGCATTAGCTGCCAAGCTCACCCATGTGTGGCTGTTGGCAGGCCTCAGGTACTCTCTGGCTTTGGGCCAGATACTCGCCACATGGGCCTCTCCATAGGGAAGCTCACGACATGGCAGCTGGTTTCCCTCAGAGCAAGTAACCAGAGAGCAAGCGAAGGCACGTAGGTGGAAGCTGCAGTCTTTTTGTAAGTTAACCTCAGAAGTAAACTGTCACCCCTGCCACATAGTGTTCAGCAGAGAAGGGTCATTAAATCCCCCTCAGGGATATAGGATTACACAAGGACATGACACAAGGAGGTAGGGGTCATCATATCATCTCAGCCATCTTCAAGGATGCCTACACATCTGTCTTTATGTATGTTTTGGGAGAGGCTTCACTTTAGCTGTTAGTATTACTTTACATGTCATCCCTGGTGAAAATATGTAATTTGTACAAAGAAAGTCTGGATTAAATGTAGGTGTAAGACTCCTTTGTTAACAGTTGAAGGGCAAGAGGCTTTTTATTAAAAATCAGACAATATAATGATAAAGGCAGGAGGAAATATATTTTGTCTCAAGGGGAGGAATAAGAAGTACAGGGTTGCCTGAATATCATACAAATCATGCTCCCATATAAATTGTTACTGTCTGTTTTTTCACTTAGCATCAATCTGGGTGGAGACAAAAGAAAACTAGAAACCATTTAAAATATGTCTTTTATTCCTCGCTTGTCCACTGCATTCTTCTTTTCTTTTTTCTCATTTTAAAACTCATACTCACCTTTAAATTAAATTGGCAAAACAAATTTTTTTTTAATCAACCTTTTGTGATGTCCCCAAACTCAGGGTCATGATTATATGTCTAGAATAACATTTTGCTTCAATGTAAAAGTGAAATGTGCTCTTTAAAAAACCATAGTACTTAAATGTGGTAGCGTTGGTGGTGGTGATACATATGTGTGCCTTAGTTTAGGAAGCTATTGATAAATGTTACAAGTCTAGCAAAATGCCTTTACTTTCATCCCTTAATATGTTTTTAATGTATTTTATTTACTATTATCTTTGTTTTTCTTTTCCATTTAATGAATTTTATTAAACACAATAATCAAGAGATAAAATACACTAATATTCGCTCTGGTTAACTTCGGGAAGACGAGCTGTGTATTCTGAATATAGAGTACTCAGCATAATCAGTACACAGTGCCCTGAAACTAAGTTATTCATTCTTAGGTAATGTACCTAAGAAAAAAGAATAATGTTTTCATCTTTAAAGTAAAAGGAGAAGCATAAATTTTTGCCCCTGAGTCTTTTTCGGACAATAAAGCAAATCAAAAACATTTAAATAAATATCAGAGATGACATTAATAAAACTATTGCTGACACCGTAAGAGACGGCTCCTTTGATGTTGGCATTTTTGCATAATTCAGGAATTGTATCTCTATAAATCATGAAAATGTAATTCAAATGAGCACAGGCGAAATTGTTGTTTTATTGAAAGTCTCCTATATTACTGAAGAAAAGATTAAAAACTAAAACTGTGTAAATGTCTAGAACTCTGCCAAGACTCTGTCATCTCTTCTTATGGTAGGTTTTTGCCATATGGCATCTGAGAGAGACAGTCTTCAAAGATCTGTAACTAGAGCTCTACCATCAGAGTGAAAAAATCCCAGAGTTATACTTAGATTTGTCAGGTTTGGGTCACATTTCTACTCTGGAAACAATCGGCTGAGGCCTGAGAGTCAAGATCCTGTGACTGGCTGTATTTGCATCTGGTGTTCCTCTTGTACCAGTCAACTACAGTCAGCATGTAGGGCAATACGCAAACGTTATGAGTTACAAATCATCTTCTTTTGGTCTCTAAGCTTAATGTATTTTCCTTATTTTTAGAAACTTTTCGATAGAGAATTCTATTACAAGTGTAACAAACACTGATTCAACTCTCTGTGCTTGCATTAGAGCTATTGTCATCTCTAAACCTCTAATGTTTTTGAAATCTCAGCCTATTTGTTGAGTATTTTATGCAAGTATATTAAATATAATCTAACTTGTTTGTATATTTTGTAACTGCACTGAGAAGTTGGAATTATACATGAATTTGAAGCCAATATTAAATTTGGAATTCATATTACAAGCAACTTATATTTGTAAAATCAGTACTAACTTGTTATTGCATTTTTAAATTGACAGATAAAATTGTGTATTATGTACAGCATGTTTTGAAATATATATACATTATGAAATGGCTAAATCTAGTTAATTCACATAGTTATCACTTTCATGGTAAGAAGCCAACATCCACTCATCATTTTTCAAGGCAATGTATTGTTATTATCTATAGTCATGATGTTCTGCAACAGGTCCATTGAATTTATTCTTTCTATCAAATTGAAATTCCATATTCTTTGACCATCATCTTCTCAATATGCCAGCCTGCCCAACCCTTGGTAACCAACATTCTACTTTCTGTTTTGTGAGATCAACTCTATTAGACTCAGTTGAATATTCATTTCTTTTGCAAGGATAGCCTTTGGAAAGATGAAATAGCCAATCTAGTCAGTTTTAAAAAATTTCTCAGCAAGTTCTTTATAAATGTCATGCTTGAAATGAGTTAACCAGAAGTCAGTACCCTTGAGATGTTTTTTTGTTTTTATATTCTATAACGCAAAAATTAAATTTACTTTGGTAAACTAATTTTTTAAAAAAATGTTCATCTCACAAGCCTGCACTCAGTGGCATACAAAACATCACATTGCTTTTTTATTATGCTTTTATTCTTAAAACATGTTAACTGTACTTTTGCCATCTATATGTATTATTGATGTATGTATCATAGCCTTTGAAGTCAAAAAACTCCATTGGTAATACATTGTCTTATTTTTTGTTTGTTTCTTAATAATCTGTGGTGTTTTGAAAAGAAGAGCTTTGGAGACTGAGTGAATCTGAGCTCTGACACTTATTAGCTAATACGAATGTGGTCATGATTCTACTGTTTTTGAACCCTAGATTATCAAACACTGAAATGTGTTATTGGGAAGGTTAAGTGTTCCAGCACGTGTAAGGCACCTTTATGGAACGTAATGTGGCTCAGCAAATGTGATTTCCCTCCACTGTCTTTACTGAACCTCACTTCCAGTAGTCTTTATTATTTTGCATTTTACAAAACATTTTCTTCTAATTTGTGCTTTTTGAACCATATAACATCTTCCTGCGGTAAGAAAGAAAGCTGTTATTTCCATATTGCAGTTAAGCAAACTGAGAAGCAAAGTTGAACACAGAAGACATAAAGTATACTTCTGGAAAGTTTATTGAAAGGCATCAGAACTAGGCCTGCTATAGTCATCCTATTGACTCAGTCCTTGTGTCCTTATAAGCAGATAACAGTCAGATGAAAAGGAATTTAAGAAGAATCCCTGAGAACAAGGAGGAGGTGAGTGCTAAATGAGGTTTGATATTTGACCTTTAAATTGGACTAAATTTGGACTTGCTCTAGACATTCTTCAGGGACAGGAAAGAGTTGTATTGTGATTGGAGAATAAAACAAAATTATTTAATATTTGTACTCTAGAAAAGTTTAGACTTTTCAATGAAGCATTTACAATGACTAGATTACAATTTTATGTGAAAATATATTGTCATCATTCTGTCTTCATGTCAGGGATAATAAAAAATAAAAAAAAATAAAAAAAAAGATAATTGTTTTCCCTAAGAAAAGCGATGCTGATGTAAGGTGAAGAAAGCACACAGTTGCCATTGCACAAGGTTTGATGCTCATCTCTGTGATTTTTATATATCTACTGTATCTTTGCCTTGAACCTTTAATACTAATGTAGCATTTACTGTATTAGTCTCTTCTCATGCTGATAATAGTGACATACCGGAAACTGGGTAATTTTTAAAAGAAAGAGGTTTAATGGTCTCACAGTTCCACATGGCTTGGGAGGCCTCACAGTCATGGTCGTAGGCAAAGGAGAAGCAAAGGCACATGGTGGCAGGCAAGAGGCCTTATGCAGGGGAGCTCCCATTTATAAAACCATCAGATCTTGTGAGATTTATTCACTACCATGAGAACAGTATGGGGGAAACTGCCCCCATGATTGAATTATCTCCACCTGGTGCTTCACACGTGAGGCTTGCTATAATTAAAGGTGAGCTTTGGGCAGGGACACAGCAAAACCATATCATTCTGCCCCCAGCCCCTCCCAAATCTTATATCCTCACATTTCAAAACCAATCATGCCTTCCCAACAGTTCCCCAAAGTCTTAACTCATTTCTACATTTAACTCAAAAGTCCACAGTTCAAAGTTTGATCTGAGACAAGGCAAGTCCCTTCTGCCTATGAGCCTGTAAAATTAAAAACAAGTTAGTTACTTCCTAGATTCAGTGGGGTTACAGGCATTGGATAAATACACCGATTTTTAAATGGGAGAAATTAGCCAAAACACAGGGACTACAGACCTCATGCAAGTCAGAAATCCAGCAGGGCGTCAAATCTTACAGATCCAAAATGTTCTCCTTTGACTGCATGTCTCACATCCAGGGCATGCTGATGCGAGAGGTGTATTCCCACAGCATTGGACAGCTCCACCCCTGTTGCCCTACAGGATACTGCCTCACTCATGGCTGCTTTCATGGGCTTGTATTGAGTGTCTATGGCTTTTCCAGGGGCATAGTGCAAGCTGCCAGTGGATTTACAATTCTGGGGTCTAGAGGATGGTGGACCTCTTCTCACAGCTCCACTAGGCAGTGCCCAAGAGTGGGCTCCAACCCCACATTTACCTTTCACACTGCGCTAGCAGAGGTTCTCCATGAGGTCCCTGCGCCTGCAACAAACTTCTGCCTAGACTTACAGGAGTTTCCATACATCCTCTGAAATCTAGGCAGAGGTTCCCAAACATCAGTTACTGACTTTTGTGCACCAAGGCTTGGGGATTGCACCCTTTGAAGTGATGGCCTGAGCTGTACATTGGCTCCTTTTAGCCACAGGTGGAACTGAAGAGGCTGGCATGCAGGGCACCATGTCCCAAGGCTGCATCAAGTAGGATCCCTGGGCCTGGCCCAATAAACCATTTTTCCTCCTAGGCCTCCAGGCCTGTGATAGGAGGAGTTGCCATGAAGGTCTATGGAGACATTTTCCCCATTATCTTGGTGCTTAACATTTGGTTACTTGTTAATTATGCAAATTTCTGCAGCTGGCTTGAGTTTCTCCCTAGAAAATGGGTTTTTCCTTTCTATTGCATTGTCAGGTGCACAGTTTCCAAACTTCTATGTCCTGCTTCCTCTTGAATGCTTTGCCATGTAGAAATTTCTTCTGCCATATGCCCTAAATCATCTTTCTCAAGTTCAAAGTTCCACAAACCTCTAGGGCAGTGGCAAAATACTACCAGTCCCTTTGCATAGCAAGAGTGGCCTTTATTCCAGTTACTAACAAATTCTCCATCTCCACCTGAGACCACCTCAACTTGGACTTCATTGTCCATATCACTGTCGGCATTTTGGTCAAAGCCATTCAACAAGTCTCTAGGAAATTACAGACTTTCCCACATCTTCCTGTCTTCTTCTGAGCCCTCCAAATGGTTTAAACCTCTGCCGATTACCCAGTTCCAAAGTTATTTCCATGTTTTCAGGTATCTTTATAGTAGTACCCTACTCCTGGTACCAGTTTACTATATTAGTCTGTCCTCAGGCTGTTAATAAAGACACAAATAAGACTGGGTAATTTATAAAGGAAAGAGGTTTAATGGACTCACAGTCCCACATGGCTGGGGATGGCGGAAGGCAAGGACAAGCAAAAACATATCTTAGATGGCAGCAGGCAAGAAAGCATGTGCAGGGGAACCCCATTTCTAAAACCATCAGATCTCATGAGAACTTACTACCACGAGAACAGTATGGGGGAACTGCTCCCATGACTCAGTTATCATCACCTGGCATCACCCTTGAAATGTCGGGATTATTACAATTCAAGGTGAGATTTGGGTGGGAACACAGCCAAACGATATCACTTACTATGTTTGGTTTGTTCCTCCAAGTTCTGTGGTTTCTGCAGCCAACAAGGTAGGTAATTTTGATATCCATATTAAAGAGTTTATATTCAAAATTGGAAAGATATATTTATGAGATTCAGAAACAAGGAAATTTCAGGTACAGGTAAATGTTATTAAAAAAATAAAAATGAAGTATATTAATCTTCTATTGCTATTAGTGGCTTAAAATTTGTAATAGAACATTTCCAATAAAAGTTCTAGTATTAGAACAAATTGATTCTCTTACATTTTGGAGGCCAGAAGTCTAAGGTCAGGGTGTTAGTAGGGCTACGTTATTTTTGGAGGCTTTAGGGGAGCATCCACTTTCTTGCTTTCTTCAGATTCTAGAGGTCTTTCCCTGAATTTCTTGGTTTATGGCTTTTTCCTGGTATCACTGCAGTCTCTTTTTTGTTGTTGTTGTTTTTTGAGGCAGAGTCTTGCTGTCTTGCCCAGGCTGGAGTGCAGTGGCGTGATCTCGGCTCATTGCAAGCTTTGCCTCCCAGGTTCGCACCATTCTCCTGCCTCAGCCTCCCGAGTAGCTGGGAGTACAGGTGCCCACCACCACACCCAGCTAATATATATATATATTTTTTTGGTATTTTTAGTAGAGACGGGGTTTCACCGTGTTAGCCAGGATGGTCCAATCTCTTCTGTCGTATCTTTTACCACAAATTTTTACCTTCTTGCCTCCCTCTTACAGGGACTCTTGTGCTTATACTTGTGGCCCACTCAGCTAATCCAGGATAATTTCCTACCTCAGAATCCTAAATCTCGTTTACAGTGTACTTTCACTAAACAAGATAACATATTTACAGGTTCTTTTTATGAGGATGTGGGCATCTTAGTTGGGGGGAGTTTTTCAGCCTACTGAGTGAATATAGGTAACAGAATAATCTTGAGTAGACAGGGCATTCAGTTTGGATGTTCATGGTAGGTTTATTTGAGGTAGTAACAGTTCAGCTGAGGTAGAAATGCTGAAAGAACTGCTGTAATGGCTTTCTCTGAAAAGAATTATCAGTACCTATGAGATGATACAGTCTACTGATTCCATGTGACTATACCATTACAATCATGTCTCAATTATGAATATACAGTGGTATATTTCCGTTTGCCCTTGAAAGCTTTTGACCACAAAATACTTAAATTTCAGCAACTTGTGGTATCTTTAAGGTATCTAGATGAGAACTCTAGAACTTTCCCATAGGTTAGAAAACATAACAAAATTTCTACATGGGAAAATATTAATTTACAGATATTTTTAAAATTTCATTGAAAGGGAAGATATAATATATCCACCTACTTTCCTAAAACAAGTGTGTTACCAATTTTTATTTTATTTACAAAGCTTGTACAAAACTAGTTTATATTTCTAATTTAAGGAGTTGAAAAATTTCAGACAGAGTTATTATTAGAAACAGTAATATATTTTTATTTCTGGATTTAACACCATATGCATAATACATCACCATACCATAATAAAGGTCAACAAAAAATTCAAAGACCCTGACTTTATCTTTGCAGCAATTATTTTGCCTTAAGTACATCATAGCTTAGCTTTGAATTCACAGTACCCAACAAAGTACATGTATGTCTCTACATATACATATATATAAACATATATATAATATATATATGTATGCATATTTTAACTGGAAGATGGGTAAACTCTTCCCACTCATAAATGGTTAGTTGTGTGAAAATACATTTTTGATGAGGAGAGAATATTTTTTGTTATCCCATGAAGTAAAAACATGGAGAGTATTCAAACTGACTCTTGCTTATTTGTTTTCCACATTTAAAGCTCTGTGATGTTGTGAGCCTGTGTTTTCACACTTCAGTATGCATGAAGAGGAGGTGCATTATCACCAGGATAGATGCTTGTGTGAATGAGCAGTCCAAGCTGATAACTATGCAGCACTTTCATTAGCACTGGAAAGGGGTGTTAGCATGCCTATACAGAGATTTTTTCTTTGGCCTGACTCCTGGCTTGCTTTTTGACTTTGATTCTGGATAGAAGACTCAATTTGTGGTGGGACATCTAAGTGGAGTAATTTCCTAAAATCACATGGGATACTGGCATATCTCTGGATGCCTAAATATCTCTGGGTAATTTTAGATACATGAACAAACATGAGGTTATTTTTAATGTTGATTTTATTATATCAGTTTTGCTAAGAGTCATCTCTTGGAAGGAAAATTGATATGGAGTACTTTATATCTCCTCACTTATCAACACAAAGATGCTTTTGTGGAATTTTTTTTTCTCAAAATTGATAAAAGATATAAGGTTTTACAACATATGAATGAAAGAATTGAATGCTGGAAGCTAAAAATAACTCTACACAGAGTGTCCTCTCTTGCGCATGTAGCACTGTTCATTCACTTGACACTTGCCCTACCCTCCTTTCCAGAATTATCTTCTTCTAATTCCAGTATGTGAAATATTAAACATGTTTGGAAAAACTCAGCAGAAGCTAGTCTTCCCCAAATATCTATCCCTAAACTTTTAATTTTCCTTCTTTAATCTACTCACCTGAAAGTAATAAGAAAAATTATATGCATATATATGTATGGATGTGTGTATGCATGTATATATGTAATCTCTATGTAAGTGTATGTATGTGTGTGTGTGTCTGTATATACATACACACTTTTCTTTCCCTCCATGCCCAATGACTCCCCATTTCAGTTTGAATGTATGCCTGAATTCTACCATGATCTAACCCCTGCCTGCTTTTCACACTTCATGTTAATGCTACTCTTCTCTCTGTACTCTATGATTTAGCCATTAATGTGCCCTTTCAGTTCTCTGAGCATGTCGAGTTTTCTGCTGCCTAAAGAAATTGTACATGATAGTCTTGGTGGAAATCTCTTACCCCTCCATTGTATTTGCCTGTCTTATTTTTCATGAGTCTTTGCCTCAAGATGTACAAGCTCAAAGAGACTTTTCTGCCCTGGGAATTTTCTCTAAGTGACTTCCTTCTTTTATTCTCTATCACTATAGGTATTATCTGACATATTTACATATACAATTGAAAAATTATAATTATGTGTATGTATTTGTTTAGTTGATTATAGTCTCTGTTTCTCACTAGATTGTAAGTTCCACCAGGTCAGGTGTCCTTATTACTTTTGTTCTCCAGTATTTACCCAGTGCTTAGTGGTATGGCTGGCACATAGTAATTGCTAAAGAATATTTGGATGAACTTATGAGTAAATAAAACAATATTTCTATTTTTATTTCTGTTTGCTCTATATTGTCATTCCTTTCAAAGTGTGAACCTTCTGAACTACTGGGAGTAAAAATGCAGGAGGAGGTAGGGATGAGGGGTGGCTCATAATTTCAAGGCTCTCTCTTGAGCTGCACAAAGACCCAGACGAAATTTTGCAAGGTCCTGTTTATTCATTTGTTCTGCCCTTTTTGTTGAGGTTTTGGGATTGTTCAGAGGAGAATGCTATGTTGACAGTTGAGGAGCAGATATCTAAGCAAGAACTAAAAAGAAAACGTGTGTGTACATATATATGTGTGTATATGTATCTGTATCTATCTATTTATCTATATAATTTAGATCTATAAAATCAGGTGAGTATATATGTATAAGTCACCCAGTCTTTTGGGGCTAGACCAAACAAAATGTTGAAACTTGACAAAATGGAAGAGCGTGCTCAACTAAGTGGATTGTCTGCATCCTTCCTGGTTGGAACACAAGTAGGACACTGCTCCTCCCTGTTTTAATGGCATTATGATAAGATAATCCACATGGAAATGTAGTAAACACTAATTAGAATAATTATACTAATTAGAAATGTCATTACAGCTAGCTGTTTTTTAAGAAAAAAGGTTTAATGAAGGAATTTGAAAAGCATTTGGTTTTTGGGGTTTTTTGTTGGTTCTTTTTGAGACGGAGTCTCGCTCTGTCTCCCAGGCTGGAGTGCAGTGGCGCAATCTCGGCTCACTGCAAGCTCTGCCTCCCGGGTTCACGCCATTCTCCTGCCTCAGCGTCCCAAGTGCCTGGGACTGCAGGCGCCCGCCACCACGCCCAGCTATTTTTTTGTACATTTAGTGGAGATGGGTTTTCACTGTGTTAGCCAGGATGGTCTCGATTTCCTGACCTCGTGAGGTCCTCGGCCTCCCAAAGTGCTGAGATTACAGGCATGAGCCATCGCACCCAAACTTGAAAAGCGTTTGTACCATAAAGAATAATGTAATGATGTGTGAAACATGAGTTATGTATAAGAGTTGTTATGTATAAATGTTGAGTTATGTATAAAATAATTATGTATAAAAGAGTTAACCTGAGTTTGCTGATGTATAGGATTCCTGGGCATTGCTGACCTGTTGCCTTTCTTTTGCTCTAGTCAAGTCATTGTAGGCAAAAATCATATATTTGCACATCCATGGAGTCTTTCTGCTGTTTCTTTGCATCACTACCTAGAAATAGCCATAAAAGGAAAACAGGCAAAAGCTCTCTTTCATATTAAAAGATAGTCCCATAAGGAGAAAATGATTTCCCTTGTTCCCTCTTTCTTCCTGTGATGCTGGTTTCAGGCTATAATCCTGGAGAGGTAGCATCCATTTGGGGACCATCATATAATTAACATGGGGAAGAAATCCCAACGTGATGTTGTAATTAAGTAAAAGAGACTAGGTCCTTATTTAATCACTGAAGGATCCCAGAAAACCAAACACCATTTTAGTGATCAAAAACATTCTTATGATTCTGGCCACATTTAGTTGGGTTTTCTATTATTTGTACCCAAAATAATCTTTTACAGATTTGTTGTCTTTAGTATTACCCAATAGATTGGCTTACCCAAGAGAAATTGGGGGAGGGGCAGTCAGGATGGGAAGGTAGCATGTCTAAGGGATTCAAAATTTTCTGGGAGGTGGAGACTTGGAATATATTTATCACCTAATTCTCACAGTCAGTGAAATGGCTGATTCCCAGAAGTGAATACATATCCTAGTGGAATCATAAAAGTTATTGGTTATATGTATTAAATGGAACCTTACATTAGATAAGTAAAAAAAAAATTAAAGCTATTGTAGAACAGTAAATTAAGGAAATAAAATAGGATACTGACTATAATACAAACTATAATTTTGTTGTAAAGACTAAAGAAAAGATAGAGCAACAAATCAAATAGGTGGACATAGTTGAAATAGTTGACAAAGTAGTCTTTAGAGAATTATTCCTGTATTATAATAAACTCTGGACAAAGAAAACATTGCAATGAGATGCAGTCTCATTCAATGACAGACATACTGCGTTTCCTTACTCCACATTACCAGGTGTGAAAATATCTTATTTAATAATACTGTTTTCTTTCAATTTTCCATTATATAGAAGGTTAGTTATTTTCAGAAAGTCAAGCAGTAATGCAGAAAATTGCTCGGTTTGAATGATTGTTTTTTAGCTTCAAAAGTCATCTGTAGTTCAGCATTAGAGAAATGTATGATGTTAGGCTATGTAAAATTCATTTTTATTCTCTTATAATAGTGACATTCGTGTTTTGTTAAACAAGCTAGCACACTTCTAGCTAAATAATGAAATCTTTAGATTCTGAAATAAGTCACTTAGAAACACATAAGGACCAGTTATGTAGCTTTCAATTTGTTCTTGTTTACAAATGTTTTCACTACTTCATAATGGGGTTGTTCAAGGAAAGCTCTGCGGTAATATAGAGCAGTTTTCAATGGAAAGGATTCGTAGACCATTGACAGTACTTTAACTTTATCATAGTCAGCCTGGGCATCTCCTAGAGATTTTTGGATTAAAGGAGCTCATGAAGTCATTAATTGGAAAGAGACACAGGTTAAAATTCATTTGGCAGAGATACTTCATATACTCAGTAATAGCAGAAGATGGTTAGGGCCAAGCTCTTTCTTTGTAACTAGTATTTTTTCCATTATCTTAAAATATGTACTTTGAATTATATTAATTGCAGTGAAGGATATAATAACTAGCAAACCTAAAATTAGTGTCATTTCTAATGCTGGAAGCATATTAAACATAAGATCTACTCGGGTGTCTATTTAAACTACAATAGTCAAGCGATTTTTTTTTCTGTGGAAAAATGTGAAATACAAAGGAGGGGTGAGTTTAAGAGAGGCCAAGAAGGGAGAAATGAGAGGAGAGAATTATGATTGTATATGATGTTGGAAGGCCAAGGCTTAATAAGTTCATTTTCTTCATTCAAGCACAGTAATGCAGTCCTCCTGAGATTCTGGATGCTGTGCTAATGCCAAACATGGCTCCGTGTCATCACTCTTACAAGCTAGTAGCGCTAACAAAACCTGTAATACTTATAATAACTATAAAGATTCATTTCAGTGCTACAATCCAAAAATATTCTTACTAGAGGTCAAAGATCTAAAAAGCCATTTAAGTATATATTCTGGAGTATAGAAAATATATTTTGTGATAGTTATCACTCAAGTAAAAATAATAAGTAACACATACAGGTCTAATTATTACTGATAATTGTTAACAAGATATGCAAGTCTTCTGATTTTTTAAGGTACTAAGCCTAAGGACAAACATATTAATGGGAGAAGAATAATTTAAAAATTATATCGTGTGATGGATGGTTATAAATGCTATGGAACACGGAAGGGGGATCAGGAGTGCAGGGATGGTGGACGGGGGGCCATTATCATTCTAACTAAGGTCGTAACTTAGACAATAACATTTGATAAAGGTTTGGAGGAGTTGAGAGAAGAGTTACAGGGATATCTTGCGAAGAGGAGACTACGCTCGAGGAATAGCAAGTGTAAAGGTTCTGGGGGAAAGCGTGCCTAACATGTTGGAGGAACAGAAAGGAGATTGGTGTAACTAATGAGGAGTAAGCAAGGGAGAACAGCCAAAGGAAGTGAGGTCAGACTGAACAATAGAGAAAATTGTAGTCAGTAGTGAGGACTTTGCCTTTTACTGAGTGACAGTGGAAGTCATTGGAGGGTTTTGAGTAGAGGAGTAACATGATTTGATTTATAGTTTAGAAGGACCTCTGGGTGTTTTGTTGATGGACACCTTAGGGAGCTCACTGAGAAGGCTATTGTAGTAAGAAACATGTGAGAAATTTTGGTGGTTTAGATCACCTAGATCACAGTAATAGAAGCGGGTCATGACAAATGATCAGATTCTAGATATACATTGACAGTTTAACTGGTGGGATTTGCTGATGATTGAGTTTACGGTATGAGAGAAAGAGTGAAGCAAAGGATGACTTGAATGTTTTTTTGAGACCTCATGATCCGCCCGCCTCAGTCCCCCAAAGTGCTGGGATTACAGGTGTGAGCCACCGTGCCTGGCTGAATGTTTTTGTTGTTGTTTGTTTTTTTATTATAATTTAAGTTCTAGGGTACATATGCACAATGTGCAGGTTTGTTACATATGTATACATGTGCCATGTTGGTGTGCTGCACCCATTAACTCGTCATTTACATTAGGTATATCTCCTAATGCTATCCTTCCCCACTCCCCCGTCCCCCCACCCCACGACAGGCCCCAGTGTGTGATGTTCCCCTTCCTGTGTCCAAGTGTACTCATTGTTCAATTCCCACTTATGAGTGAGAACATGTGGTGTTTGGATTTTTGTCCTTGCGATAGTTTGCTGAGAATGATGGTTTCCAGCTTCGTCCATGTCCCTACAAAGGACATGAACTCATCCTTTTTTTGTGGCTAAATAGTATTCCATGGTGTATATGTGCCATTTTCTTAATCCAGTCTGTCATTGATGGACATTGGGTTCCAACTCTTTGCTATTGTGAATAGTGCTGCAGTAAACATACATGTGCATGTGTCTTTATAGCAACATGATTTATAATCCTTTGGGTATATACCCAGTCATGGGATGGCTGGATCAAATGGTGTTTCTACTTCTAGATCCTTGAGGAATCGCCGCACTGCCTTCCACAATGGTTGAACTAGTTTATAGTCCCACCAACACTGTAAAAGTGTCCCTATTTCTCCACATCCTCTCCAGCACCTGTTGTTTCCTGACTTTTTAATGATTGTCATTCTAACTGGTGTGAGATGGTATCTCATTGTGATTTTAATGTGCATTTCTCTGATGGCCAGTGATGATGAGCATTTTTTCATGTGTCTGTTGGCTGCATAAATGTCTTCTTTTGAGAAGTGTCTGTTCATATCCTTTGCCCATTTTTTGATGGAGTTGTTTTTTATTTTTTTGTAAAGTTATTTGAGTTCTTTGTAGATTCTGGATGTTAGCCCTTTGTGAGATGACTAGATTGCAAAAATTTTCTCCCATTCTGTAGGCTGCACTCTGATGGTTTCTTTTGCTGTGCAGAAGCTCTTTAGCTTATTTAGATCCCATTTGTCAATTTTGGCTTTTGTTGCCATTGCTTTTGGTGTTTTAGACATGAAGTCCTTGCCCATGCCTATGTCCTGAATGGTATTGCCTAGGTTTTCTTCTAGAGTTTTTATGGTTTTAGGTCTAACATTTAAGTCTTTAATCCATCTTGAATTAATTTTTGTGTAAGGTGTAAGAAAGGGATCCAGTTTCACCTTTCTACATACGGCTAGCCAGTTTTCCCAGCACAATTTATTAAATAGGGAATCCTTTCCACATTTCTTGTTTTTGTCAGGTTTGTTGAAGATCAGATGGTTGAAGATGTATGGTATTATTTCTGAGGGCTCTGTTCTGTTCCATTGGTCTATATCTCTGTTTTGGTACCAGTACCATGCTGTTTTGGTTACTGTAAACTTGTAGTACAGTTTGAAGTCAGGTAGCATGATGCCTCCAGCTTTGTTCTTTTGGCTTAGGATTGACTTGGCAACACAGTCTCTTTTTTGGTTCTGTATGAACTTTAAGGTAGTTTTTTCCAATTTTGTGAAGAAAGTCTTTGGTTGGGGATGGCATTGAGTCTATAAACTACCTTGGGCTGTATGGCCATTTTCACAATATTGATTCTTCCCTTCCATGAGCATGGAATGTGCTTCCATTTGTTTGTGTCCTCTTTTATTATGTTGAGAAGTGATTTGTAGTTCTCCTTGAAGAGGTCCTTCATATCCCTTGTAAGTTGGATTTCTAGGTATTTTATTCTCTTTGAAGCAATTGTGAATGGGAGTTCACTCATGATTTGGCTCTCTGTCTGTTATTTGTGTATAAGAATGCTTGTGATTTTTGCACATTGATTTTGTATCCTGAGACTTTGCTGAAGTTGCTTATCAGCTTAAGGAGATTGTGCGCTGAGATGATAAGGTTTTCTAAATATACAATCATGTCATCTGCTAACAGGGACAATTTGGCTTCCTCTTTTCCTAAATGAATACCCTCAATTTCTTTCTCCTGCCTGATTGCCCTGGCCAGAACTTCTAACACTATGTTGAATAGGAGTGGTAAGAGAGGGCATCCCTGTCTTATGCCAGTTTTCAAAGGGAATGCTTCCAGGTTTTGCCCATTCAGTATGATATTGGCTGTGGGATTGTCATAAATAGCTCTTATTATTTTAAGATATGTCCCATCAATAACTAATTTATTGAGAGTTTTTAGGGAGAAGGACTGTTGAATTTTGTCAAAGACCTTTTTTGCATCCTTGGAGATAATCATGTGGTTTTTGTCTTTGGTACTGTTTATATGTTAGATTACGTTGATTGATTTGCATATGTTGAACCAGCCTTGCATCCCAGGAATGAAGATCACTTGATCATGGTGGATAAGCTTTTTGATGTGCTGCTGGATTCGGTTTGCCAATATTTTCTTGAGGATTTTAGCATTGATGTTCGTCAGGTATATAAGTCTAAAATTCTATTTTTCTGTTGTTGTTGTTATGTCTCTGCCAGGCTTTGGTATCAGGATGATGCTGGCCTCATAAAAAGAGTTAGGGAGGATTTCGTCTTTTTCTATTGATTGGAAGAGTTTCAGAGGGAATGGTACCAGCTCCTCTTTGTACTTCTGGTAGAATTCGGCTGTGAATCCGTCTGGTCCTGGATTTTTTCTGGTTGGCAGGCTACTACTTATTGACTCAATTTCAGAGTCTGTTATTGGTCTATTATGGGATTCAACTTCTTCATGATTTAGTCTTGGGATGGTATTTGTGTCCAGGAATTTATCCATTTCTTCTAGATTTTCTAGTTTATTTGCGTAGAGGTGTTTATAGTATTCTCTGATGGTAGTTTGTATTTCTGTGGGGTCGTTGGTGATATCCCCTTTATCATTTTTTATGGTGGGTATTTGATTCTTCTCTCTTTTCTTCTGTACTAGTCTTGCTAACAGTCTATCTATTTTGTTGATCTTTTCAAAAAACCAGCTCCTGGATTCATTGATTTTTTTTTTTTTTTTTTTGAAGGGTTTTTTGTGTCTCTATCTCCTTCAGTTCTGCTCTGATCTTAGTTATTTCTTGCCTTCTGCTAGTTTTTGAATGTGTTTGCTCTTGCTTCTCTAGTTCTTTTAATTGTGAATGTTAGGGTGTCAATTTTAGATCTTTCCTGATTTCTATTGTGGACATTTAATGCCATAAATTTCCCTCTACATACTGCTTTAAATGTGTCGTAGAGATTCTGGTATGTTGTGTCTTTGTTCTCATTGGTTTCAAAGAACATCTTTATTTCTGCCCTCATTTCGTTATGTACTCAGTAGTCATTCAGGACCAGGTTGTTCAGTTTCCATGTAGTTGAGCGGTTTTGAGTGAGTTTGTTAATCCTGAGTTCTAGTTTGATTGCACCGTGGTCTGAGAGACAGTTTGTTATAATTACACAACTGAAAGGATGGAGATGCATCAGCTGGCACAGCTATGTCTTTTTCTCTGGTCATGTTTGGTTTGTGCAAGCAGAAATAAGAATATGGTGAGTTAGATGTATCCAACATTGACCTTTTTTCATGTGGGTATAATGAGGCAAGAGAGGGTTAGGGAGTGGAGTATACATGCAAAGAGCTATCATTTTTGTTACCGAACTGAACTTGGGTCCACTTGTGTGGTGCAGCAAAGCTAAACATTCACATGAGGATTGCAGCAAGATAAACTGTGGCATTTATTGCAGAGCATCTAGCAAGGAGAATCTGGGAGCTCATGCTTAAAACCGGAATTATTAAATGGCTTATAGATAAGGAGGTTTAAAGGCAGGAAGGCAGAGGTTGTAGGTAAAGTCATAAATCAATACATGGAGACTGTATATCGGTATGATGTAGAAAGGTGGGACATCTTGAAGCGAGAGCCCACAGGTCTTAAGTGGATTCAAAGATTTTCTGATTTGTGATTTGTTAAGGAGGCAAAGCTTTATCTAAAACGTTGGGATTGACAGAAAAAATTGTTAGTTCTAGCCTCTGGGTGTGACTTCCTCAGGCCCTTCAGAAGGGGCCATTTAGAACAAAGAATGGCAGTCAGGGTTCAGTCGCCAGATCCTCCTTATCTGAGGTCTATATTCCAACAAATCCATTTGGTGGGGGTCCTGGTTTCTGGAGAACAACTTAAGTATGTAGATTAACATGTTATCTTTAGCTTCCATAGAGGATCAAACTTCTTGTGACTGTGACTTTTTTGGCTACTGTTTTAAGCTACTGTTACTTTCTTGCTTATCAGATTGCTCATTGACTTCTCAGGGCTAGCGAGTTGCCTGGAATTTCCTTTGGAGGAACTCAAGATTTTATTTTATTTTATTTCCATGCTTGGGAGTGAGGGTCAGGGAGTGGGCCTCTAAGAGGGATCTCCATTCCATCTCATTATGATAGGCTAAACAATTTAATTTGGATAATAAAAAGGTGAGGGTGTGTTGGGGATAGTAGTGGATGAGAGAGACATATGGAAACTAAGTGCCCAGGAAACTATTGGGCCAGGTTATTAGGAAGATCATTGTAATCACCAAAATCACTAAAAGTTACAGTTAGTTTGGGAAAGAGTAAAAGTAAGTCATGATCTGAAATCCTCAAGGAAGGAGGGGAATTGAGTGGCAGTTGGTAGAAGAATAAAATGAAGAAGGGTTGTGGGTGGCATCTTGTTACACGAGAATCGAAAGCAGAGAGTGTAGGGAGAATAGAAGGAAATGGTCTGGAAGTGGCAAACAGAAACAACCCATTGTTTCAAAGGCCATGGGAGAAAAAAAGCCCCGCTTAACAGGGCTATAAGAAAACCATTTTCCTCTGTGGACACATGGGAGTAAGAAGATGATGGAAATACTCAAAAAGAATGTGTAAAATAATTTTGCTGATAATTTGATGATTAATTCTAGAAGATCCAATAGTTTCAGGAATTGGAGAATGGTTAGAAATGGGGTCATTTGGGGGATGTAGAAAGATATAAAATATTTTCATGGGGATTGAGATATAACTTTGGAGTCTAGGACTCTCATGATGGCTGAAGTACAAACAATCCTCATTTCTCCTGGTTCTGTGATTACTGAAATCAAAGCATGTTACTGTCAAATCTGTTATCACAGAGCTGTGCAAAGAAAGAACTATAAGTATTCTGAAATAAACAGAATGAGATTGATCCAGCTGTAGTGAACAAATAAAACCCACAGACTGAGTGTCAGGCTGGAAGTCAGGCCAGTGTGCACATGGAAACAGAGCTGAGCACTGGGGGACTTATGCAGAGGACCAAGAGTGTTGGTTACAGAGGTGGTTCTCCTGTGTGGATTTTTTTTTTTTTTTTTTTTTTTGGTGTTGTTTGTTTGTTTGTTTTCCTGTGCCTTAGAAATGTCTGATTGCTTTAAAAAATCCTGACACCCAGGCCACATCCCCAGGAATCAGTATTTTAAAAAATTCCTGAAGTTTATTCCAATGGGCAGCCAATTTGAGGGCCACTGTGCTACAGTATCTCTTAATTCTATCATATGCAAATCATTGAAGGCATCTGTCATGTCATCATTGCCGATTTTCTCTTCTTCAGTTGTATCTATTCAAACTGTGACAGGGCCTCATTTTTCAATGGATTATCTTGTTATATAAGTAGTTGCAGAACATTACATTCATCAATTACGTGAAATTCTGTGAGGAAAGTTTTTAATGTCATGTTGTATCTTTTTTTTTTTTTTTTTTTGCATTGTTAGTTGCATATTATTGTTCTATTGAATTTTATTACCCAGTTTGAAATAATAATTCACTATCAAAGATGTTAACCCCATGAATGGGAAGAGATGCAAGATATTTTCATTTTACAGTTTCTTTGCTTTTCTACCTAAAAACCTGTATGTAGAGATTTGTAAAAGGAAAGATATATTTTTCTCTGTGCATTTTATTTGCTTTACAATATTTATACTTTAAGTAATTAGTATAATTAGATCTTTGAAAGTTCTTTTTTGCTGCCATAAATAATGCATTAATAAATACAATAATATATACCTTTTTACGCTGTGAAAGCACAAATTGCCCTGAACAAAGTTGAACGGCAAAGAAGACTTTATTTAAAGCTATCACAATAGGAGAGAGACCAAAATGTAGTCTGAACTTGACTGTGTCGAAACAAAGGGTGGGAGGACTTTTAAGTGTTGGGGTGAGCTGGAGACCAGAGGCCATCAGTGTTTGCTAATTGGCTTCACCCAAAGGAAAAATAAATTTTCTCCTATTGTTGTGACAGGAGGTAGTTTCATAATTAAAGCAAGGCTCCAGCAGAAGTCAGGCTTCTACCATCCCACAAAATTGGGAAACAGCAGCACTATCTCCCTTGATGTTTACATTTGAAAGAGATGGCTTCCAGGTCCTGGAGAAAGACATTCCTGCGTTGTAAAACTGGCAACAGGCTTTTAAAAATATTTACATAAGAGCATAGGAAAAATTTACTATTGCAAGTTTTTTAAAGTAAAGAAAAAAGTGCTGTAAGAAAAGGGAAATCAGGGCATAGAGTCAGAAGGAAGCAGGTAGGAAGTTTTTCCAAGCTAAGGAGAACCCCAAGGTCATTTTGATCAATGCTTATTTCTCATTATATAAGAAGAGTTGTAAATGGCAAGGTGAGTGCAAGAATGTTTTAAAACCAGTTGATTCATATTGGAAAATTGCCTTCAGAATGTGTGTTTTTTTTTTTTAATTTATCTCCCACTAGTAGAGTATGAGGATTTCCATTTTGCTATGTGTGTGCCAACATGAGATTGTTAAAGGAACTCTTTCCAGATTTTATGCTTATTCGGACAAGTGTTTAAATGAAGAATGGAATATTTCACTTCCAATTACCAGTAAAATTAAACTTTTAACAATATATTTATTGTTCTTTTGTAATTCTTTTTTCGGGAATTGCCATTTTGTAAAGTTTTCTACAATTTCTCTTTTATACTGTTTATATTACTTTTAAAGAAAACTGTGGTATTATTCTGCTTACTGGTTCAGAAACAGGAGAAAATCTGTATTGTACCAAGAGCTAATAAAACCTGGGTATTTGTTTTTTCCCTGGAAATTTCACACTTTTTTTTCCACTAGATTCCTTAGTTTTGAATAAGAACACCTGGGGTAGGAGACTGTCTAGTTTGAGGATATTTTGTCATTTTGGCTTCAGGCAAAAGGAATTGCTGTATCTTAGTTTAATAAAATATTAGACACTGATACCACTGTTGCATAGAGACAATCACTGCTTGTTGGAGAAAAGTAAGTAAATATTTTGCAGTATACATCAACTGATAAACAAAACTATCATGAAGGAAAGACAAAACTTCTTTCATGTGGCATCCCAGCCTCTCTCCCAGCAACAGCCACCCACCTACAACACAGCACACCAACGTCCATATCCGCCATGTTTTAATTGTTATATTAAACATTCTTGGTTGTGGCACTTTGATAGTCACCTCTTGTTTACATACTTTGGCCTTTTTAAGTCTCCCTATCTTTATATATTCATTAAATTCTGAAAGCTTCAGTGTTTCTCAGTAACAGCCATCAATCTTTGGAAAAAAGTAGTATATTGAAATTACTATAATACTTTTGATATGTATAATACTTTTGATATCTTTCAGATCTCTGTAATACTTTTGATATCTTTCTATAATATTGGTATCATTCAGATCTCTTTCTTTTCCGTATCTATTACTTTTATCTCCTCCTTTCAAGTAACGAATTGATTGCCTATTCTAAAATAAACACTATTCTATACTGTTGGAATACTGAAATGAAGCCCTACAAGCTCATTGTAAGGGAACAATCTTAAAAGTGTGTAATTTCAGTGAAGTATATTGGAACATAGGCTTCATAAAAGGTATAAACAGAAAGAAGTAAGGGAAAAGAAGACGGTGAGACTAAAGTTTACTGAGTGATTTCTAACTGCCAAGCCCTGAGAGAAATCCAATCTTATTTTAAAAAGAAGCACTATTGGCTGAAAGACTTGTGAGAAACACTGTTTTGTTTTTACTTTTGCCCACTTAGAATTTACCATAGGATCTGGCACATAATGCTCAGTAAAAATGTACAGAAGTTGGGAAAGCTAGAGACATTTGACCTAGTTTTAAAAGATGTTTAGAATAAATGGGCATTTAAAAAATCTTAAAAATTCTTTGTACAATACATGTTAATAATTATATGGATATAAAAAAATCAGTTGAATTATATTTTTTCTAGGAAATGTTAATGGTCAAAAGTTTAATTTTTAAAACATTGCTTAAGAACTTAAGCCAACATATTAATGACTGGTGAGTACCATGACTTTATTGCTGATGAGAATAATTAAAGCTAGTTATATTATGTATATTGATTATAAAAATGTGCTTACTATAGATATAATTGTCATCCAGCTTCAAGAAGCTTATTGTTTGAATGGGAGGTCCTGTATTTTTTTAAAAAAGACCATTTGATCTTCTTTTTTTTTTTTTTTTTTGAGATGGAGTCGCGCTCTGTCGCCCAGACTGGAGTGCAGTGGCGTGATCTCGGCTCACTGCAAGCTCTGCCTCCCAGGTTCATGCCATTCTCGTGCCTCAGCCTCCCGAGTAGCTGGGACTACAGGTGCCCGCCACCATGCCTGGCTAATTTTTTTTTTTTTTTTTTTTTTGTATTTTTAGTAGAGATGGGGTTTCACCATGTTAGCCAGGGTGGTCTCCATCTCCTGACCTCATGATCTGCCCACCTTTGCCTCCCAAAGTGCTGAGATTACAGGTGTGAACCACTGTGCCTGGCTGATTTTGATTGAATTATAACCAATAAAATGGCATTATGTTCACGCAGAACCTCAATGAAGATAATTAAGAATAAATTGTGCTTTCTGATGAACTGTTAAGAGAAGATATCTTACATTTCCCATTGCTCAAATTTAAGAAGGTAAATAATAAAAAATAATAAATATATTTATATATATGATCTAAATATACAAAGATTATATATATTATATAGCACATGTATTAGGAATATATATTAGCTATATATGGAATATATATGCAGAATATACATATACATGTACTACTCAGAAAAATAATGTTACAGGTTGTTTTGCTTTAAAAAGTCAGGCTTGCTGAAACAAGAAAAATGGAGAACTGAATTTTGGATACAATAAAATGTGGAGAAACAAATAATAAGAACATGAAGTAGTGAGAAAAGTTTCAGTGTTTGGAGAGTATAGTTTGTGAATCGCAACCATTATCATAAAAGGTGAGGAGTAATGTGGAATAGATATATATTTATATTCTTAACAGTTTGCAATCTCATTTACCCCAAACCTGCAAATTCCAGTTACAAGTGCATAGCATTCTACTGTTCTCCTCATATTTCTGTGTTGAAATTTGTTTCTCACAGATTTTCTTTAACCTACATTAGATTATTAACAGAGTACACACAGATCGCTTAAAAAAGGGAGGAGAGAAATGTCAGGGGCGTGTGAACCAGAGCAACTCCATCTTAAATAGGAGTGGGGTAAAATGAGGCTGAAACCTACTGGACTGCATTCCCAGATGGTTAAGGTATTCTAAGTCACAGGATGAGATAGGAGGTCAACGTAAAATACAGGTCATAAAGACCTTGCTGGATAAAACAAGTCGCAGTAAAGAAGCTGGCCAAAACCCACCAAAATCAAACTGGCGACGAGAGTGACCTCTAGTCATCATCAGTGCTACACTCCCACCAGCACCATGACAGTTTACAAATGCCATGGCAATGTCAGAAAGTTACCCTATATGGTCTAAAAAGAGGAGACATGAGTAATCTACCCCTTGTTTAGCATATCATCAAGAAATAACCATAAAAATGGGCAACCAGCAACCCTCAGAGCTGCTCTATGGAGCAACCATTCTTTTATTCCTTTACTTTCTTGATAAACTTGCTTTCACTTTGCACTGTGGACTTGCCCTAAATTCTTTCTCACATAACATTTTTGGTCTCAATCTCCAGTGAAATAACTCCTCACACATTTCTTACTTTCCACATCATGCTTCCACCTTCTGAATATTGGTAGTGCTAATGAATTCCTTTTAAAAATTATTTCAGTATTACATTTGAATATGTAACATTCAAATTACATAATATGGTAATGGAAAACGTGAATGGCAGAAATGAAAAGGAACTACTACTAAGTTTAACTACTTTTTTAAGTTTAAAACTCAAAGCAGAGAATAAATGCCAACAGACTGAGCAATAGGGGAAATTTTTCAACATAGGAAGAGCGAGCGAGAGAAAGAACAACTTCATTTTTTAGTCCTATTAATTAACGTTCATGTGACTACAATGATAGAACCGTCTATCCCTTAGATGTTGGTTGCCTAGATGTGCCCAAATCCTGTGGTCCTGAGGGGATTATTCTTCTTTAATAAATAAGTAAAATTCATGTTGGTTTCCATCCTAATGATTACAGAAAAGCCAGAATTTCCCTGACACCATCTTTAGGAACACTTGGGATCTACATTTCTCCAGATCACCTCTTGGCCTGATTTCACATGGCCATTGAATTCTCTCCTGTGTCCTGTTTTCTGTATTCTGTGTTGATGTAAACACCTACGTATTTTTTCTTTGATACTCCAAACCCATGTGATCACAAAGCTCTTGAATTTAGCATAATCTTTCTAAATCATTTTGAGTAGCACAGCATAGAAAACAATAACAAATTGAATACTAGACTGTTCTTACTAGTAGAATATTATTCTTAACAGTCTTTCTTTCATTCACACTGTTGGAATTCCTCACAGGCCGTCATTTGTCATCAAACATCCACGTCCTCATCTCAACTTTTAGGATAAGTGTTGGGATTCGCAAACGGCACTCTCCAAGCACTGACACCTTCCTTACTAAATTCTTCTTCCTCTTGTTTCTCCACATTTTCTTATTTCTCTTGTTGCAGCAGTCCTTTACTTATAATACCAAAACAACCTGTAACATTATTTTTCTGAGTAGTCATCCACCCTGGAGAAAAATTATGTGCCTCTCTTAGAAGGCATATTATTTGTTTTCTCTTTATCCTGCATGAAGAACTGTAGGGTTTTCCCTCTCCACTCTAAGTAAGAAAAATTATAGTTTTATAATCCCTTATATTCCACTTTTTAGTTTATTTTGGTGCCTGATAAAAAAGTACATACTTAGAAAATGTGGTTGGCATGTAAGAATAAAATCGACAATTTAGGATTGTTGTAAGTGGTGCTGAAGTAGAAAAAAGTGAATTGTGTTTATCTAAGTACATGATAACTAGACATGGAATTAGAGGTTGCAAAATGAGGGATGTAGAAAAGTCATTTTTTTTGAGGATGACTTTTGTACATAGATTAGATTAAATTGTTCAGCAATGCTTGCTTATTGGTGTCTTCAGTTTCATAAGAGGACAACAGTGGTATCCAGAAATCAGCTGTCCCTGAAACTCTTGGCTGGGCAGGGAGTTTACTAATTCCTGTTAAAAGCTTGACTGGAAAATTAGTCTGAAAAACATGCTACCAATTCATTATTCTAAAAGCTTCTCCTGTATTTTTCAAGTCCTGTTGTCAAAAACTGGCTCCCGTAGAAAGCAAGGAAGGTCACCAAAATGAGAGCAAATAGAGGCCACTCAATCAGACCTTGTTATAATAAAGGTCACCCACCTTCACTTGTGTCTGACAGAGACTCAAAGGTAGAGAAGTGGGTTAACTTTGTACTATTAAAAAAAGAATCTGGGAAGACCTCAGTTTTGCTCTGATTGGAGGTTGTTGGCATGGGGAAACTGTAGGTGGGCTACCTTGAATGGGAGGCATCTTTTATGTTTGGCTAGGGAGCATAATTGACTTTCTCTGGGGTTGGTCCTGCATTCAATGCAGGGGCGAAAATCAGGGAAGCTGACAGTCGTGGACGAGTCCTGATTCTGCTGGATTGATTGCTGCAGATGTTGTGCATCAGAGTTCTGTTGTCATATATGGTCTCTCACTCTCCAGATATTACCAGTGGAACCTGTTGATTAGTCAAACCTGAATTTGTTTCTCATCTGGGTAAGAGAGAATGCGATCTTACAAAGCTATGACAGTGGATTGGGGTAGGGAAGGTTAAAGTCAGTTTGTTGAGAATTGGAAGTTTGATTTAAGGCAAGTCTTTCAAACTGACAGAAAGTTTGATCAGAGTTGGGTAAGGATAAAGATACAACTAAGACAGTTTGAAACAGCAAGATAAGGATTTTGTGGTGAGTGAGTCAATGCCTATTGATGTTTGTCATTGAGGAGATCTTTAAGGAAGTTCCTATAATGAACAATCAAACCATTTTGCTTAGGCAGGAGACGCCTTCAAAAAGAGTCATGCTATTGACAAAATAAGAGTAAATTCATGTTTATAAAGACAGTGTGGAATGGTTTTGTTTTACTTAGTTATTTATATTTTCATTTTTATAGAGATGGAGTCTTGCTGTGTTGCCCAGGTTCTTCCCAAACTCCTGTGCTCTAATGATCCTCCTGTCTTGGCCTCCCAAAGTGCTGAAATTACAGGCATGAGCCATCACACCCAGCCTGAAGTGTGGTGTTCATTTTCAGTGTATAGACCAACTGTAGGAGTAGACAGTTTTTGCTGTTTTTACTTGGACCATGTCTTCTTTCTTCTTCCTAGATAACATTGTCCTGTATTGAAGTTTGCACAATTTATGAAATAGTCATGTCAAATTCATAATCACATTTTATGTGAAGAAATCTCTCAGAATTATACACTGCATTCTATTTCCTAGTAGCGTTCTCTACAAATACTGTTTATTCTTCCTAAAGGTGTTCTCTATGGGTCTAAGAATCCTTGTATTATTTGGAACTTGACCTTGTTTGCTTTTGCTGACTGTGGAAGGGACACTACCAGGACACTTCGAGCTGATGGGAAAAAGCTACTAAGTTGGGGAAGCAGTGCTACTTCTGGTGAATAGGGCAATGTAGTAATTTAAAAATAATGGCAAAAACACAATTATTTTTGCACCATCCTAATAGGTATTGCCCTTGAAGAGGATTAAGGGAGAGTAGCTCTAGGATGTCTATGTAGTAGTAGATTTTTTAAAGAAGTTCTATGTCCGTGAGAAACATGCACTCTATATTGCTGTATATGTCTTTCAACTAACTTCAGGGTGTATAACCACTAAAGCCATAACTTGACATCTGCTATGGGCTGAATGCAGATTTGCTCAAAGGTAGCAATTATTCAAGATGTGGAAATTTTCCTGATGATAGACTTAGATCAGAGAATTCACAACTAAAAGATTCCCAAGAAACCAGAAAATTATCTTAGTGATCCGTGCTTGTAGATCACATACATAGATCCCAGGACACATCTTTCCTAGGTCTGTGACATCTTACCCTGTTCACCATATTCATCTTTCCTTTGCTTTGAAAATGCCCCAGGCTCCTTATGTTAATTATTCCATCCAGTTTTCTGAGCTTTGCATGCAAAGATGTGACATACCGAGTCACAAAAAAGGCCTGTTTTACCTATTCCCTAGAGCAGGAGAGATCTTTCTCTCTTTTGCATTTTTTTTTTTTTTCTTTTTTTTTGGCTGAGAGGTGTATCTCTCAAGGAACATGTAGGAAAAATTAAATCTGCTCCAAGCTTACTTGGTTTTGCACAAATCTAGAGTAATTACTTGTTTCTTTTGCTTAAAAATGATCAATCAATAAATGGAGTAGTAAGCATCTGGTGGGGACATGCATATACTACTTCACAAGTAAATGAATATGTAAGGCTGATCAGCTGAATATTATACTTTGATTTGTTACCTAAAGAGTCTTAGAAATATTGGCATTTTTTCTTTTATCAGGTAAAAATATATATGAGAGAGAGCTGAATAAGCACCTTAAATTCTGTATGTGACAGATGAGTTGGTCCTGGAAGAAACTGAAAAACTTTGAAGAACAAAGTGTTGTATCATTAGAATTAAGAAAGTACAAGCATTTCTTAATTTTTTTTTTTTAAACTTTTAGGGTCAGAGTTTCATGTGCAGGTTATATAGGTAAACTACATGCCACAGGAGTATGGTTTACAGACTGATTATTTCATCACCCAGATGATAAGCATAGTACCGGATGGGTCGGTTTTTCCTTCCTCACCCTCCTCCCACTGTCTACCCTCAAGTAGGCCTTGGTGTCTGTTGTCCTTTCTTTGTATCCATGTGTACTCAATATTTGGTTCTCACTTATAAGTGAGAATATGTGGTGTTTAGTTTTCTGTTTCTGTGTTAGTTCACTTAAGATAATGGCCTCCACCTCCATCCATGTTGCTGCAATAAACATGATCTCATTCTTTTTTGTGGCTGCATAGTACTCCATGGTGTATATGTTCCACATTTTCTTTATTCAGTCTACTCTTGATGGGCATTAAGGATGATTCTATGACTTTGCTTTCATGAATGGTGCTGTAATGAACATGTGCATGCCTGTGTCTTTATGGTAGCATGATTTATACTTTGAGGGGTATATACCAAATAATGGGATTGATGGGTCGAATGGTAGTTCTAAGTTATTTGAGAAGTCTCCAAACTGCTTTCTACAGTGGTTGAATTAATTTACATTCTAAGCAACAGTGGATAAGCATTTCTTTTTCTCTGTAGTCTTGCCAGCATCTTTTGTCTTCTGACTTTTAAATAATGGCTGTTCTTACTGGTGTGAGATGATATCTTATTGTGGTTTTGATTTGCATTTCCCTAATGATTAGTGATATTCAGCTTTTTTTCGTATCTCGTTGTTTGTGTGTATGTCTACTTTTAAGAAGTGACTGTGCACTCTGCCCACTTTTCTAATAGTGTTGTTTTCTTGTTTGTTAAACTGTTAAGTTCCTTATAGACTCTTGATAGCCCTTTGTCAGATGCATAGTTTGCAAATGTTTTCTCCCATTCTGCAGGTTGTCAGCTTACTCTGTTGATACTTTCTTATGCTCTGCAGATGCTCTTTAGTTTTATTAGGTCTGATTTGTTGATTTTTATTTTTGTTGCAATTGCTTTTGGCATCTTCATTATGAAATCTTTGCCAGGGCCTATGTTCAGAATGGTATTTCGTAGTTTTCTTCTGGGGTTTTACACCTAAGTTTTAGGTTTTACCTCTAAGCCTTTAATCCATCTTGAGTTGATTTCTGTGGATGGTGAAAGGAAAGGACCCTATTTCAATCCCTTACACAAGGCTAGCCAGTTATCCCAGCACCATTTATTGTAACATAGAGTCCTTTCCTCATTGCTTGTTTTTGATGAATTTGTTGAAGAGCAGATGGTTTTATGTGTGTGACCTTATTTCTGCACTTTATATTCTGTTCCATTGTCTATGTGTCTGTATTTGTGCCAGTACCATGCTGTTTTGGTTACTGTAGCCTTGGAAGTATAGTTGGAAGTTGGGTAATGTGATGCCTCCAGCTTTGTTCTTTGTGCTTAGGATTTTTGGGCTCTTTTTTGGTCTCACATGCATTTTAGAATAGTTTTTTCTAATTCCTTGAAAAATGTCATTGATGGGTTTATTAGGAATAGCACTGAATCTGTAAGTTGCTTTCGGCAGTATGTCCATTTTAACAGTATTGGTTCTTTCTATTCATAAGCATGAAATGTTTTTCCATTTGTTTGTGTCATCTATGATTTCTTTCAGCACAGTTTTGTAGTTCTCCTTGTAGAGATCTTTCGCCTCCCTGGTTAGCTGTTTTCCTAGCTTTTGTGTGTGTGTGTGAATGGGACTATTGTGAATGGGATTGCATTCTTGATTTGGATCTCAGTTGAATGTTACTGGTGTGTAGAAATGCTACTGTTTTTTTGTACATTGATTTCGTATCCTGAAACTTTGCTGAAGTTGTTTAACAGATCTAGGAGCTTTTGTGAAGCAACTGTGGAGTTTTCTAGGTATAAAACCATATAATCTGTGAACAGACAGTTTGACTTCTGTGTTTCTATTTGAATGCCTTTTATTTCTCTTGCATGATTGTTCTGGCTAGGACTATGTTGAACAGGAGTGGTGAGAATGGGCATCCTTGTATAGTTCTGATATTTAAGAGAAGTGTTTCTAGCTTTTCCTCATTTAGTATGATGTTATCTGTGGATTTTATTGAAAGCCTTTTCTGCATCTATTGACCATGAGATTTTTCATTTTACTTCTGTTTATGTGATGAATCACATTTATCCATTCCTATGTGTTGAAACAAACTTGCATCCTAGAAATGAAGCCTACTTGATCATGGTGGTCTAGCTTTTTGATGTGCTACTGGATTCAGTTTGCCAGTATTTTGTTGAAAATGTTTGTGTCTATGTATATCAAGAATATTGGCCTGAAGTTTTCTTTTTTTGTTGTGTCTCTACTTGTTTTGATATAAGGATGATACTGGCCTCATAGAATCAGTTAAGGAGGAGTCCCTTCTCTTGAATTTTTTGTAACAGTTTCAGTAGGAATGGTACCAGTTCTTCTGTGTAATTCTGGTAGAATTCAACTGTGAATCTGTGTGGTCCAGGGCTTTCCCTGGTTGGTAGGCTTTTAATTATTGATTCAATTTTGGAACTCGTTATTGATATGATTAGAATTGCAATTTCCTTCTAATTTAAACTTGGGAGGTTGTAAATAGCCAGGACTTATCCATTTATTATAGATATTCTAGTTTGTGTGCATAGAGAGTTTGAAATGGTTTCTGCAGGGTTTTTTGTGTTTCTGAGGCATCAGTGGTAATGTCCCCTTTATCATTTATGATGGTGTTTATTTGGATCTTCTCTCTTTTTCTTCTTTATTAGTCTCACTAATTGTCAATCATATTTATTCTTTCGAAGAACCAACTTCTGGTTTCATTCATCTTTAGAATGGATTTTTGTGTCTGAATTACATTTAGTTAAGCTCTGATTTTGGTTTGGGGTTGATTTTGCTTTTATTTTTTGACTTCCTCTAAGTGTGATGTTAGGTTGTTAATTTGAGATCTTTCTAAATTTTTGATGTAGACATTTAGTGCTATAAACTTTCCTCTTAGCACTGCTTTAGATATACTCCAGAGATTCTAGTATGTTGTATTATTGTTTTAATTAGTTTCACAGAATGTCTTGATTTCTGCCTTAATTTTATTTATCAAAAAGTCATTCAGGAGCAGGTTGGTTAATTTCCATGTAATTATACGGTTTTGAGTGATCTTCATAGTACTGACTTCTATTTTTATTGCATTGTAGGCTGAGAGTGTGATTGATATGATTTCAGGGTTTTTTTTTCTTTAATTTGCTAAGAATTGTATTATGACTGATTATGTGGTTTTTAGAATATGTACCATTTACAAATAATAGGAATGTATGTTTTGTTTTTGGTTGGAGAGTTTTATAGATTACTGTTAGGTCCGTTTGGTCAAGAGTCAAGTATAGGTCCTGAATATCTTTGTTAGTTTTCTGCCTTGGTGATCTAATAATACTGTCAGTGGGGTGTTGAACTCTTTTACTATTATTGTGGGGCTATCTGTGTCTCTTTGTAGTTTTCTAAGAACTTGCTTTATTAATCTGGGTGCTCTTGTGTTTGGTACATATATATTTAGCATAGTTTAATTGAGCACTTTACCATTATGTAATGCCTTTCTTTGTCTTTTGTGATCATTGTTTTAAAGTCTGTTTTGTTTGAAATTAGAGTAACAACCCCTGCTTTTTGGTTTTGCTTGGTTTGGTTTTATCTTTGCTTTGACCCTATGAGTGTCTTGAAGACAGCATATAATTGGGTCTTGTCCCTTTATTCAACTTGCCAGCATACCTTTTAAGTGGGGGCATTTGTCCTATTTATATTCAAGATTAATATTGATATATGTGGATTTGACCCTGTCATCCTGATGTTAGCTGGTTATTCTCCAGACTTGATTGTGTAATTGCTTTCTAGTGTAAATGATCTATATATTTAAGTGTGTTTTTCGTGGCTGGTAATGGCCTGTTTCTATATTTAACCCCTGTGTAAGGGACCACTTATAAGGTAGGTCTGGTGGTAACAAACTTCCTTAGTATTTGTTTTTCTGAAAAGGCTTTTATTTCTCCTTTTTAAATGAAGCTTAGTTTGGCTGAATAAGAAATCATGGTTGGAATTTCCTTTCTTTAAGAATGCTGAATATAGGCCCATAATTTCTTCTCATTTGTAGGGTTCCTGATGAAAGGTCCACTGTTGGCCCAATGGGATTTCCTTTGTAGGTGACCTGACACTTCTTTCTAGCTGCCTTAATTTTTTTTTTTTTTTTTAATATGTTGACCTTGGAGAATATGATGACTATTTCTTGGGAAAGTCATCTTTTATAGTATTGCACAGGCAGTCTCTGCATTTCCTGAGTTTGATGTTGGCCTATGTAGTGAGATTGGGGAAATTTTCATGGACAATATCTTCAAATATCTTATCCAACTTGCTTTCTCTCCCATTTCTTACTTTTAACCATAGTGTGAGACCGTAAAAATGACTGTATGCTGAAACTCACAAAGTGATGTTGATAATCAATGGGAGAATTATGATTGCTCTGTGATCTTTAAATTTTTGTCAAAGTATTTAAAACTCTTTTGCTTTAAATTGTACATCCATGGGGAAAATAATAGCAAAACTTCCATTTGGGGGCTCTAGTTGTCTTATAAAGAAACTAGATAATTTTACTAGTAAACTAATATTATTTAGTGCATTGTAATTTAAACATTAGAAACATTGAGAAAGTGTTTTGTTTTTATATGTAATTTATTAATCCTAATTATAATTAATTATGTATAAAAATTAAGTACTTGTCTTTCTCTTCTCCTTGTATAACTTATATCTAATGAGCATCCTTTCTACTCATTGGAAGCAATTTGGAAAATGTGTCTTTTGGTGATACAGGGTTTTCATTTCTTCAATCTAAAAAGTCATATTTTGAGTAATGGGAATTAAAAATAATCTGCACCTTAATTACAAATCAAATATATGCAAGCACATTCATGATATATACAAGTCTTTATAGAATTGTCATTTAGCCTTTTGGAGTATTAACCAATGCAATATTTGAAATGTGGAGCAACTGCTGGGCTGTATCAAAGATTATCATACAACTGAGACATAGAAGGGATGTGGAGTCACCCCATCTTTTCCTCAATGTAGGGATTATCTTTTTAAAATTCGTGAACATTCTGATACTTTTGAAAGATTGTTCCTTAAGAGAGCTTCACATTATATCTAATACAGTGATCACTGAAAAATTTAGTCTTGTTAAGTCAAAGACTTCTCATTGACTTTCCTTGGTCCCTTATTCTTTTCTCTACATCTTAAGAACTAAGCCCACTTGTTGAACAGGATACTCGCTAAACATTCAAAGAGCTTTCCTGCTGATGTCCCTCTTTTCTCTAGGTTGTAGTTTATTCTCGTGCCTTCTGATTTCTGAAAACCTAATAGGATAATTAGTTCCACCCTCTTTACTCTTTTTATTGTGCTTATCCCCAGGAGAGTTTATTAATTTAGAAATTTTATCCTTTTGGTAATCCTGACTGCTATAGTGCCAAAGAGCATGGTAGTACATCTTGGGAGATGGAAGGTTGATTTTGACCCTCAAGTCAGTGGAAAGCCATTTAAGGGTTATAGGTAGTAGACAGAGGTGTGAGATAAGCAGATTTGCATCTCTATGAAGATACCTGTGCAGCATTTTAGAAAAAGGAATGGAGTCGATGAGGGACAGTGGGATCTGCAGGGGAGTTTAATTATGAATTGAGCAGGGTGAGTCTTTCAAGTATAAATGCTCATTGACAGAAAGAGCATTTATAAGGTCAATGAGCATTTATAAGGTCTCTCCAACTATTTCTGGGAGTCTTTCTATTTCTGCTCCAGCAGAGTAAAAGTAGATTATTAGTTAAGATATTATGTTAGACACCCAAAGCACTTCCAGAAATAGTTGGTGGACTTTGGGATGGAGAATCTTAAGTCTTATAGTTATGTAGGTAGGAGTTTATGTACTAGAGAATTTTAATATTAATATTAATATGCTTTAATTTTTACCAATATGCTGTTGAGGTTAGGATACATTCAGGGTACATTTTCACTTATAATAAATTAAATTATTCTCCATATGTGTCTGTCTCTCACTAGACTATTGTCTGACTGATGTTTGAGAGACTGACATGTTAATGTTTCTCTTTGTAAATAGCAGAGCATCTGGAACATATTAGAAAAAATATAAATAAGTAAATGAATGAATGATAGACATAATGTGTAGTTATTATTCAAATTATGTATTTCGGTGAGTTGGATAAAATTTGTTGTCTGTTATTTACCTTGTTTAAAAGTAAATTGATGTGAGTTAAAATTTAGTAATGAAGAGCAGCATTGTAAATACTACAAAAAACATTTCAAGATAACATTTAATAGCTTTACAAGTGTCTTTAATGAACTTAAGATATAGCTTCCCCTGTGATTGCTGACAACTGTGTTGTTGTAGGTTGAAGATCACACATGCTTATCAGAGGTACTATTGACTTGTACTTGTTCTGTTTATTGATTACTTAATTAGTTTTCTAAGATAGCTAATCAGAGAGAGATGTAGGTATTTAGGAGTCTTTCATTAAAACATGCTAAGAAATTTAGAACAGAAATGTGTGACCTGAAAGGAAAGCTCAGTAAAGGCAGAGTTCTTGAGGACCTTGGATATAATACAATGTACTACTGTAGGTAAAATTGGTATAATTTAATTTCTATTTTCTTCTTCAGAATAATGTGTTTTTTGTTTTTTGTTTTTTTTTTGTTGTTGTTGTTGTTGTTGTTCCATTGGTTAGGGAAATATATCACATGCATGCAGCTATGACTTTATGGGTATTTCCATTTCCATCTGAATTGTAGATTAGCAAAAGTAAGTGCACATTTCTATGACCTATATATTAAAGACATTTAACTTTTGACATTTTCTCTTTTTATTGGAATTCTATTGATAAAATATAAAACTCATCATATTTCATTATTTTTTTAAAGGTTTATTTTTTAATCCAACTCCATTTTGTGTTTCTGTTCAAATACTAATATAATATGGGATATTAGTGAAGTCCTTCAACTAACAATTCTTTAGCTTCAGTTATCTTCTTTAAAAAATGAGTTGTTCTCATCCTCTTATTTAAATTAATTAATAAACACTAGCACTTTTACATCATATCCTGTGTTTTATGTAAAATAAACTCTCATAAAGTTTACACTTTTTTTTTTTTTTTAAAGAAGTGACTTCTAATGCTATACTTTCCTCACAGAGTTATTAAAGAAAAGTCATAGGAATATTTTGCTCTTTCTACGTATCTGTACATTTTATTAGTTGGTTTGCTATCATATTTTTCTTAATATTAAAGTTGAACAAAACAAATCAGAATAGGTAAGATTGTGCAGTACTGAAAGCTGATTGTTAATGACATGTCCTTAAATTGAGCTTTGCAATAATTGAGATAGGAACATTTATTCTAGAGAATTCTAGATGCTGCACTTATGGTAAATTCGCTAAACAGTTCTGATCTTGGAATTTTTACATACTAGTGTGGAAGGCTTTTATTGTTCAGTTATATCATCATTTTATTGAAACTGTTTATTCATATGACTTTTGCGAAACGTTACAGAGCTGGTTTGTCAGAAGTTCTTTGCACCTAACAGAGTGAGAAATGAGGTGATAAAATAGAATACAGTTTTATTTTTTCTGTTTTAAGCTTAAAACTTAAAAGATATATGAACTATTAAGTAAAAAAAAAACACTCATTTATTCATTCTTTCATCCAAGTATATAACCAATTTATTAAGCATATATGTGTTCATGTGAAAATTGAATCAGAGAGCTTTTTGTTTCAGAGCAATTTTTTATTAAAAAATTCTTAACATAAAGTAATAAAAGACTCATCTATGCCTCTAGCTTTCACTGATTCCTTGCTTTAATCATTCATCTAGTAATTCAACTGATATTTATTCAGCAACAGCTGCTCATTTACATGAAATAAGAAACAATATGTTCAGGAATTGGAGGATATTAAAAAACAGTTATCTTAAACTTAAGTTTGGAAAAATAACGTATATAGAGGAGTACTTAAAAATTTGTATAGATTTAATTGTGTAAAATGTGAGAAAAGGGAACAAATTGCAAATGAAACAAATGAAGAAAAAGTATGTGTTTTCCATCTTCCTTCAATAGCTGTTTTTTGTAGTTTATACATAATTTAGAGTAATAGATTGGATTAGTAGTGTATCATTTTTCACATAGTTTATTTGAAAACTTGTATTCCCTCTTCTGGTCTCATCCTCTATCTTCTCCCACTAATGGTAAGGAAAACAAGCTGGTTGGTAATTGAATATAATAGTGAGCATTCATCCCAGCAAGTTGGATAGTCTCCTCTACTGCAATAGTTCAACACCAGTGGGATGATTTGGATTAGAAAATTGAAGGTAAAATGAACTATTAATTTAAATGAAGGAAGGCACTATGATTTGTTGAGGAAGAAAACAAAAAAAGAGTATATAGCTCCAGTGTCCTAAGAGGCAAAGAGACTTTTAGAAAACCCCACCATGCCATGAGGTCAGGAAATCAAGACCATCCTGGCTAACATGGCGAAACCCAGTCTCTACTAAAAATACAAAAAATTAACCAGGCGTGGTGGTGGGCCGCTGTAGTCCCAGCTACACGGGAGGCTGAGGCAGGAGAATGGCGTGAACCCGGGAGGCGGAGCTTGCAGTGAGCCAAGATGGCGCCACTGCGCTCCAGCCTGAGTGACAGAGCGAGACTCAGTCTCAAAAAAAAAAAAAAAAAAAGAAAGAAAAGAAAAAAAGAAAACCCCACTCCTTTCAGTGGCAAAACTTATTCTAACAGTGTTCAAAATAAGTCTCAGGTACCTATGACTATACCAAATTGGATTCTTAGGAAAATATTTTTGCTGCTGTTAGTTTTTTGGGGGATGCTTATACATGATAAAAAAGAAGAGCATTATTTCCGAAGTGATCTTTTGGGGTGAGTCTGCTAACTATATAGATTCTGGAACCACATCTATCAGGCGAAGTGTTTTTAAACCGTCTTTTCATAAGTATAGGTCAGACTTTGGTGGTGTCATGGATTCATTGGCACACCTCCCTGATTCCTCTTCAGGGCCAATACACCCATCCACAATTACCTGCAGTGCCTGATGTGCCTCACTTCAACTTCAGGAAACTGCCTGGGCCAAGGTTATACCTCTCAGGGGGCGGCCTACAACCACTGACAAACTGATGCACGGACACAAAGGCTGGGCCCCCTTGTCTCACTTCAGGATTGCTCTGCAGGAACTGACACTGCTTGACAATGAAGATCCTTTCTGAAGTGGCCACTGAGCCCAAAGATGTGAGGATAAAGGGATTTGAACAAAGATGAGGATAAAAACTTCCCATAACTCTGGGTAACTTATTCTACAAAAGCAGAATCTTCAGCCTGAAGAGGTCAAGTTGAATTGCTAGGGTTCTGTATCCTGGTGTTTAGATCAGGATTAAGAAAATGGCACAAACATTCTAAACTACCTGGAGGGAACGTTTCCCAGTCTTAGCATGTGCATTATATGGCATGAGCTTACACCAGCAAAAAGCTCTCTAATTCCTTCCACTTGGAGTGGATGCGGGGGGAATGACAAGTTCTACCACAAGTATGTGACAAGTATGTGAACAAGGCAGGCTTATATTAACTCCTTAACTCCTTTAGAATCAACAAGTGAGGCTTGTTCGAGTGGTTGATTCACACTCTCAGCTAAGGTGATGTTTTACATTAAGTACAGAGGGAGGAATAGTGATCTTCCTATAAGTTAGGAAGAGAATAGAAACCCCATTCGGAAGTTCCTCTGTATTTATATAGAGAGTAGACTTGCCTTTATTCCTTCTCTTTTTATTCAGCCATTTAGAGGCCCACTTCACCCTGGTTCATAGCATAGTTAATCAATCTCAAAATCTATCTTGGCAGGTATATTTGCTTTAACATCTCAGAAAACACAAACAATGGATCTTTTATTAATATCATGAATCAGGGCTTAAAGGTTAGCCCAGATGAAACAGAAAATTACAGAGAGATTAAATAGTTTGCCCTCTCTTGTCAATTCCAGCTTATATCTTGTCATTCATAGCCAAATGAAGAAAAAGAAAAGCACAACTACGAATATTTTAAATTATTTCATTGATTAAAGTAGTATCAATTCAAAATGGCATCAAAACCAAAAATTTCCTCTTTGTCATTCTGAAACTTACTCAAGGCCAGAAGGAGAACAGAACACAGACCTTTAATATTTTTGGTGACAAGAAGTTTGAAGGGCTGCTAAACAAAAGAAGGAGCAGGGGTGAATGGGGAAGAAAGAGGAGCAAGGACCACCCCAGTTGCACATCTGAGAAAACCAATCCAGTTTACTTTTCAAGATGCAGGGCACAAATTGAGACACAGGACTACATCTTTTATTTGCAGAGGTCAGAATGGGGTTATTAGCTTGAATCAGGAACTTTCCAGACTATAGTTTGTTTCTCACAAACAAAGGGCTCAGATAAATAAGGAATGGTCACCAAAGCTGTAATTTCAGGAAGTAGCTGGAAGTCCTTGAGTTGTAAAAAGCAAATTAGTTTCCTATGTCCATTAGCTGTTAAGAAGTAAAGGCTAATTGAGCTGCCACTCAAAACCCTAGGTCAGGAAAAAAAAAAAAAATCCCTGTTATACCATAACTCTGATTCTTTTTAAACAAAAGCCACATATAGATAGATCACCAAGAAAAAAATTAGGAACATAAAGGTTATGTAATCAAAAGGGAACCAACAAAGACAGAAAAGACAAAAAAGACAAAGAGCAGAGAAGAAAAATACTTACTAAAATAACAAAATGTAGCCATGTAGCAGATAAAAATAAACCGTCTTGACAAAAATTTAAAGTTTGTATGCTTCTATTAAACACGTACCAGAGTAAAACAAGCGCTTATAGAGAATATAGAGACATAAGAGCCTTATTATTATGTATCTTAATTTTAAAAAAATTTTATTTAGAACAATCTCCACTCCCAAGTTTTTTCATGCCATTGATTTGTTGGATGCTGGCACTTTCTAGGTCTCTTTCTCAAGCAGTTAATAGAATATTTCAGACAAATAACCAAATGACCCACAAACAGATTGTTGACCACAGATATCCAGTCATGATACCTTGAATAACATTGAGGCCACTTCACTTTTTAGATAGTTTATGCATGCTAGACAGTGAAGTTGTAATAACTTCCAGTAGTCAAAAGCAATTGTAAAACACTGAAAATTGTATTACCCCATGGATTTTAATAGTACATCCCAATTTCAGAGTTGTTAAAAGTGTGAAAAAATGTGCATTTTTAAATTTAAAGAATAGATTAAAATGTACTGTCAGAACTAAGACAAACATCTGTAATACAAATAAAAATGAGTTGAATTTAACTATTGAAAGAAATATGTGTTATATTTAATCACATATCAAAGTCCAATTTTGTTCTTTCAACAACAAATATTTCTAAAATAAGGCATTCTTATAGATTGATGAAAACATGGGCAAAGTTATAAAAAGAAAATGCTAATATATATCAAGGGTCATGATAATTATATCACTGTTGAATTAAGGCTAAGAATTACTAATTTACATAAAAATATGCTAAAGTATATACTATACAATTATGTATAGTAATTATACTAAATTTGCATGAAAACAATGTATCAACATCCATGAAAGCAAAAACTATAGGAAAACATATTAAATAGAACAAAATCACATTCTTCTTATAAGTAAAAAAACTGTAATTTGCCTGTCTTAGACCATGATAGATTTAAACAAACAAAAGTTAAAAATATAAATTATATAATTAATTAGGTACATTAATATTCTATAATGCTATAACCTGAAAAGATCAAATACATATCATTTTTCATCTCAATGGAAAATTCACAAGAATTGACATCTTAGATTGTAAAAACAGTCTTAAGCAAATCAGAAGTAGTATAGAAAACATTGCTATACTGAATGTATACTAATAATGCACTGAAAAATATATTAATAACAATATTTAAAAGATTCTTACCACTTTGGTATTAAAAAATAAAAATACTCTACAACACTTTTATTAAGTAATTCTAAAATAAAACGTTATAGTAATTATAGAAAATTAACATAATGAAAATGCTGAATATCCAGATTAGTGAAATAGAGGTAACAGTGCTCAGAAATCTGTTCATAGACCAAAATTATCTTCTATTAGTAAAAAAGAAGTTAAATGACATAAGTATATAATTTGTGGAAATATAAGCCTATGAAAACCAGAAAACGTTAATAAAGGTACCAGTGGAAAAAGCTGACTCAAAAAAAATAAAAATAAAAAGCAAAACAGTAAAAAACTTCAAGAAAAGAAATCTCAGAGCTAAGTGAGTGAGTTTTTTTCTTCTTCTTCTTTTTTTTTTTTGAGATGGAGTCTCCCACTGTCACCCAGTCTGGAGTGCAGTGGCGCCATCTAGGCTCACTGCAACCCCCACCACCACGAACGGCTAATTTTTGTATTTTTAGTAGAGACAGGGTTTCACTCTGTTGGTCAGGCTTGTCTGGAACTCCTGACCTCAGGTGATCTGCCTGTCTTGGGCTCCCAAAGTGCTGGGATTACAGGTGTGAGCCACCGCACCAGGCCTCTAAGTGTTGTGTTTTCTTTTCTTTTTTTCTTTTTCTTGAGACAGAGTCTCACTCTGTCACACAGGCTGGAATGCAATGGCTTGATCTCGGCTCACTGCAAGCTCTGCCTCCCGGGTTCGAGTGATTCTTCTGCCTCAGCCTCCCAAGTACCTGGGGTTACAGGCACATACTACCGCACCCGACTAATTTTTGTGTTTTTGTAGAGATGGGTTTCACCATGTTCTCCAGGCTTGTCTTGAACTCCTGACCTCGTGATCCACCTGCCTCGGCCTTCCAAAGTGCTGGGATTTCAGACGTGAGCCACTGTGCCTGGCCTATGTGTTTTTTTAAGGAAAAAAAAATTGGCTAACCCAACAGAAAAATTGAATATATGTTAATTTAATAGGGGTAATCATTACACAATGTGTGTATATATATATATATCAAAAGATGAAAAAGCAAAAAGAAAAATGGAAGACTGCAATAAATCTGAAAAGAAAAGAAGGAAGGAAGGGAAGGGAAGGGAAATGAATGAAAGGGATTAAAGGCAGGAAGGAAGGAAGGGATGAAGGGAGAACAAAATAATATAGACAAGGATGAAAATGGCACAAATTTTGTTCAGTCATATTCAAATGTGAAATATGAATTTGAGGAGAAAACATATGATTAACTGTGGATGGTCATAACAGCATTTGATAGAATTCTTGGTAAGGCAGAAGTAAATGGCTAATTGTAATGTATGATTAAAATGTTTGTATATTAGTGTATAGTATAAATATGTAAAACATATACAGAATGGATATTATGTATAATCAATTGTGAAAAGAATGTGTCTATCAACTCCTAAACTAAAATTATGCTTACTGTAAAAAACCTTTACAAAGTCCCATTAAATTCAGAATTAAAGCAAAGCTATTCATTATCACCACTACTATTTAATAAAAATTCAGTTAAAGAAGACATTGAAACAGTAAGTATAAAATTGAAAATGTTTTCCAGGCATACAATCATTATCTTATCCAATAATAATCAATTGTCTGAAAAATAAACAGAAGATCTATAAACAATAAAATAATTCACAAGTTAATAACTTTTCCTATTCATAAATGACAATGCTTAAACATAGAATGGGAGAGAAGACTCATTTTTTACTATGGTAGCAAAAACAAAATACTATAAATAAACTTGAAGAAATGTGCAACAGCTGTATAAAGCTCTATGGACACGGAAGACTGAACTCTTATCCAAAAGAGGATCGGTTACCTGTAATCTCCGGAATTCATAGGATCCCAGCAAAATACCATAGAGATTATTTTAGTACCTTATGTGATGATTTCTGGATAAGAAAAAGGAATAAAAATCTAAAGTAATCTGAAAATGAAGAGTAATGAAGGGAAGCTAACCATGCTAGATATTGAAATTTATTACAATGTTTCAATCACTTAAGAAGCATGGTACTGTGGTACTGTAAATGTACTTAGAAAGAGAGATAGAACAACAATACCAAAAGCAGTAACAGAAATAGAACACATACATAAAAGAATTTAGTATAAGAGTGATAAATCAGATAGATTATACAATAAACAGTGTTGGAAGAGTCTTATATTAGTCCATTCTCACACTGCTGTAAACATACTACCTGATACTGGATAATTTATAAGAAAGGTTTAATTGACTCACAATTCTGCCTGGCTGGGGGAAGCCTCAGAAAACTTGCAATCATGATGGAAGATGAAGGGGAAACAAGGACCTTATTCATAAGGTGGCAGGAGAGAGATAGCAAGGGCAGGAGAAATGCCTGACATGTATCAAACAAGCAGACCCTGCGAGAACTCCCTCACTGTCAAGAGAACAGCATAGGGGAGGCCGCCCCCCATGATCCAGTCACCTCCCACCAGGTCCTTCCCTGAACACATGGGGATTACAATTCAAGATGAGATGATTTGTGTGGGGACACAGAGCGAAACCACATTATTCCACCATGGCTCCTCTCAAATCTCATGTTCTTTTCACATTTCAGAACTAATCATGCCTTCACAACAGTCCCCCAACATCTTAACTCATTCCAGTATTAACTCAAAAGTCTAAGTCCAAAGCTTCATCTGGGACAAGGCAAGTTCCTTCCACCTATGAGCCTGTAAAACTAAAAGAAGTTAGTTACTTCCTAGATACAGGCATTGGGTACCAAATAGGAGAGAAGAAGGCCAAAACAAAGAAGCCACAGGACCTATGCAAGTCCAAAACATGGTGGGGGCAGTCATTAAATCTTAAAGCTCTGAAATGATACCCTTTGACTCCGTGTCTCACACGCAGGGCTTGCTGATGCAAAGGGTGGGCTCCCATGGCCTTGGGCAGGTCTGCCTCTGTGGTTCCAGATGGTACAGCCCTGGTGGCTGCCTTTCGTGTCCAGCTGGCATTGAATGTCTGTGGCCTTTCCAAGCACATAGTGCAAGCTGTCAGTGGATCTACCATTCTGGGGTCTGGAGGACAGTTGCCCTTTTCTCACAGCTCCACTAGGCTCTACTAATACCCCCGTGGGGACCCTGTGTGGGGGCTCCAACCCCACATTCCCCTCTTTATTGCTAAAGTAGAGGTTCAACATGAGGGCTCTGCCCCTGCAGCAGGCTTCTGTGTGGACATCAGGTGATTCCATACATCTTCTGAAATTTATATGGAGGCTGCAAAGCCTCACTTCTTGTCTTCTGCACACCTGCAGGCCTAACATCACGTGGAAACCACCAAGGCTTTGGACTTGCAACCTCTGAAGCAACAGCTTGAGCTGTACCTTGGCCTCCTTTAGCCATGGCTGGAGATGGAGCATCTAGGACACAGGGCACTAAGTCCTCAGGCTACACAGAGGACCAGGGCCCTAGGCCCGGCCCACAAAACCATTTTTCCCTCCTAGGCCTCTAGGCCTGTGATGGGAGAGGCTGCCTTGAAGATCTTTGACATGCCCTGAGACATTTTCTTCATTGTCTTGGCTATTAAATTTGGTTCCTCATTACTTATGCAAATTTCTGCCCCAGCTCGAACTTCTCCCCAGAAAATGGGTTTTCCTATCATGGTCAGGCTGCACATTTTCCAAATCATTATGCTGTGCTTCCCTTTTAAACATAAGTTCCAATTTCAAATCATCTCTTTGTGAACACATAACCATATGCTTTCAGGAAAAGCCAGATCACCTCTTGAATGCTTTGCTGCTTAGAAATTTCTTGTGCCAGATACCCTAAGTCATCACTCTCAAGTTCAAATTTGCATAGATCTCTAGGTCAGGTGCAAAGTGCTGCCAGTCTCTTTGCTCAAGCATAGCAAGAGTCACCTTTATGCCACTTCCCAAGAAGTCCCTCATCTCCCTCTGAGACCACCTCAGTCTGGACTTCACTGTCCATATCACTATCAGCATTTTGGTCAAAACCATTCAACAACTCTCTATAAAGTTCCAAATTTTCCCTCATTTTTCTGTCTTCTTCTGATCCCTCCAAACTGTTCCGAAGTCTTCCTGTTACCCAGTTCCACAGTTGATTCCACATTTTCAAGTTATCTTTATAGCACTGTGCCACTATCCTGGTACCAATTATCTGTATTAGTTCATTCTTGCACTGCCATAAACATACTACCTGAAACTGGGTAATTAATGAGAAAGAGGGATTAATTGATTCACAGTTCTGCATGGCTGGGGGAGGGCTCAGGAAACTTCCAATCCTGGTGGAAGGTTAAGGGGAAGAAAGTACCTTCTTCACAAGGCAGCAGGAGAGAGCGCGCAAGTGCAGGGGGAACACTGAACACTTACCGAACAACCAGATCCTGTCAGAATTCCTTCGTTATCAAGAGAACAGTGCGGGGAAAGCCACTCCCATGATCCAGTCACCTCCCACTAGATCCCTCCCTTGACATGTAGGGATTATAATTTGAGATGAGATTTGGGTGGAGATGCAGAGCAATACCATATCAATAAGGAAAAAAAAATAAATTCTGCATTATATGTAATACCTTAAGCCCTCAATAGTTTAAATTGAGCAAATAGAAATGACAAGAAAGGGAAAATATTAAAAGAAGATAATGACTATAAATACACAAGAATATGTGTATTTATGTATAAAAATATGTGTATTATATATATACATATCATATATAAAAATTATCTTCTCAATAAATATATATGAAACCAAAACCAAATTAAAATGATAATATGTAAACACATCAAAAAACATAGTTGAGCATTGTGGCACATGCCTATAGTCCCAGCTATTCAGGAAGCCGAGGCGGGAGGATCATCTGAGCCCTAGGGTTTGAGGCTGCAGTGAGCTATGATTGTGTCACTGCACTGCAGCCTGGGCAACAACTTGAGTGAGACCCCATCTTTAATCAGTTTTAAAGACAGAGTCACCACAAGCAAAATATAACAGAATGACAGATTTTGATATGTATTTTCTTAAGATATTTATACAGAGCTTTTTAAAAATATAAATTGATAAGAAACAGTTCAATAGAAAAATAAACTAGAGATCTGACCACACTGTTCACAGAAAATAAATAGCTCTTTAACATATCAAATAACGTCAAGGTCACTCTTCGGTACATAACTTTGGAGAGACAGGTGTTCCATGCATAGATGAAATGTGGTTTGAAGACTTACAGAAATTACCATGCGTATCTGAAAATTTTTCTGTGGGTACATTCCTATATGTACAAGAGGATATAGATAAAACTTTACACAATATTATTTGTGATAACAAAACATTGGAAATAAACCAAATGTGCTTCAATAAGCCAGAGGTTAAATAAATTACAACCCATATACACAATCCATGTAAGATATATTATATATGCATATTCCCATATGTATAAGAGAACACTCATTAAATATATTCATCCACACTATAGAATCAAAAGTAGCTTTCAAAACGATTGATGAAGTCTCTATGTACTGATGGGGGATAATCTCCCAATTATCTTAAATGATTTGCCAAGAGTGTGCTTACTTTAATTTTTAAAACTATTTGTATATAAAAGAACAAAGAACATTTGTACATATTTGTTGAATATGCAACATCATATACCTACATACAAGAGACTGATAACAATTTGCAACTTTTAGGAAAAGGAATTGTAGGTCTAGGTGAGAATTGTAGGTTAAGAAACTTTCACTGAGTAACTTTTATATGCTTCCTAAATTTTGAACCATTCAAAAATTTTTAATTTCAGAAACATCCACACATCAATCAAACTTGGTTGAATAAACTGCCAAATTTCTTGTTAATGTAAGCTCTGTTAAGTAGATTTTATATATTAAAGTACAATGAGGACTCATGTAGCCTTTACAAGAATGTAGCCCAAGTGCATAGGAAAATCCATTAGCTGCATAATTTATAGCCAATTTAAAATATTTAATTAGAGCAAGAAATTGACACTCTGTGATCCCACTGCCTGAAAAAAACTTTCTGAATCAAGGACACAAATATTACAATTGTATTGAACATCTTATTGAATTTTTTGCCTAAATGAAAATTACAGGTTGCTTTGGTAGTAACGACTGAATAAAATTTAGGGTAAGATGAAGCTTTAAGCGCAACTGATGCTATTTAGTCCAATTACTTGACTGAAATACAAAGAATGTAACACTTGGTAAAATTATCTTTACTTAGGGGTAAAAATGTTTTCCACTTTTTATTAACTTAGATTCAGATAACTATATATTTGGAAAATCTTTAAAGCTCATGTTTCCATCAGGATTTTACAAAGCCATCTTTACTCTGATTTCCCAGAAATAACAACTATGTTTGTTAACCATTTACTCTTTAGCATCTCTACCCAAAGTCGGCCTAAATCCCTCATTTGCAATTTATATTTGTTTCCAGACGTTCTGGATGAGAAAGACATGGACAATTTTGTACTGGTGGTATTTCTTTCTATAACAATCTTTCATATACTCTAAATCATTTATTATACTTCTCTCAAAAAGTATTTCTGTAATATCAGGTTTAAAAATAAGGAAGTTAAATTACTATATTTCCATAAGTGAAGTCATCATTAGTACTTACATTATAATGTTTTATTAGTTGACATAAAAATTATACAGAAAATAAGAAAAGGTACTTTGTTACATGTACCTTCTAGTAGGTATGATTAAATCTTGGTGATTTATTATTTTGATTTGTATTCTTTCTACTGTTTGCTTAAATGTTGTTCATCTGTAGTTGTTTTCCTGGCAGATCTATTTCTTTTTTATTAAAGCATGTTCAAATATTTGTTCTCATTCTGCATCTGCAAATTCAGTGTTTAAACTTAGCAGCTTCCTAGAATTTGAATTTAGAAGGCTACCCTTCTTAACATCCATGATCTTTATCAGTCTCTATTCTGACCAAGTAAGAAATAGACACATAGGGGAGGTTTTCTTTTAGTAGAAAAATGGTATACTAAATCTTTTAAAAAATAAAACGTATTTGAAGTCATAGAGAGCTACTGCTTCTTTTTGTGTGTGATCATTTGCTTAGCACTATTTTAGTTATGTATCTGATTAATTTTGAATTGCACACATTAATTAAAATTTAATAACACTTCATTTAATTAGGTTAGGTATTCTCAAAAGCACTCCAGAGCTAGATTTTGTGATTCATAGAAGCAAAAATATCCACTTCTTACTCAACATAATGATCCCATGTTAAAAGGAATATAGTCAGCAGCAGGGATGAAGCACATAAAACTTGCACTACATATTATTTTGTGATATTTTAGTTATAATCCTTCGTTCCTAAATTAACTCATCTTTTGTAATGTGAGATGCTAGCAAAGGGATGGGAAACATTATGTTAGATGCTGGAGGGCAAAACAAAGATGAATAAAACAGTGTCTGACCTTAAGGATATTAAATCTAAACCAAAGGAATTTTATGATTGTACTTTCAAATTTCTGAAGCAGATGATCAGAGGCTGGGTAATTCAGCAACTAAATACAGATTTTTACCATCTTGCTGCCCTGTAATCCTGAGCTTGTTTCCTTCTGCATGATGTCAAGATAGCTGCCTCAGTTCTAAGGTCATGTGGCAAGCTCAAGTGGAAAAGGGTAGGAAAAGAGACTAGATAGTGTCTCTTCAGCAATGAGAGAATCTTTTCAGTAACCCTTACACAGACTTTTCATCAGTCAGAATTGTGCCGCATACCACTGCTTCCAAAGCAATAACTAACAGAGGGAATGGGTTTGCCATGATGAGCTTAGTTGAGCACGTGGCCCTGTAAAAAGAAGTTTTGGCAGAACAAAATTGGGCTTCTGCTAGCCAGGAGGGAAGAGGGAAGGGATGTATAATCTGTAAGCAACTATTAGTGTCTGCTGTAAAATTGAAAATTTTTGAAGAGGGAAGTGTCATGATCAATCTGTGCTTTTTGTCTTGGCAATTAAAATGTACATTGACCTACTTGGAAAATCACAGTCCTAGGTTTCACGGAAACTGACTATTTTATGCTTCTTTTTATTCTTTCTTTCTACCTTTTTTCTTTCTCTTCTTCATTATTATCTTAATTATTTCAATTATTAAATTTTTGTATCTATCACCAGTCTTTTCTGTTTTTCCTCTTAAATGCCATTACCTTCTATATTCACCTTAGTCAGTTCACGTTATTTCTTTTGTAGACAACTAAAATAGCCATAAAACATGTCTACCCTAATTTACTATTATCCCTCTATGGTAGGACTAGCTACATCATTTGTAGGGTCTAGTGTAAAAATAAGACTTTGGGCCTCTGTTCAAAGATGTATTAAGAACTTCAGTGTGGCAACAATAGAGTATCAGCTCAAGCGTGGGACCCTGTGGGACTGCAGAAGCTGCATGCCTGTGAAGCTGGGCCCTGCTTTCCAACTTGTCCTCCACCCAGTGTCCCCAAACATCTTTTCTATTGCTCTCAGAATGGGGATCTACATCTTTAACATGAACTAAATGTTATCAGCTTAATTATCTTATCTACATCTACAACATACCAGCCCCTGTTCTTACTTCTGTGCTCTAGCCATAGTAATCTTTCACTGACTCTCTTTTATCATCATACCACTAGGTATTTGCAAATTCTTCTTCTCTCATAACATTCATCACATCCTCTTTCAACCTTCACTGACTTCATGAATTTGGCAAATTACCATGTGATGTTTTCTGTAGCCATTGTAATATAAATTGCAGTATTTTTGCACACTAATTTTCTTTTCCCTTCTTGTTATTGGGCCATTTAGTCAGGAAGATCAAATTTATTTGTACATTAAAACCTTACTGCCTAGCACAGGGCCAGGCCTGTACTAGAGTCTCAAAAACACTCATCAAGTGAATGGCAGTATTGGAGTGATAAAAGAGTTGACAGTAGGACAAATGTAGTTTTTGTTACCATAATGTTTACAATATAGGAAAATTAACAGGTGATTCTGTGAAGCATGTCCATTAGTTTCAGTATCTGTAAAATATTTGAAATTAAATCAATGTAAGATTATTAATATTTTCCTCCTCATACAAGTCTTATAGGCTTTATTTCTGGAGAATAGAATAGCCTGCCAACATATGCTGCGTTTAACTTGGATAACACTGCTTTGCCTAGGAATGGACATTAACAGAGTGACATGAATTTAAGTATTTAACATACTTTTTCCACTGATACTCAACCAAGAGCTATTTTCCTAAATAAATTTGAAGTATACGTACGGCTTACCCATGTGACCGGTTCTCAGTCAACTATATATTGGCATCAGGAACTGGAACAAGCTTGGTGGGTAACTTGAAGGTTCATCTCCCTTCAGTATTCATAGAATAAATAACTTGGTTACATTTATACTTAAAACAACAGAATTATTGTACTTATTCATAATGCTAAGAGTGTTTTAAGTGGTCTAGAAAGCATTTCTTAATGTTATATTCTGTCTTATTAGTGAATATAGATGGTAAAATTTTTCAAAGAAAAGTTTGATTTTTCTAAAGGGTCCTTGAATTTTGTCCTTGATTTGAAAGTAGTTTTGATAGATCTATTTAAAAGAATCTAAACTGCATTTATTTTGTGAATAGATGACCAATTTCATAACCTTCTCTCCTTTCAAAAAGCGAGAGTAGTTGTTCTTTTTCATTGATGTGATAGTCAGACAGAGGAAGCCTTCTTTAATTTCTTGTTAAAGTTGTTGCAGATACCAGATGATATGCTCAAAGAACTTTGCTGGTTGTCTTTTTTACTTTCCACTTCTTTAATCATAGCCAGCTGACAAGTCTTTAAGAAGTCTTAATATTTGCTAAATGTAAGTAAAGCTTTCATTAATGATTCTTGAGTTATGGGTGCACAGAAGAGGCTTAGAAAAGATGAAGCAATTTGAGGTGAAGAAAGCAATACTTTTTCTCCCCATCATTCCATCATTTAAATATATTAGAATATGTTTCTGTTAACCTTCTAAGGAAAATGTATCTTCTGAACTGTAGTCATAAGATAATATTGTTTTCAAAAAATATAAATTCTTTAAGGTAATTTGTAAGACAGAATTCAAATATGTAAATAGTTATGTTTTCTTCTATAACTTATTTTTACATATATTTATGTATAACACTCTTGCATTACACTTAAAATACATAAATGGTGTCAGTGTACATAAATCCCTAAATAAAATATTTATTGTAAATATAAGCTGAGCAAATGCTTTCTCCACATTTGAATTCCAGTCTCTATAGTTGGAATTCTAAATTTCTGCCATAGTAGTAATTTGATAGTAAAACACACATGTCTACCAATGTCAGAATAGTTGATGTCAGATTCAGATTTACCGTATTTTGCTTAGGTTTTCCATGAGGCACATAATAACAACTGTTGTGCTGTCTACGCTAGAGTCATTTGAAATATAGGTGGAAACATAATAGGGGTGCTAAGCTTGACATTTTCATTATGCATTCATCTTCCTATTCCCCTTCTACCCTCTCTCACTATATATATATGTCTCTCTCTCACTGATTATATATATCTCTCACTGTGTGTGTGTATATATATATATCTCACTGTATATATACATGCACACATATGTGATATATGTGTGCATACATGGGTGTATGTGTATATACATGCGCATACATACACACTTGTGTCTCAGTCTCAATTTTTATTAAAACATTTATTGTAATAAAGCTGTGCTCCATTTATAGTTGCAGATTTATATACATATATGTCTTATGTGTTGGTTACATAACACAATTAAATGCAAATACCAAAGATACAGAATTTAACTGTTCTTGCTTTTGAAGCTAAAATGAAATTGAATAATTTATTCATTAAACAAATGGTTACTTAATATCAGCTACGTATTAGAGTACAATAAATAACCTTCTTCCTATTCCTAGGCCTCCATTCCCCCAGTGCCTTTTTGGGTAGTTGATTCACTTTTCTAGTTTGTGCAAATAAACTAGAGTTAGAAAACTAAAATATAATTTTAGATTCTTCATGAATCCAGCCAAGATAGATTATTAGATGTTTTTTTTTTTCTGTTTCTACAGTGCCTCTGAGGCTAACTTAGGACCGTCTAGGAGTAAAAGAAAAGCTGATTTCCTGTCATGAAAGTAACTCCTACTTGGACTTAGTGATTTACCATAGCACCGTTCTTCAACCTTTTCATTTTTTGGCATATTGCAAAATATCTAAATTTTCTAAGGAAATGTCAGGGGTTAGGGAAGACTCCTATTTGTGTGGTAGGGAAAAGCTTTTTCTTAGTATAGTAATAGAAAGAAGAAGAGACTAGATGGAAAAGATGGATGCAGCTGGAAACCATCATTCTTAGCAAACTATCACAAGAACAGAAAACTAAACACCGCATGTTCTCACTCATAGGTGGGAACTGAACAATGAGATCACTTGGACTCAGGAAGGGGAACATCACACACCGGGGCCTATCATGGGGAGAGGGGAGGGGGGAGGGATTGCATTGGGAGTTATACCTGATGTAAATGACGAGTTGATGGGTACTGAAGAGTTGATGGGTGCAGCACACCAACATGGCACAAGTATACATATGTAACAAACCTGCACGTTATGCACATGTACCCTAGAACTTAAAGTATAATAATAATAATAATAATAATAATAATAAAAAGACAGGAATGGTAAATTATATATGTGTATTTTACCTCCATTATAAAAAAAATGCAAGAGTGGGACTTACAATCTTTGCTTCAACATGTAAAGAAGTTGGAAGTCATAATTCTTGACTTTACAACAAGAAAAAAGCTGAATAAACTGAAAATCAATGACATTTTTAGGCACATAAGAGAAATGATGTCTTGGGGCAGACTGCCATGCTGAAATCTGGAGAGATGGGCTAATCCAGAGAGCCACATCAAAGATCTGCTTACTTAAAGCGAAGCAGAAGCCACTGGAGCCATAAGCTGGTAGAGACACAAGGTAATTTTAATAAGTTGCTGGAGCCTATGGAATAACACAAAAGTGAGAAACTTCTTGGGACTACATTCTTGGTGGGGAGGTCATCATATTTGTATGGGTTTTACTTCCTGTGGAACTGAGAAATATTCTCTCATAGTTATGAAAGGGGGATTTCTCTGACAGCCCTCTCTATCTTTCCTTTGTCACCTAAGCTGGGAGAAGGGGGAAGCTAAGAAACACTTGGGACGTAACCAGGGACACAGGGCCATGAAAAGACTGAGATTTTATTTATTAATTATTATTATTATTATTATAATACTTTAAGTTCTAGGGTACATGTGCATAATGTGCAGTTTGTTACATATGTATACGTGTGCCATGTTGGTGTGCTGCACCCATCAACTCGTCAGTACCCATCAACTCGTCATTTACATCAGGTATAACTCCCAGTGCAATCCCTCCCCTCTTCCCCCTCCCCATGATAGGCCCCGGTGTGTGATGAGATTTAACCATAAGATAGTAGAATCTTTCCCATTCTTCACACCTTGCCGCTACATCAACAAGGCTCTAGTATAACAACAATAAATTACAGCTGCAAGAGCTTTAAGGCAGACTTAAAGTAAAGAAATGGAGACAAATATACCATGGTCAAAAGAAAGCTGAAGTGTCTATTATGATTTTAGACAAAAACGATATAAGAACAAGGAAAATTATCCGAAATAGGAGAGACACTGCTTAATAATAACATGCATGTACCTAACAACAGAGTATCAAAACATGATAAAAAATCTGATAGAACTGAAAGGAGAAATAGACAAACTCACTATTATAATTCGAGTCTTTAATACTCCTCCCTCAGGAACTGATACATAAAGCAGACAAAAACTCATTGGCAATATAATTGACCCAAGTAGCAATATCAATCAACTTCATCGAATTGAGCTTTATAGAATAAAAAACAACAGCAGAGTACACATTCTTCTCAAGCTCACATGAAATATCCACCTCAGCAGATCCTGTTATGTGCCCATAATAGACCAGAACAGAATGTAGACAGGGAAAGTGATACAGTTGAAAATTTATCTCAAAATAATTTTGGCAGAAATAAAAATTATAGGTAGTAGGAACAAAGAATAAAGCTAGGAAAAGAGTAAAAGTAAATAATAGCTACCACCTCTTACTGAGCTTTTACTGTATATAGGTGGGTTGTGTTCCCAGCTTATTACATACATGACTTCATTTAATCATCATCCACTCTTATCTGGGCTTTTGTCATCATTTGCAGATGAGGAAACAGACTCAAAGAATTTCAGTAATTTCTAAGTGACAGAGCCAAGATTTAAAGCCAGAGACCTAACATTAACCAAGACTTGACTTTGTTGACTCTTTAAATATGGAGTCAAGTCTACCTTTTTTGAAGCTGGGTTGGATGGCTTAAATCTAGAACTGATTCATTCATGAGTAAGAGTTTTAGAGAGTGACCAGTGCCTAGTAGAGTATTTGCATTTTTCTCATGTCCTATTTCTCATGAGTCTCAAGCTTCCCTACTTCCCAGCCAACTGTTCTTGGCTCTCATCTTCCTACCAATAAAAATTGTTTTCTTCTGCAGATCAATTTATTGCTGCTAGGATACTTTCATCAAATATCTCACATTGATCACTTCATATTATTTAAAATATGTATGTGAAAAGACTATTATAAGATTGGTGACTTTGCAAATAGAAGTCGCAAGTATATATTATTCTTGGGTAATGGGATGAGGATTGAGATAGAAGTAAGATAGAGAAGATTGTTAAAATCAGACAGCATCTTTTTCTCTCCTGAATTGTGAAATAATATTTTTCAAAGAAAAGATATATTATGTTACAGTCATGTTTCATAAGGGCAAGGACTATAACTTATTCAACTTCGTTTCCTCCAGCTTGGGTCTTCATAAATAGAAGTTGTTTTAATAAATGTTAGATGAATTGTAATCCTTAATAATTATTTTAAGTAATAAAACATGCCTCAAGTTTTAGGAAAAGCTCATAAATATAAATATATTGCATATAAAATTAAGTATATTTTATACAAAGGAATGCAGTTTGCTGTATATACAGAACATAAATAATGTAACTCTAATGTATCATATATTTGGTCTAAAGCTAACAAACTGGCTATAAAAAGCATTTCCAATTTCTTGTTCCTTTAAATTTCAAAAAGCTTGTTAGAAGTGTTAAGATGAACTAAGTTTCTATAAAAGACTGACCTTGGAACTTTGAATTATACTTTCCTGTGATCTCAGTATATATCCTTTAACAAACAAAAAATCATTTCATTTATCGGTCTAGAGCTGAGCTCTTCAGAATAAACAATCTAGTTTATTCTGTGTAGTTCAATGCAGTGTTAAACTGGTAAACCAGCACATCAGTAGGTAAAGGCACTTGAAATGTTATTCTAGATTAAATATCTTCAGATAAACCAAATGAAGAAAATTATGGATTTCTTGTATGATCACATATATTAGATTCCAGGGTGTTACTATGAAAGGAACTTTTTCTTGGATTCTGATTTCCATCCTTCATGATCAAACAAGTATTTTGTCAATTAAAAATTTAAATATGATGTCTTACAATGGATGAGTGCTATAATATGACTCAGTGCAGAAATTATTCTTTAATCACAGGGTTGAGATACTAGACTGTGTTAAAATACATTGAATGTCACTACAACAATTATATAATTATCCTTTAAATGTTTTCTTTTGAGTCTCTTGTATTATTATAGTTGGATCATGTAATATAGTTATTAGTGTATGTGAAACAATAGAACAGTGCTGTACTAAATTTTGAAGTATACACAGGTGTGTGTTTGTGACAGTGTGTGGGTTGTGAATAATAATACTTTGTCTAATATACAAGTATTCTAATATATCTTAAAAAGTCTCTTTATTTTCACTAATTGGTTGAAGAATGTGTGATTTGAGCTATTCACCTAAGTAGACTGATTGTTTGACTTTGAGTATCTTGATTGTTTTCCTGTTGTATCAATCGTTTTGATTCCACATACAGTTAATTTATTTTTTTCCTTCCTTCCTTCCTCTTTATGACTGAGGATAACATTACTCACTGTCTTTACTTCAAACAAAATGAACTTTGAGTGGTTGTGTAGCTTAGAGTCATTTACTAGTGACCTTTATAAATCATTCTGCGCTTCAGTTTCCTCATTTAGAACCAACCTCGCGGAGTTCTTTTGAAGAATGCATTAAACATATTAAAGTTCTCAATATACTGAGAACCCATTCAAAGGAGTTTCATTACAAGGATTATATTCCTTTAGGAATCTTTCAGTTCCCTATTTATATTTTTTCAGTAAATAGTTGGGAGGTTTTTTTGTAAACTTTTCCAGGTTTTATTTAAAAAAAAAAAAAAAAACAGTTTTTGGTTGCTGGAGTGATGCTTTTGTTTTACATTATTTAATAGAAATATTATGGAATTATTACTACTTCCCAAAATCCTGTTCCCTTCCCACTCCCACAGATCAGTGAAGGTAAACTTTTGGAAGATTTATCACTTGAGGAATCAAGTTTTAGCTACTGTACCACCTAGCTGGATTATGAAGGTGTTGAATTCATAATTCTGTTACTAATGCTTCCCTCCTTCGTAACCATAATAATGTGCTTTCATCAGGAAGCATCCTAAAATATATCATATAAAGGCCCTTGTTATTCTGTACCTCCCACACTGTCACTTCCGTGGTATCCTTAGTTCTTTGAAGCTTGAATCATACTGTGTATACATACTTCTTCCATTCCAGCCTCTTAATCACCTTTCTCATTGTGGCATAAAGATTGTTGTACTAGTAGAAAAGAAGTTCCATTTCCCTTAGTGTTTCCTATGTCCACAACTCTGTGAAACTTTTCAGTGGAGGTCACCAAGTTCACTTTTACAGATTTTCTGTTATGGGGAGAGGGCACCTCACAACTTGCTCTTGGATACCATATTCAACATTTCATTATCATCAGGAAATATATCACCAAGCCATTCAGTTGTAGTTGTTCTCAATAGCCTAGTCAATTTCATTCACTGAATTGTAGATTTCCCTTATTCTTAATAAATTTAGTAATTATACTTTCCTCCAAATGCCCTCTGCTATGACTGTAAAATCACTATTTATAACTGATAAAATATGCTAAACTCAGTTTCCTGATGTACTCAACTCCTCTGGATTTTGACATTTCTTCATTTCAGCCACCCAGTGGCAATGCCAATTCTTCAAAAGTGTCATCTCTCAGAAATTCTCCACTTCTGATTTGACAGTCTCAAAGATAGACAAGGACTGCCTCTCCACTTTTTTGACAAGTGACAAACACTGAGCTGACAACTGATAAATTTGTACCTGAATCTGGTCCTCCTGTATATTCTTTATTTGTTCACTTCTGTTGCTAGGTTAGAGATGAAGACAAGTTGTTTCCACACTGCCCAGTTAGTATCTGAGATGACCTGACTCTTAGCATTCACAAGTCTCACTTTGCTATCCACCATTCTACATGGGTAGCAGGTAACTTTTGGTCTGTGTCTCTTATGGAAAATCCACAGAACAAGAATAGTTGTCACTTATTTATTAAAAAATAGGCTGGATGCAGTAGCTCATGCCTGTAATTCTTACACTTTGGGAGGCTGAGGCGGTTGGATCTCTTGAGCTTAAGAGTTTGAGACCAGCCCCATCTCTACCAGAAATATAAAAACTTAGCCAGGTGTGTTGGCCCATGCCTGTAGTCTCAGCTACTCGGGATGCCGAGGCAGGAGAATCGCTTGAACCTGGGAGGTGGAGGTTGCAGTAAGCTGAGATCATGCCACTGCACTCCAGCCTGGGTCACAGAGCAAGACTCTGTCTCAAAACAAAGCAAAACAATAAGTAGTAAGCACTTATTACAAACTACTAGATTTATTCACTATTAACAATTAAATATACATATATGAGTGTGCACATTATAGTGCCATGTGTAATGTGTATGAATAACAATGCCAAAAATTTAATGACAATTCCACTTATTTATTACTCTAATCCTTAGTATACTGTTTTAGATAATATGTCTCTTATGATATATTTTAAGCTGTTTCAGATTCCAGCCTTTCTTGATTGCTTCTTTGCTGATGACCACTTATTGTCCCAATTGGACTGTTCACTCCTTCTCTAGGAGATTAAATTAGAGTATTTTCTCTTTGCACTTAGCTAACAGCTTAACTTTCCTTAATTGAAGTAATCCCTACAATGGGTAGACAGTTTAAATATTATTTGTTTAGTTTATGCCTCAAACATGTTAACTATTTTTCTTTTAAAATAATATAATGAAAAGGAATATTTTAAAATAACATTATACCAGCCCAATAAATACATATGTTTATATTTTTGCCACAACACGTTTCAAGATCAAAACATAAACATTAAATTTATTTATTGTTACTGCATTAAGTATATTTTTATACAATTAAGGTAAAATGCAATTATATGTGACAGATATCAAAATTAAAATGGTTTAAAAAGACAATTTCTTTTCCCATATAAAAATCCATGTCTTTTTAAGGTCAATACTCAGAATCTGCATGTAGTATTTCTCTCTCAATCTCATTGGATAAAACTTATCAGCAAAGCAGGCTTTAAATATAGACTTTATTCTAGGCATCCATGTACTTGACTTGAAATAGGAAGTTCTATGAGTAAGGACTGAAGCATTAATGGAGATTGGGAGGCAACTAGCAGTCTCCACCTCTGATATTCATGAGATTTCTGTAGTCATATTCCAAAAACACTTGGTTGACATAACACCACGTTTGATCCAGAGGATATAAAAATGAATGAAATATGACCTTTACTTGGAAGATTATAAGCAATGTGAAAGGGGATGGTAGAGCCTTGGAATATAGTACAGTGAAAACTCAGGAATGGAAATGATTAACTCAGTTTGGGGTGGAGAGGGGAAAAAAAGCATTTCAGAGAAGACCAGGCACTTGTAAATGACTTTGAGTTTAATTAGGAATTTTTCAGGTGAAGTATAGGGTAAGATATGCTAGGTAGTCTGATATACAAGAAAACAAACTCTATTATGAAATGGCACAATCTAGAGAACAGGCACAATTCCACAGTGGCAGTCTGTGGAGTCTGCAGAGGGAATGTGGTAGGAGATAGGTCTATAGCGGCAGGTTGTGGTGTGATGTAAAGGGCCATGTATGTTTGAATTTCAACTTATGGACCAGCATCTTGCAACCTAGGTTCCCATAGGCCATATCTGGCCTGCCACTTCTTTTTGGAAATAGTTTTGTTGGAACACAATCACATCCAGTTGTTTGCCTTATGTATCTATGGCTGCTTTCCTGCTGCAATGGCAGAGTTGAGTGGTTGTGATGGAGACGGTATGACCCACAAAGCCCCAAAATACTTTCTATCTGGCCCTTCACAGAAAAAAAAAAAAAAAAAAAATGCCGTTCCCCTCATCTCTCTCGTCAGTTGTTCTTGGAAGTTTTAAAGTAGTAGGAATTCATTAATGGGAGTTCTTTTTAAAAAGTGTGGAGTAACGGCTCATTTATTTTCAATATCTTCCTAGTTTTTTCTGTTTTGCTCTTTTTTTAAATTTTTAATGTAGACTATATTTACAAATTAGAATGTGAAAGAATCAGAAGAATATGCACTATAAATAGTTTATTTACCACCAGTATAAAAAGCAAACTAAAAAAATATGATTAAAGAGTTTGCCAAAAAGGTATTAAAGAATTTGCTTAAGAAGGGAAAGGAGGACCACACTTTCACAGTGAAAGCATGGCTGGGCTTTGGTTGCTATTTTAATTAATTTTTGAGGCTGTCTTTCACAGTCTTTCACTTAGAACTTATCGCAGTAACATTAATTATTGGGAATTATGTTGGCTGTGTTCATTGTCATGCCAACACAACAGGAAGTGCTACAGTACACCAGTCTGGGCATGACAACTACTGAACAACTGCAGAGAACATCTGGGTTAGCTCACCATTTCTAGACCTAGAAATTTGTCAGTTTTAAGAATGACTTCTTTTCAAAGCCAAGTCATCCTAGGTTTTCTTAAACTTGAAGCTTTCTAAGTGCTCTTCATGAGGTTGTCATACAGTATGAATACACAATAAGCGTCATTCATTAACTCTACATTAATCTGACAGACATTGTACTTCACATAATTACTGCCTACTGCATTACCTTTGTCCTTTGTAAGCTTTAATTTCACATGTCAACAGCAATCACTTTAGAGTGTTATATTTGTAGATACAGAAAAAGACTTGCCATGGCAAATGTGTACTTGAAAGGTAATGTCTTAAGCCATAAACTCTTGCACTTTTGTTTGCCTCCCAGCTTATTATAGGGTTTTAATTTAATTTTAATTTTTATAATTTCAACTTTTAGATTCTGGGGTACACGTGCAGGTTTATTACATGAGTATATTGCAGGATGCTAAGGTTTGGGATACAAATGATCCTGTCACCCAGATAGTGAGCATAGTACCCAACAGTTAGTCAACCTTTGTTCCCCTCTCTCCCTCCCCACAATGGGAGTCCCCAGTGTCTATTGTTATCAGCTTTATGTCCATGAATACCCAGTGTTTAGGTCCTACTTACAAGTGAGAACACGGAGTATTTGGTTTTCTGTTACTGCATTGATTCGACTAGGATGATGGGTTCCAGCTGCATCTATGTTGCTGCAAAGGACATGATTTCATTCATTTTAAGGCTACATTGTATTCCACGGTATATGTGTACCCCATCTTATTTATCCAGTCTACCGGTGATGGACACCTAGGTTGATTCCATGCCTTTGCTACTGGGAATAGAGCTGTGATGAAGATACAAGTGCATTTATCTTTTTAGTGGTGTGATTTTTTATATATATATATACTCAATAATGGGATTGTTGGGTCAAATGGGGGTTCTGTTTTAAGTTCTTTGAGAAATCTCCAAACTACTTTCCACAGTAGCTGACCTAATTTACATTCCCACCAACAGTATGTAAGCATTCCTTTTTCTCCATGGCCTCGTCAGCATCTGTTGATTTTGACTTTTTAATAGTAGCCATTCTGACTGGTGTGAGATGGTATCTCATTGTGGTTTTGATTTGCATTTCTTTGATGATAGTGATGTACAATATTTTGTCATGTTTATTGGCCACTTGTATGTCTTCTTTAGAGAAATATCTGTTCATGCCCTCTGCCCACTTTTTATGAGATTATGTGATTTTTGCTTTTTGAACTGTTTAAATTTTTTATACATTCTGGTTATTAGACCTTTGTTAGATGCATAGTTTGCAAGTATTTTCTCCCGTTCTGTAGGTTGTCTGTCTGCTCTATTGATAGCAACACTAATCTACTGTTTATAAGAGCATAATTTTTAGTTTTTCTGAAGGAGTGTTTGACAGTATGTAACACATCTTAAATCTTATACTATTTAAAAACCTATTTTAGTAATGTTGCAGGAATTTATGCTAAGGAAATAGTAGATCAAGGGCATAAAGATACATGCATAAATTTGCTCATCACAGCATTGTTGATACTGTGAATAAACTAGAAACAACCAAAGTTATCATCTGCTGGGAGTTGGCAAAATGCTATAGGATACACTCATAAAATGGATATTATTCAGCTACTATAAGTGACAAGTAAAAGTAAAACATAAAATGTAGTTTCCTTTTCAAGTATTCTTCCCTTTGCTTCCATCACAGCATACTTTGAGTTTTCTTCTAATGCCTCTAGATTTTGCTTATCTTTGAAGGCTTGTTATCCCCTAACTGGCATTTAAATTTGGCATTTCACAAAGTTCTACCCAACTCACTTCCTTTCTCAAGCTTTCTCCTTCAATCATACTTTTTCAAACTGTGGGTTTTGATTGATTCTTGAGATATTAAATCAATACAATTGAGTCATAATCAACATTCTAAAAATGTATTACAAAGAAAATAGCATGAACAAGGGTACAGAAATAGTGGTGTATTTGAAGAATTTAATCAGCTTCTAGAAAACTGCATTGTGTTTATTTGCACACGTTCTAGGACTTGAGCCTGGCAGGAAAAGTCATGGAGAGCATTGTATGCTGTGAGAAATGGATAGCATTTGGTCTTGGAAATGATGAAGAAACACTGATATTTTAAGGTGGATTTTATTGAAGAATGTAATGTACTCAATCTCTTTATAAGCCGGAAGAACAGTGAATATTCTGCTTATTGGAAATGTATATAAGACATTCTAACATATCCTTAGCTAAGGTGGTATCCTGGCTTATCAATCATCTCCACAAAGACTGAACTTATATCAATAGTCTGTTAGGGCCTGTTAGAGTAGCTAGTCACCATAATATTGATCTTCGCACTTTGAGAGTTGTTGCATTCATAACAGTTATCTGTGTCTTTACCATAAAGGCAATATCCAAGAGCATGTGTGTCTGAGTCACAGAAAAGAACAAGGCTCATCTTATATTGTACAATTATAATGTGTAACACTGGAGCCACAGCATCAAATTACTGTAATAATCCTCATGTCCTTGGGATTCAATAAAATCTAATGTTACCTTTTAAAATAATTACTCTTTTAGACTGGTTACAGACTCTGGACTTGGATTCCACATTTCTTGAAGCTGTCTTCAGAAATTCCACAAAAGTTAGTATTTCATTATGCATCCAGAAGTGTTGATCTATGCTCATAGCCAAGGTTCACTGCAGGGACGAGGACAGCATTCTGAATTTAAAAACAAAAACTTATCTGAAAGTCCTATATAAATTAATGTTTTCCCAAGATGTTTTTCATAGAAGTAAATTTAGCTATGAGTAAGCAGTGCATAAAGTAGGTCAGTATATAATTGTCTTATTTTCTCATAAAAATGACAGTGTTTCCATAAATTCTACTATGCATTAAACACATGCTGACTTATTAAGCATAACCTGTAATCAAAACACATACCTTCTACCTATTCTTGATGGTTCAGAGTAAATATTGTAGTTATGCAAATCATAATTCCTTAAATCTCTGTAACGTATTATAGTAAACAGGCATATGTTATATTATTTGAATATTGTGCAATTATATGTTTATGTTATAGGATTCTTAAAATAGTTGAAGTTACATGACCTGACATTTAACAACCCCATCCTGCCAACGTTTTGGGGTCTAGAATCTTCTTTTTAATCTTTTTTCTGCCTCTCACATCTTACGGGATTTTAATTTTCTCTTACTGCTGCAGGCAACATGGCTCCCTCAAATAATGCTCTTTTCCTTATAAGAAAAATATCATGACGTGTGTGTGTAGAAGAGAAAGGCATTTTACTAACATGTCAGTCTGAAGTGTCATCTGACTCTTCTTTCAGCCTTATTGGTCTGATTGCCTCACATTACCTTTCTTTGTTTTGGAGGTATCCAGAGCTTGATTCTTAAGAAACAACAGAAAAAAAAAAGGTACAGGGGACAGGAAAGAATTCATAGACTGAGAAAGGGAAATGTAAAGATTATACACAGTTTGACCCAATTGGTTAGTGTTTTATTGTATATGTATTTACAAGGTCTGACTCAAAAGACAGAGGACAGAGGGACAGGGAAATTCTCGGAGCATGAGAAATGGAAATAAGAGGATTACACAGGGTTGGATCCTTGAAAAAGTTAGTCTTACAGAAAACGAGAAACCAGTCAATAAGAAACAAGGTAATAAAGAGAAATCTTATCTCCATTTATATTTTGTGAATACTGTTATTAATAATATTTTCCCCTTTTTTATGTGTACAAGTTTATAATTTTTAAAACTCTTATTTTTCTTTTATTGCCTGCTGCCAGCACCTGTCTTCCTAGTGACCTTTAGAAGAGGATCCATGAACAGAGAAAAACTAATGGAAGTATGCCCAGATAATGGCAGCAAAGATGAGCCTCTGGAGGCCATTCTTTGGATTCAGAGAAAAAGAGCTGGAGGGGAGGTGACCTGGAAACTAAACTAAGATTCAGAAGTGAACCCAGACAATTAAATCTCACCGTGGTCCCCGGGTGATTTCCCTAAAAATGTATCAGCAGCCCTGTTATTTCAAGCCACTTAAGCAAGAAAGCAGGCCTTACTCTAGTACATTCCTACGCTAAGAAAGAGAATTTCCAGCATATAAGAATGCAGAAATACTCAGACATTTTACAGAGGATTCATCATAGCTACTTTAGAATCCATTTATATTTGGTTATGTCCTACTTGTTATTTTGTTTTTGTTTTTTGTTTTCCCTACCAAGAGAATGGTCTCAAGTTTAATGTTGAATTAACACTTGGAATAACCAATGCGTGTTCTTACCTTACTGTGCTAATGTTGGACACCTCACTATATCATTTCAGTTATTTGTTCAGTCTTGCCATGAATATAATTGAGATAATGATGAAAGTGCCTATAAAACACCTGACATGCCCTAGGTGTTCTTTAATATTAGTGGTCTGCTTGCAAATAAAACACACTGTGTTAGGCACAGTGAAAACTATTAAGATCAATTAAAACATTGTCTATCCCTTAGAAACATCTCCGTCTAATAGGGAAAATAATATAGTCATGTAATCATAGTTAAAATGGAAAAATATTAGGTAAGATTCTTATACAATCTTTTTGCTTTGATTTTGAAATGACCACCCATTGCCCACTCCCCATTCCCTAATAACAGCCCAAAGGAATTTCCCTTATGCTCTTTATCTGGTCGGGTCAACTTGTAATACAGGTGACTTGGCCTAGAAAGCCTGTTGACTCTCCATTTTCAGACATTCTGACATGCTCCCATTTGGATCAGATGAGCTTGGCTTTCTATAATTGAGTCAGAAAGCCTAGGTGAGAGTTGGAGACAGTAATCCCACTTTTTGGAAAAGTCAATGGTTGCATATTTCCAGATGTAGATAATCCTCTAGAGTATATACCTCAAATTATTTATTTATTTATTTATTTTGGAATTTGAACAGCAGGGGTGGGGGCAGCTTGAAAGAGTCTTATTTTAACTTTTTAATTTTTTCCTTGGGACAGGGTCTCACTGTGTTGCCCAGGTTGGAGGGCAGTGGGGTGATCCCTATTCACTGCAACCTCCATCTCCTGGGGTCAAGGGATTCTCCTACCTTAGACGCCTGGGTAGCTGGGACTATGGGTGCATGCTACCACACACAGCTAAATTTGTATTTTTTGTCGAGATAGTGTTTAGCCATGTTGCCCAGCTGGTCTCAAACTCCTGGGCTCAAGCAATCCACCTGCCTCGGCCTCCCCAAGTGCTGGGATTACAGGTGTGAGCCACCTCACCAGGCCATGTTTTAATACCCGGCCATCTTTTTAAAAAATCAGTTTTAGCACTTTTATCTCACCATATTCTGTATTTTAAATCAGTCATGTATTTGATCATCAGGAAAAATATTGACAGGTGAAAAGTTGATAATTAAATTTTATATCAAATTATACTATGTAACTATTATATCAATTATATATAATAATTTTATATGAGATATAGAAATGAATTTATATAGAGAAATAAATTTAAAGCAAATTATAAACATGTTATTTTATACACATAAATGCTTCAGTATGTATTTCCTAAGAGCAAGAACATCCTTTTACATAATTCTTAAATTATAAATATAAAATATATAATTAAATAATTACATATTAAAGTAAATTAAAATTGTAACTTCACATTTAATATTATGTGTAATTAAACTACGTAATTATAAAAATCAAGAAGTTTAACTTAGTGTATATATACATTTTATTGGTTTTCCCTGTAATGTGTTTTATAGCTGTTTTCTTCCTATATCCACAATCCAGTCTAGAATCATTTATTGCATTTAGTTGTCACTTCTGTTTTTTTTACCTTAGTCTGAAACACAACCTCAGCTTTCTAGACCTTTACATTTTTGACATTACAAAGAATAAATTCTAAAATATTTGATATTTTGTTCCGTTAGCACAATCTCTAGTCTAGTCCCATTTAGAGTCAGAATTCCAAACATCTTCTAAATTAAACCCTGGCTTCTTATCCAACTCAACCCTACTTTGGACTGGATGCCTATCATGGTAAAGGAAGAGGAAGGCAATGTCAGATAGTTTTCTGTTCCTTCCCTCTTTTGTACTTTATCCCACCCCTCACTGCTGCTTCTTTGTCGACTAACTCTTGTTTCTGACCTCCTTAGAGTTGGCAGAGGGGAGAGGCAGGAGGGAGGGAAAGCCACACATCACTGTTGTTGCAGTGGGTGGCATTGCTCATCTCTGGATTTACTAAGTTCAAAGAATACTCTAGTGGAGCATCTCCGCAGCCTTCAGAGATTCCTCACAAGAGCTTCTGGTTATAGCAGTCTCTCTCCTCTTGCTGGCCTCTTATGACATATTCTCAGCTTCTGAATGTGATGGATGCATATCCATCTTCTCTCTGCTGATGTTTCCTTGCTCCCAGATGAAACTATCTCAGTCCATCAGCATACTGCATGGTCAGTATTGACTCAGTCCATGGGAAACACTCATCTTTTGCTCTATTGTCTTTGAAAGCACAGCTGCCTTCTAATATGGCTGTTTCTTTTCCCTCTACAGCTAAGCAGGCAGTTCCATTAAGTTTATCTTAGAATCTTTGGGGGCTATGAGTCAGGAACCTATTGTGCAAACTGTGGGGGACACAAATCAAATCAATACAAAATTTTCTGAATTTTGTATTGAATTGTCTCTCTTACCTGACTGGAGGGGAAGGAAAGCAAGGAGATCAGAAAAAAATACCATGCCATCATTTTGACTATTCCAAAGAGTGGTTTAATATTTCTAACATTTGTCTTTTCCTCTTTCTTTTTTTTTTTTTTTTTTTTTTTTTTTTACAAGACCTAATTTTGCCAAATCATTTGCTCATCTTACTTAGTGGGCAAACATATCCGTTGGGAACATAAGAGCATGTGCCCTGTTATTTTGGCTTCTACTTTTTGGGCCTTCTGCGAAAACTGAGACAGAGGTCCTTGAAACATCCAGGATAATGATTAAGTCTAACAAGTGCAATTAAATAAACATTTCCAGCTCCTGTCCTCCTATAGAGAAAAACAAACGAAGACAATGTTTAATTTCTAGAGGGAGATTTTGTGCATGAGCAGGACTAAATCTAATAATCCCAATAGTCTAGCATATGGCATATGTGGATATTCAGTGAGAATGTAAAATCATCCTGTAAGCTTTTCTGTATTTATTTTTGGGGATTGATTACAATCTCTATAGTACAGTGACTTCTCTGCATGGATTACAGGAGACTGTTGTCTCAGTTCGCAGTTCTTGGAATGGTCATATTTCTGAGCAACTGATTTTTTTAACCTTATGGACACTGAAATTGATTGTTTTTCACTTGTGATGACTGCTAGATCTACTGGAGCTGAGACGGTTTTTCACTTCTAGAAAACGTGCAAAACAGCAAGATGCATGTTTGGGTTACAGTTTCAACCCAGGCTTTTTAATTTTACTTTTTTTCATTTTTCTTTCTTCCAGTGTCCTCACTTTTTCCTTTCCGTGTAGACTTGTATTTTAAAAATGATGTTTGGTAAAAAAGTAATGTATAAGTAAATAACTTTATTGGAAGGATAGCTATTAACACTTTCTTTTGTATCAGAGAAGGACCTCATTCCCAGTTTCTACATGCCTTAGGGGGATAGAATGGGATATTTTTAAAGTATGTAAAAGGCTAAGTGTTCTTATATATCCCTTTATAGTGGTTGGGGAATCATTTAAAAATAAAGAAAGACAAATTGGTAATTGTTAGGGGATTGTCATGTGTTTTTTTTTAACAGGAGAAGTTCCAAAGAAACAAGCCTTATTTCCTTTTCATGGTATTAAACAGCTTCTGCCAACAGTTTATATAGAGCTACAACCATCACTGCAGCTGACCCTGAAAACAGAAAGTGAGGGCCATCCATTAAGAGGTCCGTGACTGAACTGAGTCTGTGATGCGCAATGTAGTGGAGCAGAAGTGATGCTTGCTGCACGTTTAGTTGAGCCTAGGAGAGCAGGGCCCTCCGTAGACACTAGTTTGAACATTGCTAGGTTTAAAACGGTTTAAATACAAAATGGAAATCTGTACACTATTAGTGTTTGTTTTCATATTTTTTTTTATTTGGGAATAATCTGTCTATGTACTATGTATCTAGTTGCTTTAGTCTTTTCATCATAGAATTAGTTTAACAGTTGGTTATGTATAATAATTATTGAAAAGGGTTAATCAAATTATTACATTTTTACTTGAAGCCTACATCATAACATTACAATGGAAAGCTAGACTGTTACTATTTTATTTTCACAAGTGTTTGGTGCATATTTGATTCATTTCAGAGCTGTTAGAAAATTAAACTGGCATTATTTTTCTGATGATGTCTCCCATTGTCGTCACTATAGAAATGAGGCTAATAATGCCAGCTCATTCGAGGAATATAGCTTCAGGAATGAATTGTGTTTTTTTTTTCTTTATATTGAAATGGTAGTTTTTTAATAGAGATACTGAATGCTGTATTTCAGATATCTGTAAAGGAACACTTAATTCAGAATTGAGTGCAAAAAAGCTGCAGAAGATCATTCATCCATGTAGATAAAATTATATTGTGGTGGCTAATGGGTTTGTGTTATTCTTAATGTCTATACATGGCTACAGTAAGACTGAAGTTGTTTTCATAACTTTTCAGTACATTGAACGAAAGAAAGTATGACAGCAGAAAACATCTGATAAATTAAATGTGACATGTTTTTTATTCATATAAAATGGTTTCTGAGCAGCTGGTAATTGTGAATATTTCAGCAGTCATTTTTGATGTGGAGTACTTCTTCTGTGTTCAGCACTAATGAGTTGTGAGTTGTACTTCATCAAATTGACAGTTTCCTTACTTTTGTAAATAGGCATTTGATACACCTTGTAAAAGCTCGTAAAAGACACTCATCTAACCTTTTAAATGCATAGAATTTTCTCCTTACTCTCCACATTGTGTTGTCCACTTTTCCTATAAGGAAGATAATACAAAGAAAGGCTACCATTCACTGGGTGCTTAATAAATTCCCAGAATCATTCTGGGTACCATAATATACACTATCCATTCATAATTCTTACAGCTCAAATTAGCTCAAAGGAAAAACTAAGACTGTACATTGGCTAGAAGAGTAAACTAGTGTGCCAAGAAATTACCTGTACTCAGGTTTTGTAGTGTCTTAATGTGAAATAGTTGTGTTTCTTGTTATTTAAAATACTAGGTATTTTTAGAGAATGAGATACCTTACATTCCTCCATCTTAAAAAGAAACTTTAAAAAACATTTTTACAACATATTTATAATAATCCTGTGAAATAGGAATTTTATGTCCTATTCTCATTTTATAGGCAAGAGAAATTACACAGAGATTAGTGTTAGGCACAGAGTGGGACCATAGTGTAGACTCCTGTACTTTAATATATTACATTGTTTTTACTTAGATAAATAAATTAATTTTACTAGAAACATGGAAGAACATGGAATAAGAATTGTCCAAAGAGAACTAAAGATGTTAAGATCAATTAATCAGGAAGTATATTTTAATAAATCTAAGAGGATGAAATTAGCATTAAAAAACAATTTAAAAAAGCCTCTTGAAACAGATTTAGTATATTAATAATATTAACCCAACCCATTTTTGAGGAAGGAACATTATAAATTAAGAACTCTCTTGAAACAAGAATAATACTACATATTTTGAGTGGAAGTATAATTTAGTGCTCAAGTAGCACAACTGAATTAGTACAGCTGCTGCTTAGACTTTTAAATCAAACAGCCCTCTTCGGTCTGTTTTATACCTATAAAACAGGTAATCTATATAATATTTCCATGAGTAGAGAGTTCTGATACTAACACATTGTCTGACATAGTCATCCATGTATTCATGTAAACTACACTGATAACAATTTAGAATACCACTAATAGACATGATAATGATAGCATCTTATGCTTTTACAGAATATTATTTTCCAAAAGAGTTTTATTTTGATGGTTCTACCAATATGTCAAAATCAGTAACCTGCAATCCATTCAAAAACAAGTGGATAGAAATTCTAAAAATATAGCAAACCTATTTTATAAAGGCATAAATAAGCTCACAAAGAATAAGAGGTATCCTCAGAAACTAACTACAAACAGGTCACCAAAAGTCAGGGTGGCTCAGACATGATCTGACGATGAGGTTAACTAGAGCTAACGGGATTAGGGTTAATCTTCTCAGCCCAGAGGCTTATGATGTCCCCTTTGTACACATGAGCAAATTTACAACTTAGTTTTTTGCATAAATTGGACTACCAAGAGACTGCATGTAACCTAGATGTACTAGAGCAGGGGTCCCCAATGCCTGGGTCATGAACCAGTACCAGTTTGTGGTCTGTTAGGAACTAGGCTGCACAGCACGAGATGGTGGCAGGCAAGCCAGTGAAGCTTCATCTGTATTTACAGCCACTCTCCATTCCTCAGGAGCATTACCTCCTGAGCTCCACCTCCTATCAGATTAATGGCGGGATTAGATTCTCATAGGAGCATGAATCCCATTGTAGGTTGTGCACTCCTTATGAAAATCTACTGCCTGATGACCTATCATTGTCTCCCAGATGGGACCATCTAGTTACAGGAAAACAAGCTGTGGGCTCCCACTGATTCTACATTATGATGAGTTGTATAATTATTTTATTGTATATTACAATGTAATAATAATAGAAATAAAGTGCACAACAAATGTAATGTGCTTGAATTATCCTGAAATCATTCCACCCCCCAGTTTGTGGAAAAATGGTCTTCCACAAAACCAGTCCCTGGTGCCAAGAAGGCTGAGGACTGCTGGACTCAAACATTTCCCCCATCAGCATAGGGATGTGACAGAAAAATTGGCAGTAAGCTGAAATTGACCTATGCCTCTTCCTAGTTCTGCTCACAGGACAACTTAATACCAAATCTTAGTGCTTCCTCCATGAGTTGTTCTTTCATTTTATAAGGACAGTTATCATGTGATATGGTTTGGCTCTGTCCCTACCCAAATCTCATCTTGAAATGTAGCTTCTATAATCCCCACATGTTGTGGGTGGGACCCAGTGGGAGGTAATTGAATCGTGGGGGTAGGTTTTCCCCATGCTGTTCTCATGATAGTGAATAATTCTCCTGAGATCTGATGGTTTTATAAAGGACAGATCTCTTGCACATGCTCTCTTGCCTGCCATCATGCAGGACATGCCTTTGCTCCTCCTTTGCCTTACACCATGATTGTGAAGCCTCCCCAGCCATGTGAAACGTGTGTCCATTAAACCTCTTTTTCTTTACAAATTATCCCGTCTCGGGTATTTCTTCATAGCAGTATGAAAATGGACTAATACATCATGCCTTTGCCAGGTCTTGCCTTTTCTAACTAAATTTAAAAAAACAAAAAACACAATGTAAGATCTACTCATTTGATTTTTAAGTGTAAAATACAGTGTTATTAACTGTGGACACAATGTGGTACAGCAGATCTCTGGAACTTAATCATCTTACATAACTGAAACACCATATCCATTGAACTGCAACTCCCCATTTCCCTTCCCACTAACCCTTGGTAACCACTATTCTACTCTTTATTTAAAAGATGTGGACTATTTTAGATAGTTTGTGTAAGTGGAACCATGCAGTATCTATCCTTCTGTTACTGACTTATTTTACTTGGCATAATGTCCTCCAGGGTCATCCATGTCATCACTTTTGGCAGGATTCCCTTCCTTTTTAAGGCTGAATAATATTCCATCACTATTCAAGTCACTATTTGAGATGAATAAATCAATTGCTTGGATATAACACATTTTATTTATTCATTTATCAGTGGGTAGTTAAAGTGTTTCCATATCTTGGCTATTTTAAATGATGCTGCAATGTGCATGGGAGTGCAGATATCTCTTCTAGACCCTGATTTCAAATCTTTCAGATATATATCCACAAGTAGAATTGCTGAATTATATTGTAATTCTGTTTTTAAGTCTTTTGGAATTGCTATACTGTTTTTATACAGGCCACATCATTTTACATTCCTACTAATAGCATATAATGGTTCCAGTTTTTTCCAAAATTTTGCAAGTATTTGTTGTTACTATTTTTTGATAATAATAGCCATTCTAACAGGTGAGAGATGGCATCTCATTGTGTTTTTGATTTACGTTTCCCTAATGATTAGTGGTATGGAGCATCTTTTCGTATGCTTGTTGACCTTTTGTATGTCATCTTTGGAGAAAGGTCTATTCCAGTTCTTTCCTGTTTTCTAACCAGGTGATTTTTTTTGCCATTGATTTGTAGGAGTTTTATAATTTTGGCTATTAACTATTTATCAGATAAGTGGTTTGCCAATGAGAGACTAAACATTACAATTTTATTGAAATACTGTTATGTACATGGTCTTTAGTATTAAAATATCATATTCACCTTGCTCTTAACTGGGTGAAGCATGCAGATTAACGTGAAATTCTGTGCTCAAATTCTAGTTCTTTGAATCTAGTTTCCCTGATTTTAAAATTGAGACAATTGTTACCTGAGGCATAAACAAGGTTAGGAAGTATGTAACCCCTTAGCCCCTGGTACGTAGTAAGTACTTAACAATTTCCTTCTTAAAAATTGTTTGTCTTTAATGTATCGGTATTGCATTTATATATCTATAATTCTGTTATAACATTCCATTTGTATCCAAACTAATTTAAATTGCCCTTGAAAAAGTTAACTGTATATATAAATAAGTTAATTCAGAAGAATGACTGCCTGTTTTCTTTAAAATTAAAAATATTCCTAATAATATAAACACATCATTCTTGAAAATATGCCCATAGAACCCAAAGAAGCGTCTTATGTAAGGATTTTCTTTGAAAATATCAATGTGAACCAGCTGTAAAGAAAACCATTGTACAGATACATTTCACTCATCTAGAAGTCACTATTCAAGTCACTATTCCAAAATAATCAATATCTATCATTTGAGAGTTATGGAGAGTTTCCTATCTGTAGAATGTAATAGACAAAAGTAGCTCATACCTCATAAAATTGTGATAAGGAGGATTTAATTAGGTTACACATGATAACCTAATTAACTAACACAGGATGGCCCATGGTAAAGATTAGATGCATTATTATCATTTGCATTATGATAATATAGGCAAGAAAAAATATTGTTAATAAGACTGGACTGACAAGATAAATGAAATATGAACATACACATACACTAAAGTTGATGAAATTCATTTATAGGAGAACCAAACCTTTACTTAGGGAACTGTAATTCAGAAAATAAAAAGGACAAAGAGGAGAATCTAATAATATCAGTCAAGTTCACAGCAGCAAAAATTGTTAACAGTGCCTTGACAGTGAGTGAAGGTACAGAGCGTCGTGCAATATATATATATATATAAAACTCAAAAAGTGTGGTCCTCCCATATCATTTATATGAGAATAGCCAGGCCTACACACATGAATTGCCTGTGAAGGCATCAGCACACTCTATCATAGGGCCAAATTGATGTCTATGGTTTTTATTTTCTGAGATAACAGAGGAATATATAATACGCTGAACAGAAAATGAAAATTGAGCAAACCAAAAGCTTTGGCGCTTGAAGAAGCGAATTTCTAGTATCTAGAAAAATCACTGAAGTAGGTGTTTATTTCCAAATCATGATGGATAAGCCAAGCATTTCTATAATTGCATACTGAAGAGATAAATGTTTAACCTAGGCTTCATATGCCAATTACTCCTAGATGTGGTACAGTGGGATCCAGTAGCCAAGGTAACACAGATTCATATCATGTCACTTCTGCATGCCTGGGTAATATTTTGTTTCATCAGGTGGCCCTTTACCTTGGCTTCCTTTGATGTGTGAACATATTACAGCAGAAGGAAATGGTCTGGGTTGGAAAATCTGATGAAGCAGGTGATGTAAATGGTGTGTAATCACTAAGTATAATGAGTGGACAAGCAAAACTCCTGTTAGGCATCTAGCTTTTCCTACTGTTTGGAACTTGAATCAAAAGTCATAATAGAATTATGCCGATCTTTCCTATTTTTAAAATGTACAGAAATTCTGCAAAGTAATATGATACTTAGACACTGACCATTTGGTAGGCATCACAGAAGTAAAGAATTAAGTCACTTCGCATCCAAAGTGGATCACAGCATTGACAGCTGTGATTCTTGATGTTAAAGAATAATTTTTATGAAAGGAGTGTATTTTAAAGATTTAGTTCTATAGGTTACTTCTCTATGAAAATTTAAAGAAAATCCTTCCACAGAGAGATATGGAGGATATTTACTGTCAATAGGTTTATATTATTAACGAGTTATATTCATAGTGGTGTGAAATATTAGTTCTGTCAGCTTCTTACAATTTATGGAATTTTTGCAGACCTTCAGAAATGCAGATAAGCATTGCTCTGCTCACTTTGAATATCGGATACATCCTCCTTGCCCTTCGAAAAGCAAATAGAGTACATACATTTATCAGTGCTGACATTGATACCTTTCTACATAGCTCAGCAAAGAATCATCCAAATATTACAAAATTGAAAAACTGGAAGGCTAAATAAAATAAGCAGTCTTATATTTTGCAGTTGAAATACTTAGATGTAAGTGAGTTAAGTAATTATACCCTTATTTCAAGTGATATTTTTCTTTCTCTTAATTCTTTCTTTCAAGAAGCAGCACAGACAAACAGAAGGCTAACACAATATGATTTTTTAATTTTTTTTTTTATTTTTAAGAAAAGGTCTCACTCTGTCACCGAGGCTGGAGTGCAGTGGTGCAGTCATGGCTCGCTGCAGGCTCAACCATTCCTTCTGCCTCAGCCTCCCGAATAGCTGGGACTACCAACATGAGCCACCACACTGGGCTAATTTTTGTTGTTTTTGTAGAGCTGAGGTTTAATCATGTTTCCCATGTTGGTCTTGAACTCCTGAGCTCAAGTTTAAAGATAACTGGATATGACCTACAGTGATATATGGCAATTGGTTTAGTGATCATGTTTAGAAAGATCCCCAACGTGTTCAATTTCATATTAAAATGCCTAATACTTCTTATGGTTTATACTTATTATTAATGCAATCTTGTGCAACAGGAATTTCATTTTTTATAGTTATTTGTCACAGTGGGAGAGGACTTTGAAATGGATTTGTTTTCTCTTTAGTTTGTATTTTATAGCAGTTGCAACCCATGATTTCACAGAGGAGACTATGATTAGGTATAATACAGATTAATCTATTAAGAAATACTTGTAAATCTTACAGTTGATCAAGATTATTTTGTTATGCAAAAAAACAGAAAACTATATTATTGAAAATACTATGATCATACCTTTAAACTTTATAATTGTATGTATTTTTTCCTTTTTTCAAGGAAGATTATTTAAAGTAGTGTAACATACCTATGTACTTTCAGGAGCTGGGCAGTGACATAAGTGAATAAATGAGTCTGTTGGGGAAGGTGTAAGATGATTGCTTTTAGTTTGACATAGTAACACTTACCTCATTGTATTTACTTTCTTATTCTGGGAGCATGTTTGTTTCAATTTAATTTTTTATAATTTATTGTGACTAATTGTGGGGTACACAGTTATGATATATGTATGCAGTGTGGAATAATTAAATCACACTAACATATCCATCATCTTAAATATTAATTATTTAATCACTCAATTGCAACTTTCCACCCTTTGATAACATTGTCTCCCATCCCAATTCCCATCCCCTTACCACCAATCTACCCTCTGCTACTATGAGTTCAACTTTTTTAGATTCCACATATCAGTGAGATCAGTGGTATTTGTCTTTTTGTCCTTGGCTTATTTCACTTAACATAATGTCCTCCAGGTTCATCCATGTTGTTGCAGATTACATAATTTCCTTCTTTTTTCAAGGCTGAGTAATTGAGCTTACAAACCTGTATCCATTCATCCACTAATGGATAGCGGTTGATTTCGGATATTGGCTTTTGTAAATAATGCTAGAGCGAACATGGGAGTAGATATCTTTTTAATTCCTCATGATATATACACCAAAGTGGGATTGCTGGATCATATGATAATTCTAGTTTCAGTTTCTTTTCTTTTTCTTTTTTTTTTTTTTTTTTAGGAACTTCCATACAGTTTTCCATAATGGCCATACTATTTTATACTCTCACCAACAGTGTGCAAGGGTTCCCTTTCTTTACATTGTCACACATTTGGGAGATAAACAGAACATATTTATGGAGTGTACTGGGCCTCAGAAAGTCACCAACTGTAGCCTTCTCTATTATGTTACTCAGTAAGATGCTCCCAGGGAGATGTTAGGTCAATGGTATCTGCCCACTTTTCATTAGAAAGTATTACCCTCCCTTCATGAAGGCAGTTTGGAAATACTTTATCATGGAAGTGAAATAAATGCTGTCATAATTTCTCTACTATGACATGTCTACCTCAGTCTCTTCCTGTTCAATCTATACACATATTACCCTTGCCCCAGCGTTATCTTTAGATACATGAGTCTTTTTATGTCTTCTCTAAGTAGTTAATGGATTTAATTCAATGAAATGATATCACCTTCAAAAGAAAATCTACTCTTAGACTATTACTAAAGCAGCCTTTGGAAAGACCCTCCAGCATCTCCCTCTCATTTTCACTTTTCCCTGTCTACCTTCCTTCATGTCCTAATATATAGAAACACATTTCATTCACTTCCCCACTAATGTAAATTGAGCACCACAAAGAAGTCAGGCACTATGCTAGATACAAGTGTTAAATATGAGTGAACCAGAAAGACTTCATCCTCCCCTTGGGGAGCTTCACAGAGGCTAATGGGATTGACAGATATTCACCAAATAATTATACTTGTGATGCATGCTGTGGAAAAGTTTAGGTACCATGGACTGTGCAGCAGTTTTCCAAGTTGTCTTTTACTACTTTACTTATATGTGCCCTTTCCCTCTGTGAAACCTTCACTCAACCTTCCAGTCCTCGTTAATTTACCTCCTTGGGACAATTATTGTAACTTGTATGCATTTCTCTTATTCAAAATTATCCTAATGAAATGAGTTGCTCACTTGCTTGTATATTTTCGGGCTTGTATATTTTCGGATGAGCAATTGCTCAATTTTCTCTTCCTTTGCAGACATAGCCCTTGGTGAGGTGCCTGGCTCCATAGTAAGTGTTCAACAAATGTTTGAATAAAATATTGCATTGTTGAATTTTAAATGTATTTAAGCAGATTGATGACCAACATCTGACCAGATTTCCCCAATTTAGATGCAATGTCAGATGCTGCTTTTAATGGTGTCAGAGATTGGCTGACAGGCTTGCCTTTCTTTAAAGCGATTTATTATCCATGTTAGTTTTTTGGTATAAATGGTTACTGTTTGTCGTTGGAGTATGTTTGTATTCATGGTAGAGATTAAATACATATGTATTGCATGAATTAACAAATGGTTATGCTAGTTGTAGGAAAGATTGATAAATGAAAGTTTCTAATGCTGTTTTCTTGAGATGGAGTCTCACTCTGTCACCCAGGCTGGAGTGTGGTGGCGCTGTCTCAGCCCACTGCAACATTCGCCTCCTGGGTTCAACTTATTCTTGTGCCTCAGCCTCCCAAGTAGATAGAAGTACAGGTGTGTGCCACCACGTCCAGCTAATTTTTATAGTTTTAGTAGAGACAGGGTTTCGCCATGTTGGCCAGGCTGGTCTCAAGCTGCTAACTTCAGGTGATCTGCCCACCTCAGCCTCCCAAAGTCCAATGTTCTCTTCAGGCCTATGAATATTTATGCCAGAATATTGATTTTATTGGAGAACTAAAAATTAATACAATCCATAGCTTGAAAGTAAAAATGTCAGAATACTTAAGACCATACACAAATAAGTATTCTAAAATAAGGAATTGATATTTATAAAATATTTTTAAGAAATAAGCACATTTGGCCAGGTGCGGTGGTTCACATCTGTAATCTCAGGACACTTTGGGAGGCCGAGGCGGGTGGATCATAAGGTCAGGAGTTCAAGACCTGCCTGACCAATGTGGTGAAACCTTGTCTCTACTAAAAATACAAAAAAAAAAAAAAAAAAAAAAGCCAGGCTTGGCAGCGGGTGTCTGTAAACCTAACTACTTGGGAGGCTGAGTGAGGCAGGAGAATCACTTGAACCTGGGAGGTGGAGGTTGCAGTGAACTGAGATCGTGCCACTGTACTCCAGCCTGGGTGACAGAGCAATTGAAAAAAAAAAAAAAAGAAAAGGAACAAACACACACATTTACCACTACAGTATTTTAGCCCCCCCCATCTTGTTATTAAGAACAATAATAACAACAATAAAGTAGTAGGCCCTTGACTTCTTTACTTTGCTGTCCTGTTCATTTATTTTGCATTTCTTCATTTTCCTTGTGCAGATTTTATCCTCTACTATCCTCAGCCACCCCATCCGTATCATTTCTCTGGTATCTCTGACCTCAACTATGTTTTCTCTGTCTTCCCCTAACCACTGGCATCTTCCTTTTTTATCTGCTCCTACTTCCTCTGATTTTAGGCATTAGATCCTTGCTAATCTGCCCTCTCTAAGGTTAATATCCTGTTCTTCTTGATGAGTTAGGATCTCTTCCCGTTTAGCTTTAATCTAATATATCCTCCTTCTCATCTCCCAAACTATTTTTGCCCATTGCTTCACCTTTGTTCAAATCCAGGGAAGGACATAACTTCCTAATGTCTATTTTCTGAGCAGACAAAATAAAGTATGCATAAACTATATCTGAAAATTTTAGTCCTCTATTTGTGCTGTGTCACTGCAACTGAAATTAAAAACTCCAGCCTCTGCAGAGAGAGGATTAGCATCAGCAGCTTTGCCTCTTTGGCTCTATTAAAAGAAAATCTGTAGACAAATTAAATTCAGCAAAGCTTGCTGTTTGAGTAAAGAACAATTCATGAGTTGGGCAGCACACTGAGCCTGTAGAGGTTCAGAGAGCTCTCTCCATAGTAGATAGCATTTATAGACAGAAAGGGAATTTAAAAAAAAAAACAACTTGATTGGTTAAAGTTTAGTATTTGCCTTTTTTGGGCATGGTGGGACAAGGCATTTGCCTTATATGGACATAACCTGATGATTTGGCAATCTATGATGGCTGAAGTTTGGCTGCTGTGATTGGTTGAGACTTAGCTATTTATTGGAGGAATATACTGTTAAGTTAGATTACAGTTTATTTGCATACTAAGTAAGGTTGCCGTTTGCTACATATGTAGGCAGCTTTAAGACAAATTTAATTTAACAGCTCTATTGCCAAAATCACTTCTGAGGAAGTAACTCACTATTTGGTGTCTTTGTACCAGGCTATACTGTCAAAACATATGGATTTTTCAGAGATAGTTTGCTGACTGAGTGATAACTGAGCTTAAAGTTGTCTCCCATGCACTTTTTCTGTATTTTTTACTGACATTGTTGCATTTCACTTACCTTGCAAGAGCTCACTGCATGTCCCACTGACGTCGTTCCTCCCAGGCTATTTTGCACCCCCTTTCCCATCAGCATCATTTTACAAAGCAGGTTATTTTACCCAGCCAGTTGTCCATTTAATGTGCAGAAGGATCTGTATAAAGGGTCTGATCAAATCATTGCACAATGTCCAGGCAGTTACACCACCGGGAACAATTACTGCTTTATCGACTGTCAACGTTTTTCTGAAGTTCAAAATAATAAGAAAACCATATTCCAGCAGTTTCTCAAAAGGTCTTCAATTTAAAAAATTTAATCCAATCTTACAAATATTTATTTAGAACCAACTTTTATAAGTTCCGAGCCTATAATAGAAAATTGTGAGGGAAAAGGATTATGGTGTATGTGTGTTCGGGTGGTGTATGTGTGTAAATTATCATAAGATGTATGGAAAGTTTTGACATTTCTGGGCCAGGGTTAAGGTTAGGTGAATTAACCATAGGTTAACTATGGTTAACTAACCTGTAGTTAACTCACCTATGGTTACAGTTGCCCTCAGTTGCAGGCCAAGTTATTCAGCCAATCCTGAAACAGGCTGGGTAGGGAAGAGAAGCCTAATACCACCAGTTTAGATTTGCTGCTTAAGGCTTGGGACAAGTGTGCCTGAGATTAACCTATGGATACACCGAGGTCCAGGGAATAACCATTCAGAGGCCATTTTTCTTGGCTTTCCCTGGATTTACCTTCCTATTTAAGTTTTATCATATTTCCAGACCGCGCCTAGAACTAGAACCAACATTTAAAACCCAGTTTATTTGGCCAGAATTCCAGTACTCTAATACTTACCACCCATCCCTCTCCAGGATTAGGTCTACAAATTAGATGATTCTTTCAGAAAAATGCTGTTGCACCCTTTCTCATCTTTATAACAACAACTTGTATTGCGAATTTTGGCAAGTACTTCACATAGATTATATCCAGTTCTCACAGGAACATTATGTATTACAGTTTAAGAAATAGAGCAAGAGGAAGAGCTGAAATCCAAACACACATCAGTCTTTGACTAAATTTTGGTTATCACAAGTTCCTGAGAACTTCTGCTGCTGTCCCCTCCCTACCACCCTGTATATATTTGGTTAGTGGGTCATACTTATGCAGTTACTTGAGCTTCAAATTCTGGAGTCTGCCTTGATATTTTCTCTCCCTCCACCTACCCTTATATTCAGTCATTATCAGTCATTGTTCTTTTTTTTTATTTTATTATTTATTTATTCAGTCATTGTTCTTAATTGCAACCAACACATGTAAACACTTAAGTATCAAAGGTGTTCATTATAATATGTTTATTAGAACACAGAATTGGTGGGAGTTCTGGGAAGCCAAGTTTGAGGTTACATCTTCAAGAGATATGCTTAGAAGCATATCACAAGGCTGGCCTTACATGAACATGAGCCTAGTAACTACCATGCAGTGAGACGGAGGAATCGCCCATCACCTCAGTGAGGTTAGGTCTGAGCCAAGAACTTGACCTTGCATTATTTTGGTCATCATTGTCTCTGCCGCTGTCACCAAGTATATCCAGACACCACTGCACAACCCCCAATCCCCCAGCAAAAATATAAACAATTTCTTCACATTACTCCCATTTGAATACAAGTGTCTCTTGATTTTTGAATTTGATTTCTGGAGCCTAGGTCATATGTCTATATCACAACTGCAAAGGAATCTGCTTATTTCAAGTTGAGCTTCCAAACTGGAAAGGTAGAATTCATAGTTTTAAAATGTATTCAAGTACCAAAGGGCTTTTCATAAGACACTGGGCAGCCCCATGTATGACCAATATCCACCACAGTTGGCTAGCCCTATAGCTTTATTTCCCCCACATACCCTGACACTCCCAATATCTTCTGCAGTCAACCAGTTCACAGTGATCTAAAATGCACATCAGGTTTCAAATGTGAATGCTTATAACAATTTGCTATACTGCAAAACTATGCAGAAATTGTTGCTGTTGAGTGTGTTTTTCAAGGGTTTTTGTAAAATGAAGAATTTTTAAATATTTGCCTGTGAATTTAGTTTGCTTTATGTTTCTTGTTTTGTAATGTTCATTTGAAATCTGTATTGTCCCTGGTTGAGACAGTACTATACTGGTCTGCTTGTGGATTCCAGAATGAAATAAATAAGTCTGTAAGAAAATAAGCAACTAAGTAAATTAGTAAGTAAAAACAAGCCATGCATACATTGCCTCAGAACCAAGGCACTAGTAAACTTCACAAAGGCACATTAATCAGAGTGCTACACCATTTACAATGACAAGTGGCCCCTTCTCATTATTATTGGGACACTATTGCCAAATAAGCAAAACACAAATAAAACTCTGCAGTGGAAAATGGCTAAGAGTAATTAGGGGCAAGTAGTTTTATGTAGACTAAAATACTATAATTAGAAGGGAGGATTTGGAGCACTATTTGAAGGAGAGAAATCACTGGAAGAGTTGCTTTCTGTGCTCAGAAGAGCTTTCCCAGCTATCTTTGTTCAGTGGTAAAATAGAGTTATTTTATAGTAGGAAATAAACTTGGGCACTAAGGACCTCTGTGGGGGAGATACCTGGGACTGCCTTGGATAAGGAGGAGTGAGTGGGTTGTGGCATGACGTTGTTTTTGATAACATGTTAATAGCAAAGCAAACTACCAAAAATAATAATGATAAACAATTTATTCCAGTTTGTTTGATCTGGGTAACTCTTCTTTAGAACTTTAAATATCGTACAGTGTTACGTTAAAGTAAAATGTTTATTTATAACAGACAAAACCAGTTCAATACTAAGTAATAACTTAATGTCATCTTGAATCTGATTGAGTAGTTATTCTGTTAAGAATGTTCTAAACTGATCAATAAGAGGAAAATTTTAAGTATTCTCGTGTATTACTTTTCTGAAACTGTTATTAATATTACGTACTTAGAGGCGTGGTTTGTTCCTCAAACTATTACTTAATGTGATTTATTTTAAATGTGAATTTTGCTTTAGACATTCATTGTAAAAGATAGCCTATTCTTTATTATTTTTACTTAGAATTTACAGAATCCTGTGGTACAGAGGGACTTTTCCAGCTCTCAGGGGTACATGAATTTCCTTTTACTGTATTACTGGCCAGTTGATGATTGACTTGCCTCTGCAATATCCCTACAATGTGGCCAACTAGATACTCTTCAATATGGCCCATTTTATCTTGGGACAGTTCTTTCTGATAGTCTCCCATATTGTTAATTCGATTTTTTTTTCTCTGGGCAGCTTCATTTTATCTGTCCTTGTTAGGTCTTTTAAGACTACCATGTTTTTATTTTTATTTGTTTTCAAGGATGGGGTGCACAGTTGGTGGTATAATACGGTTGTTCCATAACCTTATTAAGAGGTATATAAAGTACTTGATGCTACAGAGTATCTAGAAATATCCATTGTGCTTATTCATTTGTGACAAAAGGTATTTTGACATTTTAATATAGTCATTGCATTTGTAATTTAAGAAGCAAATGAATTAAGTTCATGATGACTGAATGGGATGGGAGTTAAGAGTTTGTAAGGCGACCTGGAGAAGCTAATTTCACAGCATGCAGTAATTGTGAATTTTTAGATGGAAATATATGTGTGTAAACCTGACTCTTACCCCACGTTGGAGAGGAAGCTGCAGAAGAAGTTGTTCTTTTGACCTTAAAGCAAGTTAAATTTGGAGAGCTACCCAATTAAGAAAGTTTTATCCACCAATATATTTTTAATTTAATTCTTACTTTGGGGGGATATTAAAGACTTTTTTCCCCTCCAATTTGCCATTTCAGTGCTAGTAATAGAAATCCAGTGCTAAATTCAGAGGAAAAGATTTCCCATGTCTTGAATTTTACCTGTTCAGTTCTCTAGTTATACTCTTAAGTAATTTAGAACCTCTGAAAAAACTGAGGTTAATAAGGAATAAGAAATTTATAATGGAAACTAATAAATGAGAGATATGGAAATTAAAAATATTGAGAAGAAACAAATCCTTGAAAATCCCAACATACGGGATTCAAATAAAATTAGGATATTTGAAGGGCCATTTAGGATATTTGTTATGCTTTTGTAGTATTTCTGAGAGCGGATACCACTTTTGTTCCTATTTTACAAATGAGGAAACTGAATGTCAGACAACTTAAATAACTTTCCCAAAGCCACGCAACTAACAGGAGGTCAAGACTGAATAGTCAAGACTAAATCTGGAATTAAGCTACTTTTACAAACTATTAGTGAAATGGAAGGGGAACTGAGATCCATCAAATGCAAAAATGCAAACTATATAATAAGCAATCTGCTGGCATTTGATGCTTATTTATTTCTCATTACCATCCTGTGGGTTAGCTATTGTTATCTTCCTTTTTCACATAATGAAACACAAGTTTGGAAAGGTTAAACTATTTCCCCATGTTGGCCGTGGGGAACGGGTAGTCAGTAGACCTAGCATTTGAACATTGAGCTCTGGACTGCAGATCCTATGTCTTTTTTACTCTGCAAAAAATCATAAACTCTTTTTAGTAAGAAAATACTTTATTTGAATAATCTATTTCATAGAAACCCAAGCTAGATAAGGTGCCAATTGCCCTGACCCCTGTTGGACCACCCCTAGATGGTTCCAGGACACCTGGGGACTTGAAAGTGTCCATGCTACCATGCTGCCTAAAGTCATTCTAGTGTTTTGAAACTATAATTATGAATAATTTCCCAGATACAATCATATTAACATATACATACACAGTCCCTCCCATATTACTGTCATTGATTCAACATATGCTTATTGAGCACCCTCTGTGTCCCAGACTGTTTTCTAGGTACTGGGGAATATAAAGATCAAATTCTGGCCCTTCACAGAACTTACATGGTTTTTACTCCCATCACTTAGCCCACTCCAGTGAGTCATTTACTGTACTGTCTTGGTGATATCTGTAAACTTTCCATCTCCTACTAGCTTTTAAGCCCCATGGGACGGAAACTGTGTTTTATTCATTTTTGTGTCTCCCACAGATCACCTGCCACAGCAATATTCCCAACGCATCTCTTCTTTTACACTATTTTCAATCACAGGACTATAACATGCAGCTTCATAAAATTCATCCCTTCACCTAAATAGATTCCAGCTGTGACAATGTTTATAATTTCCCTGTAACTTGAAATTTTCATCAATTTTCTACTTTTAGATATGCAAATTGACGATTAATCAATGAGTCACTGAGAAAGTATGAATCATTTTTTGTTCACAGGACATGTCAAGATGTGTTACAAGGTGTAAGACTTAACATTAACTGCCCTTCTAACTTAAGAAAAATATTTTAACCACCTAAAAAGGCTGTTTTGGTGAGCATTTGTTAGAGGACTGGGAGTTGTTCCTCTGAACAGGGTTAATAGAGCTGAGTAATTTTTTACTTTAAAATCCTCTAAAAATAGAAATATTTTTGTCTATATGATACTGTCATAAATGTCTTTGTTCCTCTTTGAAAGCCATTATATAACAAAAGGATCATTTTGAGTAAGAGATTTTTGATTTTAAAGCACATGCATATTAGTTATTGGATATCCCAGGATATCTTTTGGAAGTCTGGAGTTGTTGTCAATGACTCACAGTGACAAAGTGCTTTTGTGTGTCTTTATTTGCATGCCTGAGGGAATCACTATCTTTAAAAAATAGATTTTTTTTTCACATGGCCCTTTAAAAGAAAACATATTGTGGCTACTGAAGAAATTCCCAGAGCAATGTTAAGAATTACAATTTGCATAATAATAATTTTTCCTTTGCCTCAAATCAGTGAAAGCCACCCTGATTAAAAACAGTTTGCTAGAAGTTTCTAGTTACTACAAGGCACTTGAACTAAATGTATTTGGCAAATTTGTAACTCAATTCTGGGATGCAACTCTTTTTCCCTAAGGCCCATCTCAACATGATTCTCCCTTAAAGTAAAATATAAAACCAACTCTGGACAGCTCTTAGGAGTTTTCACGGGATGCTTTTGGTGTGTGGTGGGATTGGGATTAGACACCATACACCACAAAGTAAAACTTCTGAAGAAATTCTCTTCCAACTTTCTCTGGAAAGAGAAAGGAGTCAGATCCTTCAAGACCACTCTCCACAGCCTGATTTCTCCTCAGTTGCTCTTTGAAAATTCTAGCTGTAGCTTCAGGACTTTCTCATTCGAAGTTGACCCCCTTCTCCCACATTCTGAACTATTCTTTTTCTATGGTATGTGATTCATTCTTATATAACTTAACCTCTTAAGACTTCTAATGTTTCTCTACATTAAATATCTAAGTCAGTACAATGGAATCCTGGGAGCCAAGCTGAGCAAAGGAAGGGTCCTCCTTAGAAGGTAGCTCAAAGCTTATGTCTGTTTATACTTTGGGATTTTTATGTTTATCACACTGAGAGCTTAAGGTTTCAGTTTTCTTTTGGTTAATGGTTCTTCAGAAAAGCCACACCATTAGGACCTCACACAATGGCTCTACTTGGGTAAATTTACCACCTTCCTGGGAAAAGCGATCAACTTTGCAATGAATCCTGCATTTTTGTCAGCATACCAAGAGTGCTTCTATCTCATGCTCATCACAAATATACAACCAGGATGTAAAATCACAGTAATAATTTACTTTGGAAATTATGACTTTTGAGAGGACAAGACTCTTTGTTTGATATGTCTACTTAATTTCCTCCATGAGGAAGACATAAGGAGAGAGCCAAATTTTACTCTAGGAAAGTTATTTGATATATCTAGAGTCATACCAAGGGGTCTTAAAAGTTCATTCTTCGTTGTTTCTATCACTGCAAATTGAGTACTTAATCTGAGACAAGGGCTCTGCTGGGAACTAGGACTATAATGATAAATATGTCACATCAGCTGCCCCCATATTGCATAGTTTCATGGCAGAAACAGTATTAAATTCAGAACTCCAAAAAACTACTTCAGAAGGAAAAACTGTTCAGTAAGAGTGGATAACTTATGGCTTTCCAAATATATGGGTTAGGAAAAACTTTTCCAAGGAAGTGAAAAGTGAGTTTGTGTGTAGGGTGGTGGGAATGGAGACAGCATGGCTCATGAATAGATCATGGGATTGATCTTATGTACCAGGATAAGAGTTTAAAATTTTGTTTTTGAGCAAAAGGAATTTATCTTTTTCTAAGAGGACCAATATGATCAAATTTGTATTTTAAAATGGTAAGTATGCAATGTAAAGAGAATGTGGTAGAGGGTGAAGGAGATTCAGTACAACCAATTCGGAGATGATAGCAGGAAGTACAGATAGCAGGTGATGGTCACTAGGCTTATGAGGGTGGAAGTGGAAAGTGAGAAATGTAGATGGATTTCTTCATTTATATGCAGTCAAATCAAGAACACTTAGTATATGATTAGGAGTTGGAGGTGAAGGGGTAGTGATAAAGGTGACTCTGAGGTTTTTGGCATTAACAGCTAGGTGAATGGTGGTATGAAATGTAGAATGACTTCATTTGGATTTGTGTCCCCGCCCAAATTGCATGTCGAATTGGAGGAGGGGCCTAATGGGAGGTGATTGGATCATGGGGTGGATTTCCCTGCCTGCTGTTCTCATGATAGTGAGTGACTTCTCGGGTGATCTAATGGTTTAAGAGTGTGTGGCACTTCCCCCCTTCACTCTGTCTCTCTCCTGCCGCCTTGTGAAGAAAGTGCTTCCTTCCCTTTCATCTTCTGCCATGATTGTAAGTTTCCTGAGACCTCCCAGTCATGCTTCCTGTTAAGCCTGTGTAAATGTGGGTCAGTTAAACCTCTTTTCTTCATAAATTACTCAGTCTCGAGTGATTCTTTATAGCAATGTGAGAACCAATTAATACATAGGATAATAACCAGGTTTGAAGATAGGATATTAAATTCAGTCTTGTATCAGTTGCAATTGATTAAGGCTGCATAAAATCAAAACAGTGATGGTTGTTGAAACCATACAAACTCCCCTTCCTTCACATATCAGGAAGATCAAGAGGGTAGTTCCAAGACGATACATTAGTTCAGTGATATTGTGCCCTTTTAGTCCATGCTTGTTGCCTCATTGCTACATTGCTACAAAATGGCTACAACAGACATGTTATTAAAGGCAGAAGGATGGAACAGGAAAATATTATCATGCTCTCCTCTTGCTCTTACCCCTTTTATAACAAGCAAAATTTTACCTCCAAGACTCCAGAAGATTCATTTATAGGTCTACACAGCCATGGCCTCTCCAAACTGTGAAGGATGTGGACCATTTAGAAAAGGAGAGAGAGATCATCACAATTAGCTTAGAACAGTTGTTCTCAACTGTATTAGACACCAACTCTTTTGCTTAGTAATCTGAAATGAAATTCACAGATGATATAATTTACCTACACACATAACCTAACAAGAAAAAATGTTGTGTTCTCTTTGTCATAAAACAGGAAAATAAAAGAATATGTAAACATTTGGGCCAGATTCAAATTGAGGTAATTAGATTCTTGCAACTACATATATAGAATAATAGGGTAAATAGTGTTTGCAGCAATATATGGAATCACAACAAACACACAGCAGTGATGCAGACTGATACTTTTTTGCTGTAAGGGTGTCACAAACAGAATGAGTCTAGTTACTGTTGTCTTCTCTAAAATACTGGACAACTCTTGGTAACATTCCGATTAACACAATGTATAATGTTTCCTAATTAATATTTTACTTGCAGTCCTGCTGCACATTGGAGAGTGGTAGGAAATGCAGAAAAATTATTTGATAATGCACTTATGTCCCCTCACATTGTAGAATGACACTTCTTAGACTTCACTAACAAATGCCAGTAATGTCCCCAATCATTGTGACAAGCAAATTTCCAAGAAAAAAAGGTATAATTTACACACTATACATCAGAATAGAAATGTAAGATCAACTGAAAGCAAAGAAAGATTGATTTCCTTGATTCTGAGTGGCATCTCATGCATTCCCACTTACTGCCTATAGCTGTTACAGACATTCGCTACAAAGTTAAATTAAAGGTTACTCTGCAATAATTTCTCATTATATGCCAAGCCTTAAAAGAATCTAATGAATTCTGTCTAGGATAACACTAATTGTAAGGTTACAGTTTCCTTGGGAAATCTTGCCTGGTACCTTAGGCACTGGGGAAATGTATGCTAGTGATTTCAAAGTGAATTAAGAAACAAGTTTTTAATCCATCTTTTCAAGAATTTTAATGAAACATGTAGTTTATATCTTTAGAACTCTAGAAAAGTGCATCATCATTTTCGACTGTTTTCTTTTAAATCAATGGCATCTATAGGCTACCATCCTCTTGAACTAGATAGATTTTAACCTTTTTTCCTTATTCATTCTAATTTAGCTTGCCATATATAAAAATATACATATTTATGTATGTATTTTGATGGTGGCTATTTGCTCATTAGAAATCAAAAGGTAAAATTAATCTTGAAAAATGGTTAACTGGTTTACCTGAGAAAAAACTTAATTTAGTCGGTAAAGGCTGATTTCATTAAAGCGTATATGTTTTACATTTTCTCTGCTCCATGAAGGAAATAAATATTTTTCTTTATGATGTGGTTCACCATCTACATGAACATTTTAATACGAGAAAGCAAAGTAATTTTGAAGAATACATTAGTATTTGTAGGAGCCATTCACATTGATTTCTGCATTTAAGGTAAATTAGAATTATTCACTAAATCAAACAATGTCAAGTAGAAAACAGAAAATAGATGTTGATGAATGAATTAAGTATGGTGAGTCATATTTTATTCATTGTTTTATTCATTTTGAACTTTTTAATGAAGACATTGAAATACCAAGTCATGGTCATAAAATTTCTTAACTCCTCTTAAAATATTAATTTAATAATAAACAGTCATTTAATTAGTTTATGAAGCAAAATTGAAACACTTTGAGTATAGGACTTAATAGTAGAATTTAGAGAGTTCCCCAGAACTCTTAGCTTTTAGGCTCTTAGAAGATAAAATTGTGTGTCTATGTATGTGCACATGAAATAAAATGATAAAATGGCCTACTATGAATACATGAAACAATGTTGCTTATTGTTGTGATGTTTCACATAAGGAAATATAAAGTAGGATTGATTAGTAAAAGGTGAAAGAAGAGGTTAGTGAATGATGGATTAGTAAATGATGAGCGCATGGTTTTGAGCAGGGGCTTGAAGAAATGATGGGTATGTGAAGCCTAGAATACCGACATGATATTACATGCTGAGAAAAATATGGAGAAAATAAGACACTCCTAAATTGCATAAGTAAGAAGAATGGCTTAACTGCACTGGCGAAACTGTGTTAATAAGGAATTGAAAATTGCTTAGTTAGAAATAGAAATGTTGAGAGAATGAAGAGATTGTTGATTTCATGTCTTAGATGTGGATGACAAAAATGAAAGAACCTTGTAGAGATTCTTTAGGCTCTGGCATTATGAGAACTATATGTGAGGTAGTATTTATGGTAGCTTATTGGAGAAGTGCAGAGTTGGAAGGATCCAGAACATATGTAAAATTGCTCAGTACTTTAAGCATTAGGTGATAAAGAATTAGGTGATTAAATCGATGGCAAATACATAAATATAAATACATAAATATAATGTAATAAAAAATTGAAAAATTGAAAAGTATACACCTATGTACCACAAAATATTTAACCATATTAATCCATTTTACTAAATTTAATTTAAAGAAAATATTATTTCTCCCCATTATTTGACAGTATGTAACCCTATTTTCATTTTCTTTGGGAAAGAGGTGGGAGTTTGGAGGGACTTTGAACTATAAGGTATTTAATTTATTTTGAGACCTTTTTTTTTTTTTTTTTTAAGAACAAACAAAAATTTTCATTATTGAATGCTATTATTTTTTAGGTTTCTAATGAATTAGCATAAACTACTTTTGTTCAATTAACCATCTATCCTTTTGAAGTGACTTGAATGAAGGATTAATGATTTACTTGTAGGGTCAAAGATTTGTTGTAGGAAAGTAAGAAAATATGTTTATAATATATTTGTATATATAGATTTAATATTTAAACCATTAATATCCTTAGCTATCTTCAGTAATGCTTTCTTTCACCTTTAGGAAGAAGTATTTTAGTCATGTCTAATAATCATATCTGTACATTTTCTTATTTTGTCTAATGACTTTGAAAATACCTATTTAAAATCACTGCAGAATAAAACAAATATCAGACTCTCCTCGTTTGTATATAATAAATTAACATTTTTAAAGTCTGAATTAACTCCTGCAGTAATAAGGCATGCTCTAAGAGAAAAATGAAAAGTCCTTAATTCTAAAATTTAATAATGTTTACTAAACAATTTTGCAGATATATCTACTAGATCTGCCTTGTGTTATTCAGTAGCCACTAGCCACATGTGGCTTTTTAGATTTAAATTAATGAAAATGAAATACAATTAAAAATAGCATTTTTTAAACTTTTTTTCTTTTGAGACAGAATCTCACTCTGTTGCCTAGGCTGGAGTGCAGTGGCATAGTCTTGGCTCACTGCATCTCTCATGCCTCAGCCTCCCAATAGCTGGAACTACAGGCATGCACCAGCATGCCTGGCTAATTTTTGTATTTTTAGTAAAGATGGGGTTTTGCCATGTTGCCTGGGCTGGTCGTGATTTCATAGCCTTAAGTCATCTGCCCACGTTGGCCTCCCAAAGTGCTGGGATTACAGGCATAAGCCACCATCCCTAGCCATGCGTTCATTTCTTGCTGTTGAGCACAAAGTGTTACTTGAGTATCCTTTGAACTTTTTAGAGATTACTTTTTGCAGCTAATGCTAGAACTTTGAAACCCAGACCTTTGCCAACCATCAAGAAATATAGTTGATGCTAAGTAAGCACTTGTGATGGACAATAAATGTGAACATTTTGTATTAACCCAATAAATGTTGTCTTTAATTTTAAAAGAGATGTATCCACTTACAAACTTCCTACTTATAAATGACATTGCAGTGTTTAAGAACTTTACTTCTAGTGAGAAAGACACTGAAAAGTTCAAGAAAGTTCTAATGTGTTATTCCAATGAAAATCAAAGGTTAATGAATAAGGCAACAAGTAAGCATTCCTTCTTAATCTTGACTACAAGTAAGACAAGAGGAAGCAGAGGACACAAGGATACTGTAGAAAAAGAACTTTTACTTAGATATGAAGAAATGTTTCCTGGTGTGGAAAGTAATTGCACATTGGAAGGATTTATTGAGTGAGGTTGTAGGATTTGGGGAAATCCTTAAAAATAGAATACATTTCAATCTCTCTAGGGAGGTATGTGATATGCCTGCAGGCATTGAGTGGGGATGAATTAGATTCATTGTCATGGTTTTCTCACACCAACAATTCTATGAATCTGTAGAGGACAATAAAATTGGATAATTCTCACTGTGTTCTTCAGGGACTCAGGTTTCCAGACTGATTTTCTAGCAATGAATCAGGCCCAAAATATTACCTTACATTCAACAACTTTTCAAATGCAGTAAAGAAAAAAAAAGAAAAATACGAAATACCAATACTTTTCTATTTTAAGAATCAATGTTTGAAATGGATTAGTATTTCCTCTTCTCTAGTAAGAATGAAATAATTTGGGTCTGAGTGTAAGCACAATTATTGGAAAATCTTGAATTCCTATTATAGCTGAGTTTAAGGGAAAATGTATTTAGTGTGATTCAAAACTACATATGAAATAATGATTTTTGCCTTTAATCTGAACAGTAAAATTAGTTTCACATGTGATAAACTCTAGTTGCCATTTCGAGAATGTTCCATTAGAATTACACAAGTTTGGTGTTTCAGCCACCTGGAATTTGTTCCAGCACTCCAATATTCAAGCCCTTGGCTGTGCTGGAAATGAGGCAGCAGGCACTCAGGTCAGAGCTACAGACAACCAGGAATTTGGGAAGTGGCCCAAATGCACTCACTAGAGAGGCATTGGAAGGAATTGTACAGAGAAGAAACTGGGACAACAGAGCTGAGCACGGTGCCATGGAGGATGGGGTGGCTGCATCAGAGTTGCAGTGAATCTAGTCACATATTGTTCACATCAAAGAAGAAATCCTAAGCCATACCTCGTCTGAAAACCCAGTGGCTGAAGTTTTTCATTTTAATCTAGTGATGTAATTCTTCACCAGGTTTAAAATGGAAAGCAGAAGCAGGTCAAGCTGAGTCATACACACAAAGCCAAATTTGGGGAAAGCAGGAATCAAAGGCTGGAGACAGGGGCATTCTAAATCTGCAGGACACCATCTTTGAGAAAAAGAAAAAGAATAAAAACCTATACTGGAAGGAGAACAGTCAAGAAGAGAGCTGGTGGGTGAGGAAGTTGAGATAAATTGTGCTTCACTAGAGGTCGTGTCCTTTTGATAGGCAGCCTGATGTGGTAGAAGAAACCCCTGTTTTAGGGTGAGAAGTTTATTTTCACAGACTGGCTATAAGACTTTGAGCAAAATACTGAATCTCTGCTTCTTCATCCGTAAAAGTCCCGTAATCATTCTTATTTTCCAGGTTGCTGTGTTTCAAAAGTGAGCAGCCACTGTGCCTGATATGCAGTAGAAAATTAATAACTAGTAGCCACTGTTGTTTTGTTGACTTTTCAGTGGGCAGTAGAGTGCTCTTAGCATTTATGCATTCTTCATTCATTCAGTAAACATTTATTAAATATACACAGAATACCAGAGAGTGCTAGAAACAGACTACAATCAGGGGTAGTTCACTAGTTCTTAAATTGCCTTACCATGGTTAAATTGTCTTTAGAATATGGGTCACTAGCAGCAGAGTATCAGCATTATACTAACAATAGAGAAGGAGGCACCAAGATTGAAGTGAATTGAAGACAGGAATTGCATCTGATTTGGGCAGTTTTTCTTATTAGGATCACAATGGTTTCAGACATCTCTGCATCTGATATGTCCATCTAGAGCAGGGGTCCTCAACCTCCGGGCTACAGACCCATATCAGTTCCTGGCCTTTAAGGAACCGGGTGGCACAGCAAGAGGCAAGCGAGCATTAACCCCTGAACTCCGCCTTGTGTGAGATCAGTGGCATTAGATTCTTCCAGAAGCGTGAACCCTATTGTGAACTGCACATGCGAGGGATCCAGGCTGCACACTCCTTATGAGAATCTAACTAATGCCTGATTAGTTCATGACGATCTGAGGTGGGACAGTTTTATCCCCAAAATCATCTCCCCAACCCCTAGTCCATAGAAAAATTGTCTTTCATGAAACCAGTCCCTGGTGTCAAAAAGTTTGGGGACCACTGCTCTGGAGGGATTTCTTCATCTTTGGGAACAGCACCTTGGCTAGTCCCACAGGATTTGAGAATATATTGAAGACTCTTATAAAAAACATTATAGTTTGAGTAGAAAAATAGAAGAACCACAATGTGTGATTTAGACTAAGGGATTTATGATTGGGATTAAACCTTATATACAATTGCAGGAAACTGGGGAAATACGTGTATGAAAGGGAGAGATTGAAGGATCAGAAACATACACACACACACACATGAATTAAGGATCATGAAGAGGAACTTGTGAAGAAGTATGGAAAACTGTCACCACTGCTTTTGGTGGTGGGTGTGAAGGCATTGTAGGTGCCCTGAGCAGGTGAATATAAAGCAGAGACAAGGCAGAGACAAGCTCGGACCCATGAGGACAAACTGGGACTGATGAGTGCAAACAAACCTTGAGAAAATACTCAAAGCCTCTACAACAAACTGGAAGCCATGTCTGTGTCTCATTTCTTCTAATCTCAGTGATGTTGGCCACCTGCAGAAAAAGCTAGTCTCTTCATCAGGTATCTGCACAGGCATATGACCCAGGACTCACAAACAGAAGGGAGACAGGGAAAAGGGTGAGTTTGGATGAACTACCAGTTTGGCTGCTTTCTCACACCAATGAGGTAAACCGTCAGATCAGTGACAATGTAAGTAATATGCAATGGGTAATGCTTTCTCTGTACCTTCCATAAACAGTGTGTATTTCTTTATGATCAACTTAACCCAATGCCACACAGGAAAGGGAGTTCTGGGGAATTTACTTAATTTATTTTTTAGCTTAGCTATGTTGACACAGTGCAAAATCACTCCCAAGAAGAGAGAACAGGTTTGATATTATTCTCATAGGGCTGCATTGTCATTTGATCTAACTCTTTCTGCTTTGGCAATTCTCACAAAGAGATATGAGGAGGGGCTGGGAAGCATGGAAACGGATGAATAAGGAAGGCATCCCAAGATGATGTTGGGGGCATTTTCCAGCTGATCACCTCCATTCTGTTGCTTCATCTCCCTGAACCCTGCAATTTTGATTGCAGTTTCTTTAGAGGATGAACACGAACCCTGCTGCTGCTGAAGAATCATAGTGTAGCAAGTCACCAATCTGGTGTAAAAGCATTCTTTCCCTTAGATGTAGCTATGTGCAATAAAGCTGAGAACTACAGTTTTATATTCTGTAGTAGCTTTTGCATGTTTGTTTTCACCAGTGTATTCTTGACTCCTTAAAGACAGGCATGCCTACCTATTCTTCTACAACTCAAGTTACCTATAGTCTTGTTATGCAGTAACTCTCAGTTCTCAAATTTAGGTGTCCCCAAGGGCCAGATATAAACCATAAATGTGAGACCAAAGAAGATGGTGGGACTGAGGATTACAACTGGAGCATGTATTGCCTAACCTAATACCATTCAAAGGAGAGAAGAGAGGGATTGGGGTGGGGGGCTCCTACACACCATGAACCATCACTTCTGAGAAAATGAGGGAGCCTGCCATTGTCATATATGTAGTGCGCTTTTCTTATTAGTAATATAAGATTCACTTGGTATCATTCTATTAAGGAATCAATTATAGATACTACTGTAACTGGCAAATGGTGTTCATAAACAATGCAGATGTTTATCAGCTTTGGCAATAACCCTCTGATAGAAACTAAAAACATTTTAATATTTCAATGAAGTAGCAAATGACCTACTAAAAATGTTCTTTATTGAAATTTATTGGCATAAGTTGGAGGAAAGAAAAGAGGTATATTAGCTTAGCTTATTTTACCCAAAATTATAAAATATAAAAAATTTAATCACATGAAAAGTGTGACCATGATTTGATATAAAACATCTACTGCTATGATTAAATTACTGAAAGAGAAAATAATACTGAATTATATGAGTAAAAGTTGTGTATATTATGATAAAAACTCATGTTTCATTAACACTAACTCATAAATCATCACACTGCATTTTTTAAATTTTACAAACAGTACTGTTTAGGAAAGTATATTCTACACTAGTTTTTCAGTTCACAGTCTTTTCATAATTGTTCAGATTAAGCTTTTCAATTGTTGCTAATGTGTTACATCACAAAATTAGTTGAATACATTTTAAAAGAAAGGAATATATGATTTGGAAAAGTTTACCTTCAATGAGGTATAGAAGTTTAGAGATAAAGTTATTTTCAGCTTCCAATAAATAGTTTTGAAATATTTTTTTACTTGCTAAACATCCCTTCCATGCATTTTGTTGCATAAATATCCTATGGGAATGATAGACGCTATTAACTAGGCAACAAAGCAGGAATGACAACTGGTATATGGTTGGTGCTTTGAGCAAATCAGTCAATGAATAAGTAAATAAATGAACAATTTTCACTCTTGGACTATTTACCTGGTTTTTTTAATAGTAAATTACTAGTCAGTTATGTAAAATAGGTGTTTGGGCATTCTTGGGCATACATGTATGATACATTTTATATTTTCTAGAAGGTTCCATGAGTCTTCTCTTACGTATTGAAGGCATAAATATTTCGCTCATATATTCACACAGTATCTTTCTCATTTCCAGCTAAACATGTTTTTAATTTTCAAATTGTATGAATGACCTATAACTCAGTCTTCATCTATAGGATGAATCAAATTTACAGTGTTGCAAAACTTATGTTGGCCATCAAAATCAATACATTGCCTACAATCTATAAACTATTTATAAAAGAAATTTTTGTTAGTAATTATAACTCATTTCATATAATAAAAGGATAAAAAATGAACAATTAAAAAGAAATTACTAGCAGCAAACCCTACTACTGATAGTATCTAGAAATTTGAAGCAAATGTATTTTATCAAAGCAGTGAGTTACTTATGATAGAAGAAGAATAAAGTTTTAAGGTTTGGTGAATCTGTGTGCTAACTCAATACTGATATTATGTTAATCGAGGTTCTTGGGTACAAACAACAGAAGGCGGTTATGGGTTTTAATCAGAAAAGGAATTTTTTAGAAGGAAATTGTTAGTACATAGAATTGAAGGAAATGCTGGAAAATTAGCAGAAACCACAGAATTAGAAATGGTTAAGAACCTAAAGCATCTACTTAGCCAAATTGTGCTCTTCGAATAGTAGCTAGGAGGTCCCTGCTGTTGGTACTAGACCACACACTGACCACATGGACGTGGTGGCATTGGATGCCACTCATGGGTGCCTCACTGTAGCTTCTGTTGTAATCAGTTCTGAACTGTTATTAATTCTTTGTTTCACTTGCTCTAGATTCATAGTCTCAGATGATATCATCCAGTTGTTGAACTGGGGTCACATGTTTATGCTCTGTTGTCTGGTGCCAGAGGGAGCAATTAACTATAATTTTCAGATTCTGCTGTGGGAGGGAGGACCCTACCTTTAATCAAAACATGTAAGAAGATGATCTCCCAAAATTGGAAGGAAATTTGTATGCATCAAAATGACTAATGAGCACTAAAGCCATTAAAAAGTTGTATGACCTAAGAGGGCAAATTATTCAACCTTTCTAGATACCAATTTTTAAATGTACAAAACAAAGATTGAGAAGTGGATAAGGTCTACCTCTAAAATAACTAATTTGCAGTTTAGTTAGAAAGATAATGTAGACACTCTGTAAACAACAGCTACAACTACCAAAGATCTATAGTAGTGGGAGTGAAAATGATAGTGTATAAGGAAAATGTTTACATTATTTAATAATGAGAAATATCAGAGATGGAAAAAGATGTTTAAAAGGTGGCTGGAAGCCGAGTGCGGTGGCTCACGCCTATAATCCCAGCACTTTGGGAGGCTGAGGAAGGCAGATCGAGATGTCAGGAGATAGAGACCATCCTGGCCAACATGGTCAAACCCCGCCTCTGCTAAAAATGCAAAATTTAGCAAGGCATGGTGGCTTGTGCTGGTAATCCCAGCTACTTGGGAGGCTGAGGCAAGAGAATTGCTTGAACCAGCGAGCTGAGCCAAGATCGTACCACTGGCGGCAGAGTGAGATTTCGTCTCAAAAAAAAAAGAAAAAAGAGGAGGTGGTGGCTGGCTGGGGTATCCTGGGAGTTTGTCAGGCCTGCATCTGTACAACATGTGCTGTTCACTCAGTATACAAACACATAATAACAGCTGCATACTATTCCTGTCCAATCAGATTGTTCACAACAGTGGCAAAGGATTACGTAATTGGAGAATAGCAGGAAATAGCCTCTATATGACCTAACATACTAATATCTTAGGTTATTTAAGACAGATGAAAGGAGAAGCTTTACTGTGGTGTTTGGGGAAAAAATAACACTCTGTAGAAATTCTGTTGAAAACGAAGTCACCTAAATACTACATAGCAATTTTAGAAGAATAGAGGAATGTGTATCTTTTTTTTTTTTTTTTTTTTTGAGATGGAATCTCATTCTGTCACCCAGGCTGGAATGCAGTGGCATGATCTCCGCTCACTGCAACCTCTACTTCCCAGGCTCAAGCAATTCTCCTGCCTCAACCTCCTGAGTAGCTGGGATTACAGGTGCCTGCCATCCTGCTCAACTAATTTTTTATTTATTATTATTATTATTATCATTATTTTTAGTAGAGGCGAGGTTTCACCATCTTGGCTAGGCTGGTTTCAAACTCCTGACCTCAAGTAATCCGCCTGCCTTTACCTCCCAAAGTGCTAGAATTACAGACGTGAGCCATTAGCCCAGCCTCATTTTCTTATAATACCATTATATGTTGTTTGATAATTTTTTGTATCTTTCAATAAGGTTTATATCTGTCAGGAAAAATTACTATTTTTGAGATGCCTCACAAAATTCAAAGGCTAGGAAAAGCATAGACCTTTTCTATAATTTTTGAGAATATATTGATTTCTGCAAATTGTGTCACAAGATATAGCAATCTCTCCCATACTTTTCTTCCTTTAAGAAATAACACTTTTGTAGTATCTTTCATCCCAGACCACTTGAGTGTTATTAGAATTTTCCCCTGTCCTTTTGCTTTATCTCATTATTATAGGCAAGATATCCTAGCAAATAAATAATATTAAAAGGCCTCAAATCACAGTGGACTAGAATTTTAAAAAGCTATATCCCATTGATTTGAAGTTTAGAAAAATGATTCCAGATCTATGCTGTCACTTATTCTCTGAGCTTAAAAAAGTCACCTTTTCTTTCCTTTTAAATTTTCTCATGTGGTAATGAGGGAGTGTCTTAAATGGTTCTAAGATCACTCTGATTTCTAAAACTACATGATTCTGTCATACCACTCTACTTTATCAAGTCTCCAACTTGTGATATATGCAGAACTTTCATTGAGTTGATGTTTCTTTATGTATTTCACCCTTCTGCTGAGAATTTGTAACTGAAAAATGGGGTAAGTCAAATGTGTAAGAAACATAAAAAGTACATGTATCTATTTATATATATGCAAATGCTATCCTCTCCCTCTTTTTCAAAGACATTACTCAAAGAGAAAGAAGTCTAGATACAGAAAGGTGTGTGTATATTACATATGTAGTTTGAAATTGTGGTACATATAATTTATTTGTAGGGATACTTAGTTATATGATAATGTACTATTATAATTTTGATGCACAATCCTTTAAAATGCTTAGAGATATGTTTTAGAATTTATAATTAGAAAAATAATATAGTGCATATACCATGTTTTACACAACACTCCCAGCAGCATTTGGTCAGTGTATTAGTCTGCTTTCAGGCTGCTGATAAAGACATACCTGAGACTGGACAATTTACAAAAGAAAGAGGTTTAATGGACTCACAGTTCCACATAGCGGCGGAGGCCTCACAATCATGGTGAAAGGTGAAAGGCACATCTCACATGGTGGCAGACAAAAGAACTTGTGCAGGGAAATTTACTCCCCCTTATAAAGCCATCAGATCTGAGACTTAGTCACTATCAAGAGAATAGCATGGGAAAGATGTGCCACCATGATTCAGTTATCTCCCACCAGGTCCCTCCCACAACATGTGGGAATTATGGGAGCTACAATTCAAGATGAGGTTTGGGTGGGGACACAACTAAACCATATCAGTCAGCAACCCATAATCAAAGAAATTAGCAATTATACACTGAAATAAATTTAGTATTCATAAATACACAAACCTAAAATAAATTTAGTATTCATAAATAAACAAAACTCCACATCAAGTTCATGCCAAGTTTGTCTGGCACATTAGTTTAGATCAGGTCAAGTTTTTCCATCGCATGAATTAGGAAACAAAACTTTTAACTTTAAAAAGGTTTTAGGCTTTAGCTATATGGATAAGGGATTTTGAGCCTATAAATACATGATTTTTCTGACCAGAAGGTAGTCTTTTGGGAAAGAGTTTTTGAGCTTGTTTCTGTCCCAGACATGTATTTTGTACTGAATACATTTATTGGTGTCCACAGGCCACACCCTCCCCTGGACACAGTAGAGAGCAGCCCTGATTATTTAGTGAGCAGCACTCACACTGTCCTCTTGAAATCCAATAAATTCTTGACAAGAAAACTGGCATCAAACTTAACAATTACAGTGGGAAAAAAATAGCATTTATTTATTTGTTTATTTAACTTGATAAAGGTCAAAAGAAATATAGACCAGCCTCTGCAGGAAACTGTGGTAATTTTCTGTCAATAAATACCTCAGACTGAAAGTCTTGGTTCTGCAGATTATTTCTTCTCTCTGACTGTGAATTCTCTCTTCAACCCAGTTGAGTTGTTTCCTACTGATCTTCTGAGCTGAATTTAAAGGAGACATGAAGGACATTCAAGGAGGTTCGCGGCGGGGTAGGTTGTTGAAGACATTACTAGGAGGATTTCTTTCCTCTTTAATCGTTGGCTTTACTTTTCAATGAAACATGTTACCTTAAACTTAAAAAAAAAAAAGAAACAGCATTTTAATGCTGCAAATGAACTAGCTGAATTACTTATTCTGAAAGAATAAGGAAAACAAATGATACTAGTGAATAAAAAATACCTATCTCTCACAGAATGCTTTAGTTTAAGTAGTTATAGGAAAGTACTCTCCAATTGCAGTATATTAGCCTATAGCAAACCATTAAAAATTCTTACGAGTTTTTTTCTTCCGAAAGAAAATTATTTAGGCTTCAAATCAGTTAGTATAATGAATTAAAACAGAACATCACTTTGGTGGCACAGTTTCAAATGAGACGGATTGGAGACATTCAGATACTGAACATTCAACACAAGCTATGATTTCAGCCTGGAGTCTTATTTGGCCTTTGTTCATCTTAATTGCATCAGTTTCAAATGTTATTAACAACAGTGGGACACAATTCCAACAGAGATGCTTTACACAACCATGTAAATTTTGAATAATTGTAGTCCTTGCACCATTTTGCTTCTAAGGGCAGGCATAAATTTTTTTTTCTAGGATGTATTAATATAGCCAATATTTCTTCCAGTGAGTATTGAAGAGTTAAACTGTAAAAGACAATAAATACTTAGTTTCACTGTTTATAGGGGAAATACTACTACTTACCTGATTTAACTTAGTTATGAGTAAAAATTTTGGTAGGAAGATTAAGATGAGCATCCTAAGCTGCTAAAGTAACAGGATTGTCAAGAATAAGAAGTTATTAATTTTGACGTAAATGAAAGGTAGTTTTAGAGTAGTTAGAACTAATGTGGGAAATTTTACATACAAACACACACACACACCTGTACACAACCATACACACATAAAGTGTTTTGTGCTTAAGTGTAAACTAATCATGAGTCTTTTAAATGGGGAACCATATGATTCGTTCAGTAAAATTAGTCTGTTAGAATGGTAAGGGTCAGAAACAGGAACAATGAAAAAGAAAATACGAGAGCAGCAGAAAAAGGCAGTGTACAGCAAGTGAATGGCAATGTAAAATCTGCAGTAAAGCTAAGTGGAAGTGTTTAGAATCTGAGTAATTACACAAACTACAGATGTTTAGGTGGTCAGAAATATTTTCAAATCATATACATGTGCAAGTTTGTAGAAGCCTGGAAACAGAATGAGGGTATTTCAATTTACTCACTTTGCAGAAGCAGGAAGTGAGGGTCACTATGTGGACAGTATACATAGTTGCCTTGGATTGTCAGAGGTTGCAAAATTGCCTTGTTCCAGAAAAGTGAGACAAAGACAGTTTCATTAATAAGATTATTATGATGATAATAATGTTACCCATAATTTTACCCATCTCTGGGTAAAAATCCTCAAAGAGTGGTAGTGCTGAAATTAAAGAACTAAGCAAACACAGCCTGGTCTATGATGTGAGTGAGAGTAGGGATTAATTGTGCTACTTCCTTATCCTTATAACCCCTTCCTCTTACTCCTCCTCACAGAAGCCCCAGTGACAACCCCTATAGAAGCAGATTCGTCACACCCACATTCACTCAGTATTTACTCTATGTCAAGACCTGAGCTAAGCACATTCATATATTTAATATTATCTGAGGAAATTAATTTATGATAACAGGCATTGCTATTATTTTATCTTTCACTATGAAACAGATACACAGCAATATCCGAGGAAGATTTTATAAGATGTTTAGTATAACATATTTCGTGATACACAGTGACATTTTGCGTCTCTTTTCTCCATCACAAAAAGAGCCATAACAAAAAACTACTTGGAACTTACTTCCTCCTTGTATTTCTGCATTGAATTCTTTATGATCATGAGAGTAACATCATAGATAAACTGAAGTAATGTTTAACCTCTGGAGCACAAGTTTAGTAAAAATGGGGAACAAATTTGTGATTATCTCACACACACACACACACACACAGAGAGGGAGAGAGAGAGAAGGGAGCAGGAAAATTTTACATATTATTTAACTGAGTAGACTGAATACAAAATTCAAAGATCCTAAGGGGGCTGCTTTGTGAAGTACTGTGCCATGATATACACATCATCAGAGATGAGAAAACTTAGATTCATCAACAATTTAGAGAACTGTTTCTAAAGATGAATCCTTTGAAGATAATGTCTTTATGAACAGGTTTCTTGGGAAAAAATTAAAGTTGTCAAATGCCAGTGTAGCTTTTATTATATATATAGAGAGAGACAGCACTGATGATTTCAGGAAATACACACACACACATGCAGTCAGTGAGAATTCTGTCTTGTGGAAGATGATATTGATGCTGTGTGCAGCCAGCTAATAAAGCACTCAGCTGTGATTAGCAGTAGAAGAGCCTGACCAGAATATAAAGTTTTTTACACGAATTTTTGTAAAAAACTAAAAACAAAAGAAAAAAATGCTTTAGAGTGCTTGGCAACAAATGAAGTCATTCATATAAAAACCATACTAGGGGCTTCAAAATGTAAAGAAAGAAGGATAAATGTTAGACAGGTGGTACTTCTTGGCTGCTAATGGAGAAAGTCCAGTATTACTTTACAGGTCAATAACAGCAAATAAAAATTACTGGGCTAATTTTAGTGAACATCTGTGACTGGAGTCCACTATTTTGGCCGAAGAAAGGCCGGGTATTTGCCTTCTGAGAACCCTGGCACATGAGCGGCACACATTTACCTACATTCAGTCAATCAAAAGCATTCTCCTAGCATTGATTTAGTCTGGATGTATCATGAAGCAACAAGAATAGTTCAAAATCTATTCTGCATGTGGTAATAGCAGCAGCAGCCTGCATACAGTAATAGAGGTGGGAACAATGGGGCCAGTAGCAATTTAAAAACTGTCTGCTCAGGAGGCTAAGGTTGGAGGATCACTTGAGGCTGGGAGTCCGAGACCAGCCCAGACAGCATAGGGAGATCTTGTCTCTGAAAAAAATAAAAATAAAATAAGCTAACCAGGTGTGCTGGCATGAGATTGTAGTCCCAGCTACTCAGGCCGACTGGGAGAACCACTTGAGTTAATGACTTCCAGCCAACAAAGTGAGACCTTGTCTCTAAAAAGTAAATAAATAGTAGACTGTATATTCCTTTGGGTATATACCCAGTTATGGGATTGCTGAGTTAAATGGCAATTCTGATTTTAGGTCTTTGAGGAATCACCACAGTGCTTTTCACAAAGATTGAACTAATTTACATTCCCACCAACAGTGTGTAAGTGTTCCCTTTTTTCTCCACAACCACACCAGCATCTGTTATATATACATATGTATATATATATTTACTTTTTAATAATATCCATTCTGATTTGTGTGAGATGGTATCTCATTGTGGTTTTGATTTGTATTTCCCTACTGATCAATGATACTGAGCTTTTTTTCATATACTTGTTGGCCTCATGTATGTCTTTCGAGAAGTGTCTGTTCATGCCCTTTGCACACTTTTTAATGGGGTTGGTTTTTTTTTTCTTATGAATTTAAGTTTCTTATAGATGATGGATATTAGACCATTGTCAGATGCATAGTTTGCAAAAATGTCCTCCCATTCTGCAGATTGTCTGTTTACTTTGTTGATAGTTTATTTTACTGTGCAGAAGCTCTTTAGTCAATTTTTGCTTTTGTTATAATTGCTTTTGGCATCTTCATCATGAAATATTTGCTTGTTCCTATGTCCAGAATGGTGTTACCTAGGTCGTCATTGAAGGTTTTTATAGTTTTAGGTTTTACATTTAAATCTTCAATCCATCTTGAGTTGATTTTTGTTTATGATATATGGAAGGAGTCCAGTTTCAATTTTCTGCATATGGCTAGTGAGTTATCTCAGCACCATTTATTGAATAGGGAATTCTTTCCCTGTTGCTTGTTCTTGTCAGCTTTGTTGAAGATCAGATAGTTCTAGGTGTGTGGCTTCATCTCCGGGTCTCTATTCTGTTCCATTGGTCGATGTGTCTGTTTTTGTACCAGTACCATGCTGCTTCAGTTACTGTATCCCTGTAGTATAGTTTGATGTCAGGTAGCGTGATGCCTCCAGGTTGGTCCTTTTTGCTTAGGATTGCATTGGCAATTCAGACTCTTTTATGGTTTCATATGAATTTTAAGATACTGTTTTTCTAGTTCTGTGAAGAATGTCATTGGGATTTTGATAGGAATAATATTGAATCTTTGGGCAGTACGGCCATTTTAATGATACTGATTCTTCCTATCCATGAGCATGGAATGTTTTTCCATTTGTTTGTTTCATCTCTGATTTCTTTGAGCTGTGTTTTGTATTTCTCCTTTTAGAGATCTTTCACCTCCCTAATTATCTGTATACTAGGTGTTTTATCTTTTTGTGGTAATTTTGAATGAGATTGTGTCTGTGATTTGGATCTGAGCTTGGCTGTTGTTAGTGTACAGGAATGCTAGTAATTTTTGTATACTCGTTTTGTACCCTGAAACTTTGTTGAAGTTGTTTATTAGCTGAAGGAGCTTTTGGGCTGAGACTATAGGGTTTTCTAGATATAGAAACATGTCATCTGCAAAGAGTGATGGTTTAACTTCCTTTCTTCCTATTTGGATGCTCTTTATTTCTTCTTTTGCCTGATTGCTCTGGCCAGGACTTCCAATACTATGATGAATACGAGTAATGACAGAGGGCATCTTTGTCTTGTCCTGGTTTTCAAAAGGAATGCTTCCAACTTTTTCCCATTTGGTATGATATTGTCTGTGGGTTTGTCATAGGTATCTCTTATTATTTTGAGATATGTTCCATCAATAACTATTTTACTGATCATTCTATCTTAAACACATATCAATGTTCATTGCAGCACTGTTTACAATAGCAAAGAAATGGAATCGGCCTAATTCTCACCAATGACATATTGGATAAAGAAAATGTGGTACATATACACAATGGAATACTATGCAGCCATAAAAATAAATGAGATCATATCTTTTGTGGGAACATGGATGGAGCTAGAGGCAAACTAATGCAGGAACAGAAAACCAAGTACTTCATGTTCTCACTCATAAGTGGGACCTAATGATAAGAACTCATGCACACAAAAAGGGAAACAACACCCACTATGGCCTACTTGAGGGTGGATGGTGCGAGGAGGAATAGGATCAGAAAAATTAACCGTTGGGTACTAAGCTTAGTGCCTGAGGGACAAAATAATCTGTACAACAAACCTTTGTGACATGAGTTTATCTTTATAACAAACTTACACATGTACTCCTGAAACTAAAATATAAAATTTAATTAATTAATTAAAATGAAAATAAATAGAAAACTAGAAACACAGTCAGTGGAATCATTTTGCTTGTGGTTCTAACCCACCAACTTCCTTTCCTTTCTGAATATTTTCAAGCCTGAATCACATTCAAGCTCACTGATTCCTTTAAAATTTTTACATTTTTAATTTTTGCAGGTACATAGTAGGTATATGTATTTAGGGGATAAATGAGGTATTTTGATACAGGCACATAATGTGTAATAATCACAGCAGAGTAAATGGGGCAGCCATCACTTCAAGCATTCATGCTTTCTTTATGTTCTGTGAACCACACATCACTTATATATTTAGGTTACTTTCTGCTCAAGATATCCAGAGTCATTTTCTATTACTTGCTATTCAGTATCTTGACTGCAACCCACAAACAATACCCAATACTGTGGTGGATACAAACTATCCTAGTTTCCAGTGTGAGCCAAGTCCCTAATGAACCATATGATTCTTTATTATTCTGAGCTTCTTAAAGTTTAGAGTTATCACTCAACATAATTTTTGCTTTTTACAGTCTGAGAGCACATTCTGATGTTTAATAAATACCTCTTGAATGAAAGAATAAAGTAGGTATTTTATACCTAATTCAATAGAAGTTTTATTCTCACAGAGTTAAAGAACAAAAACTATTTTATGGAACACGTTAATCCCACTATCAGGAACCTATAGAAAGAACTATTTGATCCCATTTATAATAATTGAACCCATGGAGGTTAATGGTACAAAAATGGTATGCAAACTCATGCTTTTTTGAGGACTGTCCTTTCTAATGATTTTGATTCATTTTGCTAATATTATAATAAATAATAATGAGCATTCAACTTATTTGCCAAAGTAGATAATTACTTTATTAGAATATGTCATCCAACAAAGATTTTGAAATATGTAAGAGTGAAATGAGAAGTCCTTGGCCAAAATAAATCCACTAGTCTTTGTAAATTCTCAATCTATTGGAGCCTTGGATGATTGAGCAACACGACTGCCTTTGTAAAAGTCTCCAAAAAAGACTAGTGATTTCCATTTTCTTTCCTTGCAAACTGGCAGACTGAAACAAACAGAATAGAATGAAGCAAGGTAACATTTTCAGAAAGGGAAAAGCTTCTAGAGTTATTTGAAGAATAAGTATGTTTACAAGAAAGATGTACCATACATAATGTGTTTACAGCTTTAAAAATCCCTTTGTAAAGATGGCACACCAAAGACCATTTAAAATGTAAGTCATTGTAAAATGGCTTATGTTATCATGAATAGAAAATTGACTTATACTCAAGGAACAAGGGCAGGCACTTCTTTGCAAGAAAAAAAATGTGAACTAAGGCTCAGTACTTGGAAGAGTTTTATTTTACATTTTTACAAAACATCTGACAGTGCGTGCCCAGTAAAATTTGTAATTTGACAGATAATACTAAGGATTTCCAGGTATGCCACAAATATTTCAAGTGGATCTGAGTGAAGACATAAAACTGTATAGAAGTTTTATTGTCAGCAAATACAAGATAATGCTTTAGAAGAAGGTTATATGTGTGATCCCAGAAAGGTTACCACTTACCTGCCTATAACAGAGGCAATTACTAGCACTGGAAAGAATGGTAAGAGAAAGACAGAAATCTGTGTTATGGGAGGCTAGCATGTATAAGGCATGACATCTCCCACTGAGGAAGCAGGGTACGTGGCAGGTTGTCAAAACTGAGCCTGAGATTACTGGAATAAAAGAAATTTGATTGCTAGATGGAACAGGGATTAGAAGAATAGTCAAATCAGAGGAGAAATAGGCCAAGTTGAAGCAGGACTCCCTGCAGGCTCTCTTGACCCTGATGTTCATGAGTTTTTTAATTTCTTCTACATTGAGAGTATTTTCCTGTCTTTCTGATTAAAGTTCATATTAGTTTCTGACCTTGGCGGTCAGCTGGATTCTGCAGTTCCACATCATTCACTTCAGCAAAGGAGAGAACTTATAACAAAGATAAGTGCCCAGTTTAGTCAATTTCCCCTACCTGGAATACTATATACAATTTTAGGTCTCATGTGTGTTAAAATACATATAGTGAAGCTGAGGAAGAGCCACTGAAGTAAAAAGTATTGTTTACAAGTTGGAAAGGACGTAAAAATAATCTAAAGTATACTAAGGCAGAAATAAAAGGCAGAGTTAATGAAATTGTGGCTGGTACTGATAGACTAAACAGATATATTTTCTAAACCCTGGAATCATTATGAAAAAATTTTACATATATCAATGGATTCCAGACTCTGTATTTTAATTATCACAACTAGTGTAATTTAAAAGTATTCTTTATTGAGGGTGTGGAGTCTGAATAAAGTACCCCAAATGAATCTTGTGAGAAGGTAAGTTTGGAACACACTGACTTACAAATTTTGTGCTTAATTTATGGATGTTGTGGCCCTCAAAATATCATGTGGGCTAAACAATAGAATCTTGAAGAATTTAAAATAAATCATGTCCAAAATGAGTTGTCAAGAGAAACTGAATATATTCCTTTGGAAACAGCCTTAACATTTTGAGGAGATATCATCAAAGGTAACCGTTTTTTGTTTGTTTGTTTGTTTGTTTGTTTGTTTTTCTCCCTTAAACCGATCCCACGAGATCAGTTTTCTTTGTAGATGATACCACTTTCATAGCCTGAGGCAATTAAAAATTTATACTTATTTATTGTCTAGTAGGTAGAAAGTTAAGTCCTTAGGAATAGGTTGTGTTTTAGTGTTCTTGAACATGTGAGAGTATCCTTTTCTATACTAACATCTCCCAAAGAAGACTCAGTATTTTATCTATCCACTCTACTCAAATACATTCCATGAATCTTAGAAACTAGGAAAATAGAGCTATTTTCATGTAAACTATTGGAAGTTCATAAAGAATACCTCCAAACAAATGTCAGAATTCAACATCCATAAAACCAGTGTTCAGTGACCTTAGGCTTAGCTTAGAGTTCTGCAAAGTTTTCAAGATACAAATAAATTATAGTTATCAAAATTAGTAGAGTTGTCAATGTTCACCATCGTGAAGAAGTAAATAATAGGTTGTGAGAATGGTACGTGAATATTTTCCTATGATTTATTTAAATAATTTAACAAAGCAATGAGATTACTGACTAGTGCTCTTGAAGTCATGTTTAGTATAGTTGCCTCTTTCTAGAACACATGCTCTTCAATATTTCCTTGGATAGATAAACTATGTTTTATTCTTTGATTTTCCTATTATCAAAAACAGATATCCACTTAATTGTTTTACTTTCAAGGTAACATTTATGCTTATATCCGTTTATGCCTTCTTAATTCTCTGCAAACTATAACACATTTTAATGTGTGTTAATAAAGTTATAAGGTCAGTCATTTGGAGCTATCTCTGGTGCTTTGAACTCACAGGATCGAAGTAAGATTAGGCATAGCTTGCTCTATTTAATCTTTTCAATATATATAGCTTTTGAATTAGACAAACTCTTATGTCCAAAGATAAATGTGTATTTCCGAGTTTAATTACGTATTTCTTTAGCATTTCATATATTTTAGGCATACATGAATAATACATTTCATGTATTTTAGGGATGTATGAATAAACAATATATGTACATTTAAAATTCAATTTCATAGTCACTAGTGTACCCCTGAAAACAATAGATGTGTCTGGGAGACAGAAGAATTGCCCTATGTAAAATTTCACTACAGTTGCAGCAGAGTTACTTGTTGATAAATGAGAGAAACAGATTACTCATAAACTATGGCTTTTGTAATACTGAACAGAGTCTAGAATTATGATCATATGATTTCCATGAGATCTAGCTGATGTGCCTTTTTGAGATGATAACTTCTGTCCTTGAGACACTTCACTTTTTTTTTTTCACTTATCTCCAGCATTGAACAAAGCCCCTCTTTCCCTCCTTTGAGTTTGTTGCCACAGGATTATTATGTGTCACAGGATTATTTTAATATCATAGTTTACTACTTCACAAGAATTCATACAGTTTTCCTATATTTTGGGTGCTTACCACATCCCAGACCAGGTGTTGTAGTTCTGTATTTCTATATTTTCTCCTTTACAGTGAACCGTACTTGGCTTTCAAGTTCCATTTTGCTCTTGGAACCTGCCTGTTCTCAGTCCCTGCTTTGCTTTTGGTTGCTGCTGTCTGTTTCTCAGATGCAGTTCCATGTTCGACAGCCTGTGTATATATCCCAACTACTTCCTTATTTAGATCAGGCTTCAGCCTAGGAGAAGGAAATTTAGATTTAAGCAGAACATTTAAATAAAGTTCAAATTGTCTCTAAGGGTTATAATTATTAAGAAATCTTACCGTAGGAGGCATTGGGAAGATATAATTTTAGTAATCTTCTAATGGATTGCTTAATCTTAATTATTTAATTGTATTTCTATCAATAATAGCAGTGGCAAGGAAAGTAACAAAATTAGGCCTAGATTGTTTCTCACAGGTTTAAATGCAGTGGTTTATGTTCCCTTGACTGATTGTACAACTTCAGTCACATATGGTGAGGTCAATATTTATTAAACTATGCATCCAAGTGTTTGTGAGTAAAAATGTAATACTTTCTAGCATTCATATTACTATGTTAGTGTGCTTGGAGATATTTTTGATATCAGCTTTGATAATGAATTTTACCTGGGAATAAACCTAGCAAAATTTTTTAAATCCCTAAAGATGATAGCATATAAAACAACAAATAATATTTAAACTGTACTCTCATTTCCACTAATAGGGTGGACCAAGTTTCATGACTGCCTCTTCCAAAAAAAAAAGAGAAAATGTAAAAGCATCCAAACATATAGAAGTACAAACAAGAGAATACTTATCTAGGCCAAAATATAAATGCGGGCAGGAATTGAGTGAGAAAAAGTTGCTTTTATCCTAGGGACATTTGCCAAATCTGGAAACATCTTAGCTTTGGTTTTTTTCAAGCTCAAAAAAGAAAAAATCCTACTCCTTTAGGATCTATAAAAAATATACTTTTTTAATACTGTTTTATTAAGGTGAGACTATTATGATGACTAACCTGATTTCACAGATGTTTGGCTATTGTGTTGTATCACCCATCAGGTGATAGGAAACTTTAATGGTGGTAGACTATATGCTTCTCAAAATTGTGTGTGTGTGTGTGTGTGTGTGTGGTGTAGACTTTTTTTTTTTTTTTTTTTAAACTGTAAAAAGAGCATGCATTTTGGTTTCAGACCTGTGTTGGAATTTTGACTTTTCTTCATTTGATGTGGTGCAGGTTAATTCCTCTGAAGACTTGGTTTATTCATCTGCAAAATGGGGAGAATGATACCTGTGTCCCAGGTTCCCTCACTCCTCACATCCAGTCCATTATTGAGGCCTGTAATTTCTTCCTTGAAAAAATATATAATAGGCATCATATTTCTGAGATATAAGCCAACCAATGTATTTTCTTTCTTGGAAATTTCTAGTCCCTAGTTGTCTCATCAGTCTATATCAAGAGCCACCCCTGGTAGACCTTCATTGGAGAGTTAGTTTTATATTATGGAGAGGATACTCTTTCCACCTGAGTTTACTAGGTCATGAGGCTCCCGACCTACAAGAATAATGGCCAAATGATGTAAGATAAATTCAGATTCGATGGAAAGAGAAATGGGAAAGTGTACTCTTTCTGGTCCTTTAGAATGTAGGAAAAAAAGAAGCAAGTAGTTAACCACATGTCTGTTTCTGTTTGAAATCGTAGAAGTGGAGAATGAAAAGGAGCAGATGCTTGTGTCTCTTCTTATTGAGAAGCTACTTAAAATAGGCCAGCGTCAGTGGTGGGGGTCCAATAAGAGTAAAAAAGTGTTTCAGAAAATGTTTAAGCACAGAAAGGATTTAAATTAGTCATCCCAGGTGTCCTTAACAAATGCAGAAGTTTCTACCTGCCTTGTTCGTGGACAGCACGATCTATGCATTGAGAAGTAGGTTACCTGCATCAGGCGCTCCATATGAGTGTCTTCCCCACAGAATCTGAGGTCTGGCAGCTCAGGCAGAAGCTGAGTGGAGGGTGTGATTGCGTTCAGAAGGTCCACCAATGTACCAGGAGTCCAGATGAGACCAAGTTAGCAAAAAGAGGACCCCTAGGTCCTAACATTCATCATACAAGAGAACAAAATTTCATCAAGTGCAATCCCAGTAAGAGAAGCCAGGGAAACTCCCAGTGACCAGATGGTAAAGGGAAATTCTCCAAAGGGAAGAGATGACTCCAAGGACAGCCACAACACTGTTTCCAACCTCACTAAGAGCATTTAAGCCTACTTGTTCTCCACAAAAGTCACATGTTCCTATATTATCTTCTATGATTTTAAAGTTGTAATATTTATATTTAGATCTTTAAGACACTGTGAATTGTGTATGTGTGTGTATCTGTATGAAATGTAGTCAGGATCTAATTTTACCATTTTCCATGTGGATAACTTCTTGTTCCAGCATTCCTTCTTATCTCGGAGAAAGAGGGGTCCTTGTTAACACGAACTCTCCACCTGTTCTTTCGGTTTCTCCATCTTTCCACTTTTCAAAATCCTACTCCATTACTTAACCTATTTCATTTCTCATCTTAATTTCTTTTTTTCTACCATTTTCATATTATCTGTTTACAAACGGGCTCATGTTCCCTCTCTTTCCTTCAACCCACATTTATACATAAGTTAAGGCCACTATTTTTAATTTCTATCAAGTTCTTTGAAATGGTAACAAATGTTTGGTGTGCATGCCCTTAACCTTCTCCCAATCATACTCAGACTGCAGTATTTACCTATTACCTAGTTACTAAGTCAGTTAACCTGGTTTTGTCCCTCATCCAATTTATTCTTTTTGCTGCATCTAATATGGCCTGTTTTCTTCTTGATAGTGTTCTCACTTTTAGTTCTGTGACATTATTTTTCTTTGGTTTGCTTTTCATCTACCTGGTCACTATTTCTGTGGCATTTTTCCTTGCTGTTCCTTTCTCTCGTATAATGAGTCTGTCCATGGGGAAAAATAGAAATAATCTTTGAAACATTAAAGTTCTATTGATAATATAAATTTTATTGATGATTGGAAATATAGCCCATCTCTAATGTCGTTATTTGATCCCTCCAAATTATAAATAAATTATATAATCCAGTTAATATCATAAAAATTTATTTAGTTTTACATTGCAAATGTTTTCTTTCTCCTTTTATTTTCTCTATGAGAAAATCATACTTAACATTGTCAAAAAATGAACACATGCTAGTTAAAATACATTTGAGATGGAAGTTAAATATGTGCTATTTATCAGCATTAAGCCAGCACCAGAATTTAAAACAAAACAAAACAAAACAAAACTGCAGTGAGGTTCTTTTTATTGAAATGTAACCAAAATAATTCCTTTGAAATAGTTATCTTTAAGATTGTCACTGTTTTTTTTTTTTTTTATGGTTTAACACTCTCAAATAAATGTTCATCTTGCAAAAATCTCCACGTAATACATACTGACACATAAAGAAAATGCATCAACTAAGCAGATTGTTCTATGATGGCTTGGATTATCAAACATTTGCAAGTTAAATTCAGTATTACTGTATAAATTTGAAGAATTAACTAAAATTAACATAATTTATTTATTCTGTTAGTGAATAAAAAAATGTTAAAGTTCCTCAAGCTATTTTAAAGGCTTATTAGGCTAATTGTAATTATTCATTTCTATTTAAAAATTAAATGATGTTAGCCCTACAGTGTTGGGTGAATATAAAAATATATATCATTGAATTATAAATCATTTTGCCTCCAGCTGCCAACTTGAAATGCCAGGCATTTCACTTATCTTCATATTTCATGTAATGTTGAACTATTTATGGTCCCTGTGCTGCCATATGTAAAAGAGCAATATTCATTAACCCTTCATGCTTCATGAAGCAAAAAGGGTTATTTCATTTGTGAGCTACTTTCGTAATAAAGACTGGTCAAATTTTCTATGTTATTTATCTACGCCACCTTACATGATTGTAGGCATCCCGAATTTCCCCACTGAGAGTGTTTGTTAATTTGTTTTCTTCATAGTAATAAACCATAAGCTCTGTGAGGGTAGGCAACAGGTTAATATTTTAGTCATTATATTCTCAGTGTTTAACAAATTGCCTGATTGAGATGAGTAAGTGCATTTATTTTCAAGCATTTTGTTTTTAGTTTTGATATAGTTATTCACTAAAATGATCCACTCACATCACTTGATGTCTGATGTTGTCAAAACAATATTAAAATATATTGCCTTATGTCAGAGGCCTTCAGTATTATAACTGAAGACACAGGTTAATACATGTGGGTCACTTTCAGTATAAAACATTGTCCTATTCTACTTGACTATCACAGAGTACAAATCAAATAGGTATTCAGAAAAGAGGGTCTTTTGTGGAGAATCAGACTCATGGAAGTGACTGTTGAGTAAAGCTTACAAAAAGAAATATTTGCAACAAATAGGAGGAAATTTTCCTTTCCACATAAATGGAGCAAGACATTGAGGGCTTGAGAAAGGAAAGATCATAAACTATTGGAGGGTATAGGAGGCTCCAGAGCTTATTAAAAAAGAAAAGTGTATGTTTGGAAATTTTGTGGTATTTCATCTAGATATAAAGGAAACTGAAATGCAGTCAAAGTACTTTTTACTTCAAAGAGTTAAAAAAAATAAATACAGGTCTAATGAATGACTGTGAAGAAAAAATTGCACCCAGTGGTGTATTGAGGTAGATTGAAGGTAGATTGAAAAGTAGATAAATTGAAGTGGGGTGTGGAATTGAGTCGGTGAAGACATGTGTTAAGGTTGGGACAACAGCTGTGAAAGGAAGGAAAAAGAGGATGGGGTGACTGATTTGAGACAGTTACATTAAAAAAAAAAAAAAAACAAAAAAAAACAAAAGGGTGGCCAAACTGAAACAAAGGTGTTAAGTCCGGATAAATACATGAAGAAAGGTGCTATACCAAGATTGGAGAATTGAGAGGTGTGGGTGAGTTTCTGATGTATGAATTTGAGACAATAGCCAGTGAGATACTTATGTGAAAATATCTCAAAGGATAAAGAAGCAACTTAAACTACATTATGCAAAATAATTTCCATGTCCCACTTACCATATCAAATGTGTATACATGTTCACATAGTTTTAGTCTCTTTAATTGCCTGTTTTTTTCTAGGAAATTTTCTTTACTTACTCTCATTTTTACAAAATATTTTATAATGCCTTTGTATCAAGAAGAGTAAGATGTTACACAGTCACTTGAAACATAACATTACCTATTTGGAAAAGATACAAAGTTTACTGTCCTTTAAAATGGGGATAGCACTTGCCCTACCCAGCTCACAGGGTTGTTGTAAGGATCAGAAGAAATGATGGATATGAAAGCACTTTGAAAACGAAAATCCTTTACAAGTGCAAGCTGTCATCATTATGATTATACAGTGCCCTCTATATGAACCTGAAGCAATTTCAATTTCCATTTATCATGTTACTCCCCTAATTCCTGTAGCGCATGTCCCACAAGATTTTTATCACGTTACTCTAGTTTAATCAACGACAAATGCATTTTCATGAAACCATAATATTGTTTCTATTATAGATATTCTTTGAACTCTGGATGAAGACTAATACACATTTCAAGGACCATTATACTTCTGAGGGTTTTTTCCTATCTCTTTCATTTCATAGCTTCCTTTCTCCCATATTACATGGGTGCAATGAAATTTTCATTGAATAAAGTACCTTATAAAAACTTGACTGTATGTCCCATCCTCCTTTCCTTTGATTTTACCTTTTTCTTACTCTGTGAATTCAAATTCTCTGATAAGCACCATCCATCGCTCTGTGGATTGACAACAGTCTGTCCTAGGTACCAAATTAAACATTGAAGGTGTTTTAAGGAGGTAATAGCAATATCATGCTCATTATGTAGTGGAGCTTAAAATTAGGGCTTGGTATCAACCACATTCAAAAGCTGATGTGTTAAAGAGAGTTCTAGTTATTCTTAAGGCTACCTATTCCTCTACTCCATTCCTTCTCCAATTAATATTACCCCAATTCTTGCAACATTTGTTTTGTGCCCTGGGCATAATAATGGCAATAAGATAAAGAGAATCCTATTGGTAAATATAGGTTGTACGAGGACCTAAATATTCATCCACCCCCACAAAGTCCAGGAAAGTAAAGCAAAAGTTAATTGTTTAGTCAGCTTCTCTAGATGTGCAGTATATTTTCAAGCATTTTACATGTATATGAGTAATCAGATGATCCATTTACATATCTTAAAATTGTTATTTTGGAAAAAATAGCAAATCTGTTACAAACTAAACTACTTTTATTTTCCAACCTTGTTAAAGAAAAAAACCTGCTGATTATAATATTAAATGGAGGAGGTTAAATTCAATCAACTTCTAAGAGCTATATAAATTAGTTTTAGGACAACCCAAATTTCAGTTATATAACATTATTTTTTAAAGGAAGTTCTTAAGAACCATCTAATTATATGAGACAAAAGATTAGAATAGAAATGAACCTTAAATATGGTACTTACTTCATCTAATGTGTGAGGGATAGTTTTAGAACAAAAAGAACAAGGACGAGTACGCCTTATCCGTCTACTCTCAGTGGTTAGTTTTGAAGAGCTTCTTCCTAGCTTCCAGTCTTGGGAGTAAAAGCCACATTGCTATAGACCATTGAACAATGTCTGTCTTCATTCTCTTACTCCTTTCCTGGAATCTTCCACATTCCTTCTCCTCAAGATTGACTCTCTTTGTCTCAGAACTTGACTTAACAGTTCCTAGGTTTATGAATTATCTTTGCCATTGTATTGTGACTTTCCTAGCTGCACCTGACAGGGCTAACTAGCCTTTGATGTCATGTACAATTCGAGCATCTCACAGACCACACTTAGTAAACTGATCTGTGGCTGGACCTTAACTTTGCCATTCACCTTCATCATCTAAGATAGTTGGCAAAGTTCACCGTCCTTCATCTCCAGGATGGCATGGTGAGGAAATGATTCCAGGACCAAGTAGCCATTCCCTCCTTTCTGTATCATTCAACTGCCTCTCAAATTGGCTTTATTATATTTCACCCTGACAACTTTCACTCTGTCTCTCTCCTCTCTTGGCATTTATACAAAGCAGTGTAAGCATTCACTTGGGAAAGAGAGCCATCTTGTCAAAGCTGGGTCTTTTCTAATACTTGAATTAGATCACCAGGTCACTGCAGATTTATAGAGGAAATAGAAAGACTACATTTGAGAATTTTCTATAATTACCAGAAGTCCAAACCTGTAATTATTATTGCCACTCTGCAAGCTTCAAGTGAAGCCTCCATAGTTAGCCTTTGGCCTTATCCATCCTGACTTTCCTACCATATTTTGCTACTTTCCCATTTGTTAGAATTTATATTAGAAACAGATATTTTAAATTCAGGTCAAAGTTTTTAGACTAATACAAAGAATATTGTTTAATTTACTTGTTATATAACATGTATCAACAAGCAGTGGGGAAATTTAATTGGTGGTAATATAATTGTTAATTTTAACAAAAATTAGGAATGTTTACTTTGAAATTTTCCATTTTTGAGCCCATAATAGAAGACCCATGACCACTTTGTAATTTAACATTTCAATATAGTTCCATTGGGTAGGTAGTACCTTATTCTGTTTTGAAGATAAGGACACTGAAGGGCATTACAGATGAGAATACTGGAGGTTCAAGAGTTCACAGATTTTCCTGTTTCAGCAACTGAGAGCTTTCAGACCCCAATGCCATATATTGGGTATCACACAGTGAACCTCACACCACACTGGCCTGCCTCTTCCTCGCTTAAATTCATTCATTGACTCCACATCATCTTCAGGATAAACTACCAAGGAATGTTGCAAGGCCTTTCACACTATCACTCTGTCCTACCTCCTCCGTCCTGTTCTTGCTAGTTCCCTTCCTATACTTCAGCGTTCTAAACCTCATGGAGAGCCCTTCCTCTGGAAATGTTGCCTGTCCTTTCTACCTCAATAACTGACACCTATTTGTTGGCCCCGATCCTCCAGGGACGCCTGTGTCATCAGAGTAGGCTTCAGATGATGTCTTCTGAAACCTCTTTTAGCCATTAGTGCCGTTAAATTATTGGTTCCCTTAGATAAGGCTTGTGAGGGCAGAGAGTGTCTCCTTCACTTTTGTTTCCTCTTTTCCTTTGTCTATAAAACAAATATAGTAATAGCTACCTTGTAGATTTATTGGAAGGATTAGAGGTAATGTATATAAGTAAAGTAACTAGCAGTGCCAGGGACATGGTAATAAAACTAACAATAACTCATATTTATTAAAATCATTTTCTGTGTGCCAGGTACTATGGTAGGCACTTAACGTGTATTATCTGTAATCCTTATGTAATGATTTTATTGAATGGCCTGAACTCACCACCAAAAAGCACTTTTACTTTTTCTCTTCAAGCATGTTATCAAATCTTCTCATCTTGTGGTTTGATTCATCTTAGCTAGAGACCATAGTTTTTCTGATCTTGTCATAAACTCAATGTAATTTCAATAATTAAAACTTATTTTTAGTTATTAAAATTTTCCGGCTGTACTTAACTAAAATTCAAAATCACTCCCCCCCACCCCCTTAATTCAGGCCTGACTCCTGCCTGTAGCTCTGCATTGCAGAGTTTGTTGACTGTATTTTGTAAGTCTCTCTCAGTAATCAGTGCCTCTGTCAATGGCAGGGATTGACTGCCACGTAGAATATATTTGTAAACTCTTCAGAGAACCACTCTCTCCCCTACAATACACTATTTGGGATCCCATCTTTCTGACAAGGGACATATTCACTTTAGGTACCACTCAGCTCCAGCCCTCAGCAGCAATCCCAGAATCTCCTTCTTCTTCACTTCCCTTACTTCTTTGGGGAGGTGGTTCTTTTCACTGGGATCTCATAAAGCTAGCAAATTACTTTCTGTGGGATGACTGAGCCCATGGAAATGCAGGCATTCTTGTCGTGTCTAATAATGAGAAGTAGTTCCTCCCAGTCTGCTGTCTCCTGTCCTTGTTTTCTGCTGTTATAGACTGCCTCCACCAACATTATGCATTCTGAATTCTCCAGGAGGGACTGAAGCAGTCATCTCAATGTTCACACGTTCCTCCAAAGTTTAAGGTCACATGTCAGTTTGTTTCAGAATCTTCTCATCCCAGGCTTATGTGGAGATTTGGCTGCACATTTCTGCAGCTCAGCAAGCCTGAGGTAAGAATTGAGACACTGCTTTCTTTGCCTTGAAAAGTGCACCACTCTCTTAACATATCGGAGCACTTGTGAAAAGAAGACAAGTCAGAAGCCCTTCTCTTCCCCTGGATAACATCTCATTGCTTGGACGACTCTTTCTCTCTCGAAATACTCCATAATTCTGCGTTTGAGAGGCCAGAGGTGCTAAGTTGGTAGCCAGTTTGGTTGCTTTTGGAAGCCCTAGGAGAGGTGCCTAGTGAGTGTTCTTTAGAATCCTTTCTGTTAACTGTTCTCAATATTTAGGCTTTAACTGAAATGTTTGAAACAAGGAAAAGTCCTATTTCACATCTTGTACTCTTAAAGCACTCATTTACATCTAAAAAAATGTGACTCTAGAAGTTAGGTTATATTCCCTAAGGCCACAAAATTTACTTAGTAAAAGTCAAAATCTGATTTTCCTGTAGGTTATTCTGACCCCAAACCTACTTTTTGGTTCATTGCACTATTTACCTCCAAATATGATTGTTCAATTGTAAGCGGTTACTGTAGGACATGTATAAGTTGAGATAAACAGCAACAGAACTTTTCAGTATTTATTTAGATACAGCATAAAATTGAGTTTTTATATTGTAGGCATATTGAGGCTAGCCAGCTTAATTGGCTCCTGCATTTGTGCAGCTAACAACTATTAGTCTTTCTCCCCCAGTAAGTGAAGAAAATACCTGATATAGCTAAAGTAGTACCTAACTCATTCTGAGACTTTGGTAAATATTGGTTAAATGAGAGACTGCAGGAATTCAAAGTGAGCTGACGCTGCTACTCCTAACAAATAATGACTTCTGCTGAGTTTTTTCTGATACTTTTATTGTGACGGTCTCACTTTTGTTCATGCATCTGTCATCAATCCTTATATTCAAGGAAATGTCTGCAGAATTTTTATTGGATGACTGCATTTTCCTTAGATGCAAGTAAGAGAAATACCAGGCTTTGAAAGCGGGCTGATTGAGTAAGAGTTGAACATTTAATCAGCAAGAACGCATTTAAAAGTGCCAAATTGTAGCAAAATTTAGGGAATTTAAACTTTAAATTTGAAATCCTTTTCTGCTCCACAATAGCCTCAACTTTCTTTCAGTTTTTAAATTTAGAACATTCTGATAAATGGCCACTGCAGAATAGTTTAATAAGGTACAATAATAATTCGTATTTTTCTCTTACTGCTCAAAGGAAACAAAATCCGGATAAATCCCAGGGATGTTTAAGGAGTTTTAGAAACTGTCCTCTTTGTTAGGTTAATCCACTAAAGATCAATTAGTTAAAATGCCATTTGAAATATTTAGTTCTTTTCCTAGAGATAAAGTATTCATTTGTAAATTGAATCCATTGAAGAGATTTCCATAAAAAATAATGAGTGAAAAACAACAACAAAAAAATTCAATCATAGCTGCTTTATGTGGACTGATATCTTTATCCTTTAGTGCATTTGCAGCACAAATATTTTAAATGCAACATTTAAAATATTTAAAAATACATCTCTGCATGTGGAATTTTAGGAAGTATTAAGCTATAGTGAGAGAAGGCTGATCAGCCTGAAGGAGTTGGGGAGGGACTTGACTGTAAAGAGACATGAGGAAACATTTTCAGGAGTTAGAAATGCTCTGTATTTCAACTGTGATAGTGGTTACACAAATATTTCGTAGTTGCCAAAATTTACCAAACAGTATACTTACACAATGGGTGAACCTTTTGTTTGTACATTAAGGCTGGTGGGTGGGGAGAAGAGAGAAAAAAAAATGTTATCGAATTTGGGCTATTTTACTTATAATATCTTTTATTCTGATAAAGCAGATAGGATTGTGGCAGACAAAGTGTTTTATGATCTACATAGAATAATAAAATCTCAAACTTCAAATTATTCATTCACTGTTAGTCAATTGGCATAAAGAATTGCTTTCTGTGTTTCAGGAACAGTGCAATTTGGGAGGTACATAAAGCCAAATAAAACATAGTCTTTGCCTAAAGGAAGTGTCATTCATTATCCATCGATAAGGGAGGAGACCACCCTTCATATCGTCTTATATCCAATTTCTGCCCCCAAAGAAGAAGTAAAAAATAAAAAGGCAGAAATGAAATCCACAGGCAGACAGCCAGGTGCCACACCCTGGGCCTGGTAGTTAAAGATCGACCCCTGACCTAATCGGTCATGTTACCTATAGATTACAGACATCATATAGAAATGCACTGTGAAAATCCCTATCTTGTTTTGTTCTGATCTATTTAGTGGTACATGCAGCCCCCAGTCACGTACCCCCTGCTTGTTCAATCAATCACGACCCTCTCACACGCACCCCCTTAGAGTTGTGAGCCCTTAAAAGGGACAGAAATTGCCCACTTGGGGAGCTCAGCTCTTGAGACAGGAGTCTTGCCGATGCCCCCGGCCGAATAAACCCCTTCCTTCTTTAACTTGGTGTCTGAGGAGTTTTGTCTGCGGCTCGTCCTGCTACAGCAATATAACAAATTACCCCAAAGTTTAATGGCTTAAAACACTGCACATTTCTCATCTCAGTTATCATCTGTGAGTCAGGTATCTGGGTGTTACTTAGTTGGTATCTCTACTTTGGGGTGTCTCACAAGATTGCAATCAAGTCACTCAGGCCTAGGATCTCATCTGAAAGCAAGACTGATAGAGGATCCACTCCCATGCTCACTTACATAGTTGTTGGCAGAATTCAGTACTTCAAGTGCTGTTGGACTGAGGGCCTCAGTTTCTTGCTGACTGTTAACCAGAAGCTGCCCTCAGTTCCTTGACAGGTGACCCTCTCCATATGACCCCTTCGTCAAAGAATGCAGGCTGAAAAGGCTGTAGACAGTCAGTTAGGAAAGTGAAGTCAAAATTTTAGGAAAGTGAAGTCAGCAAATATTATTAAACACTTTGTGAACTTCCATCCAGATTCATCAAAATTGTTGTGAAAGCTGTAAGCACAGTGCAGAATACAGTTTGGTGCCTCATGTTTCTTTCTATATACTGCATTTAATGTAAGTCAGGTGATTTAGCAATAATACGATTAGGACACTTGCTGTAAAAACTCCTTATGTCTATCATTGCTTAGGCAGATATATTTTTTTATAGTTGTAGGATACGCAATATTTATCTATATGCTGTAATGAAATCTTTACTGGATATATCCATATATATGATGCTTATTCACTGGTGATAAACCCATGAATGTTTTTAAATATAGATTTTCATGATTTGATTAATAATGGAATACACACTCTTTGATAGTTCACCATTATATGCAAAGGTTTTTTACAAAAATGAAGGTGCAAATATTTTTTCCCAAATTCACAATTCGTACAAGTTCACATAAAAATAGGAAGTGTGGTTTTTCTCAGGAGTGGCATTTTCTCATTATTCTCCTTAGAAAACATAATAAAATGAAGTTCATTTACTCATTTATTTTTGGCTTTAATATTAAACACAAACTATATTTTTATTGGAAAGATCAACATTGTTTATTTCTGCTTGTTAAAGTATACATGCTCCTGGTAAAACATTTAGAAACAACAAAAACACAAAGAAGAAAATAAATGTTACCATAACTCATAGACAATTGCTGACCAATCATGTAATGCATATTTTTAGACATTGATCATAAGATCACGTTTTTCTATTGGAATATTAGTATTTTATTAAATGATTTTTTAAAGTCCTCATATACATATACATATACATGTACATGTAATGAAGATTTAGGCTTGAAGCATTTTTTATTTCTGTCTTTATTGTCACTGTTAGGATGCTTTATTTCTGTTGCAACCACATTGTGTCCTCTTATTACTCCATTTCCAGTAAATAATATAGAATAACAATATTAAAAGGTAAATTTTTCTTTGTATGTTGTTTGTGAATTTTGGAGTGAAGTTGTTTTCAATAATTCAGAATTTTGAATTGAAAATATGTGAGGATTTCTGTGATCACATACTTGTTATCTTTTTGTGAAAAGTGCTGATTTGATTAGTTCTAAAAATCTTCAGTGTAATCTGTAAATGACATAATCCGCTATCAGCACTCGTTCTTTTCTTCAGATTATAATAGAAATTCAAATCAATAGCATTTTGTTGTTTTCTATTAAATAACATTTAGCACATTACGTATGTTCATATGGTTACCAATATTCCTTAAAAATAGCAGCAAACTTTTAACATGTTCATTATATCCTTAGGTAGAATCTAGTAACAGAGACCATTTGTGTGAGGATAACTATTTTAAAATATACTCTTTCTTTTTTGAAATAGATTATGAATCAATCTTTGGTAAAATCTCTATCTTTGATAAAAATTCCCAGAATGAGAAATATCAATGTAAAATACTTAGAAAACTTCCTTTCCTACGGATGTAAATTTCAGTATTCTAATCTTTATTTATAAGTCACCTGTTAAAATGGTCTTGCTTCTAGGATAAGAGTGCAATTCTTCATAGAATAATATCTAATTTGAAGTTTTGTTAATAGTTTTAGAAGTGAATGTATTTTTTTAAAGTTTAAAATATTCATTTTAGCATATTGCTTTGACTATATGGACTGATTTATCAATTAAAATATTTCTATTTTCATTTGATAGTAATTTTTTCAAAGATTTATATTGTTTATAAACTCAGCAAGTCTTTAGAAACATGGTTGAGTTTGTCATATGCATCTAGATTAGGTCCTAGATCAGGATGTTTTTGAATTAACTTCAAATAAGAATAATATAAATGGTCTGTTTTTATTTGAAAGTTTTCCCTTCCCATGATGGACTCACTTTAAGTATTTGTGGCATACATTTAAAATGAAGCTGCCTAAAAAATCATTTATAGAGTTCTTAAAAGATCATCAAATGTCAGGTCTGCATTTAGTATTTCAACCAGTAATGTTATTGTGCTTTAAAAAGTCTGCTAAGATAAAAGTAGATTTTTACAAAATGAAATTGTTTCATTTATTCACTCATTCATTCTATAAACATTAAAGAACCCTTATTCATGTTCTAGACACTGAGTATATAATCACCTGTGGACTAGAAGGAAAAACGACAGACACAGAAACCCTTTTAAAGAAGATATTACATTATTAAGTGTTGATTAGAGTTAATTCAAGAAAATTAATGAAAATTGCTTTGATATAAATACTTAGGTCTTACCTATATTTGAAATGTCCACCTATTTTTAATTAATAGAGATTAACAACTCAGAAATTTATAAATTTTTAAAGTTTTTCAGTAGGCTTTTAAAGTTGTGTGAGATATAGTTCTAGAAAATATTTGAAAAAAAAATTTCTAAAAAGTCACATTAAAATGATCAGGATTGCCTTTTGTTTCTGTTTTATAATCAAGGGCCTAACATCTAATGTGTAACTATACTTCTAGTAAGCAATTAATTTGGTTATTATAATCTTATTGTTCACAGAATAATCCCCCCCACCCCAATAAATATCAACTTCCTAATCCCCAGAACTTGTCTAAGTTACATGGCAATAGGGACTTTGCTAATGTGGTCAATGATCTTGAGAAGGGAAGACAATCATGGATTACCCAGTTGGGCCCAATGTAATTAGATGGTCCTCATAACAGGCAGAGGATCAAAGGCAGAAGGAAATGGACAACAGTGGCAGAGACTGGGGTGATGTGCCTTGAAAATGAAGGGAGGGCTCCAGCCAAGGGCACCCTCTGGGATCTGGAAAAGGCAAGGAAACAAAATTTTCTCAGGAGTCTCCAGAAGGAGTGTACCACTACCTATACCTTAATTTTAGCCCTGTAAGACTCCTTTCAGACTTCTGACCTCCAGAACTGTAGAAAATAATTTTGTGTTATTTTAAGTAACTTAAACGTATGATAATTAGTTACAGAAACAATAGGAAATTAATACAAACCTACACAGTTATAACATTGTAAAATGGCCTCTGTTGTGATAATTTAACAAAATGCCAGGTTTATTCCCCAGAAAAATCACTGCAGAGATGATTATCTATTAGAGCAGAGTGTGAAACCTTTAACAAATGTAGGCTAGCTGGTAACTGCCCATTATACCAACTAAATCTTTGAAGGTAGCAAAGCAGTACAAAAGCAGGTACTCACGTAACCTAAGCCAGAACCACCACATTTATTGATTTTTCATAGCTTCCTTTTACCTGAATCCCCAGATACCACTAGAATTTTGTGAAATGACTTAAGAATAACATGAAAATTTAGGTGTTTCTTCAACTGTCACACATTCAGAGAGCCCCTCCTGGTGATCTGTATGATCCTGTTCTTGCATCAATGGCAGACAAGCAAAAAGCTGAACTGTGTAGTGCTCCTCTGTTTTCTGGGAGTATTTAATTTTAAGAGAGACCCATACCTCCTTTTATAAGGTGAAGGGAAAAGCTGTAATAGCTTCTATGCCATTAGTTTTGAAACTCTAGAGTTCATTAAAACTCCCTTTGGCTTTCTTCACTGCCATCTTTCTTTCTTCTTATGAATTATTCAAGACAAATTTCAGTTGAGGTAAATAGTTTGATTTGAAGGTTTTTGTATCTGGATTTAGATGCAACAAGAAGTGTTAAATGCTCAGAATTTTAAGTGTAGAGAATGGCACAGACTGAGCTATTAAGATGGAAAACATTTGCTGTTAACGCTCCAGGGCTGCTGTTGCGACTTCAGCTTGGTACTATTATTCATTCTGAAGTAGGCAGGCATTATGATGCCTGCAGTATAAATCAGGTTTTACAGAGAGCTTGATCTGCAAGCACTTTGAACATTCTATCCACTTCTCAGTTAACAGAACATTTTTTGGTTTTACAAGGTAAAGTTTCCTTTTTTTTTTTTTTTTTTCCTAGCCTTACCAATGCATTATTCATCTTTTTTTTTTTTCAGATATTGTATACGAAACCACAAAACAGTTTTAGCCTATACATGTCTCTTGAATAAAGTGAAATTGTAAGTTTTGAAAGTTTCTTCTTTCAGTAAATACTGTGAAAGATAAGAGGACCTAGAAAATATTTCATTTTTATAAAACTCAGTGTAAGACCCTTTCTTCTTTCACAGTAGTAATATCTTTTCTAGATATTGTGTCATAATTTTAATCTTTTTAAGCACTTAGCTCATGGAGTCACACACCTGGAAAAATTATATATGGAATACATGTCTGAAAACTACCTTACTTTGGAACTTAAGAATTGGTTCAATGAATGTACTACATTTAAAAACCAATCCAGTCCAATGTAGTGGCTCCCACCTATAATCCCATCACTTTGGAAGGCCAAGGTAGGTGGATCACCTGAGGTCAAGTGTTCGAGACCAGCTTGACCAATATGGTGAAACCCCATCTCTACTAAAATTACAAAAATTAGCCAGGTGTGTTGGCGTGTGCCTGTAGTCCCAGCTCCTCAGGATGCGGAGACAGGATAATTGCTTCAAGCCGGGAGGAAGAGGTGGCAGTGAGCCAAGATCTCACCACTGCATTCCAGCTTGGGCAATAGAATGAGACTCTGACTCAAAAAAAAAAAAAAAAAAAAAAAAAAAAAAAAAAAAAAAAAAAAAAAAGAACAATCCAAAGAAATCTTATTATAGTTTTGTCTGCTGCTAAAATTCACTTTCCTAATGTCAGTTTCTGTTCAAGTTGCCTAGATAAAATTAAGTTTATGAAATTATGCCCAGGTAGTACTGCTTTCAGGCAAAGCATTTTATTCCTGTTTCCTGCTCTAACATAATATCACAAGCAGCAGGAGTTTCATTGCTAAAGAATAATAAAAAACTAACATTTATTAATTGCTATATGATGGAACATGTGCTAAGTACTTTATATGCATCACCTAAGTTCATGCTCACAGTGAGTCTTAGAAATAATTTCCGTTAGTGCCCCCATTTTATAGCTAGACAGTCGCATGGAGAGCATAGTCTTGTTTACAAATCCCTCTGTAGGACATCAGAATCCATGTCCTTAAAGACTACCAATAAGTGCAAACTCAAAATGTATAGGAACATAGATTTATGAAGTTGTCCGGTATAATGCAATATGAAATGGTGGATACTGTAACAAATTGTCCACAATTTACATGCATTTACATTTAAACTGCAAATCCAGCAACCAATACTTTATTTATGGGCTGTATTCAGGTTTCAGCGTTCTGGTTTTTAACTCACCACAAAGCCACACTGCTTTCAAAACCATTCATTTACAAGCATAATTGTTCCTTTATTTATTTCAATCTTATTTAGATTTTATCAGGGAATGAAAACATGCAGAGAACAGAATTACATTGTAATTACATTGTAATCACAATGTCTTATAACCCTTTCCTTGGCAAAGGATTACCCATTAGACCAATCATGTAGTTTACCTATTGTTAGGAGGGAAGAAGGAGTTCTCTTCTAAGCCTGAAGGAGTCACAGGTTGAGAATCTTTTATCCAAAATGCTTGGGGGCCAGGTGTGGTGGCTCACACCTATAATTCCAGCACTTTGAGAGGCTGAAGTGGATGGACCACTTGAGGCCAGGAGTTCCAGACCAGCCTGGCCAACATGGTGAAACCCCATCTCTACTAAAAATAGAAAAATGTGCCAGGCATGGTGGCACATGCCTGTAACCCCAGCTACATAGGAGGCTGAGGTAGGAGAGTCACTTGAACCCAGAGGCAGAGGTTGCAGTGAGCCAAGATCATGCCACTGCCCTCCAGCCTGGGCGACAGAGTGAGACTCTGTCTCAAAAACAAAAAAGAAAATAAATGCTTGGGAACAGAAGTGTGTCATTCTTTGGATTTTTAAATATTTGCATGTACACAATGAGATATGTTAGGGATGGAACCCAATTCTAAACATAAAATGTATTTATGCTTCATATATACCTTATACACAGAGTCTGAGGGTAATTTTATACAGTGTTATTAATAATTATGTGTGACCTGTCACTTGAGGTCAGGTGTGGAATTTCCCATGTGTGGTGTACTGTCAACACTCAAAAAGTTTTGGATTTTGGAGCATTTTGATTGCAGATTTTCAGATTTGGGATGCTCAGCCTGTGCTGGAATTGCAGGAATGTTCAGACTCAAAAGTCAAGCGAAAAGTTGAGTTCTGAGGAGGACGCATAAATTCAAGGGGCCAACAAAATGCATTAAAATTTAGCCTGTAGTGCTCAGTGTCTTATGGCCATGAATATGGAGTGATGGTGGCTAAGGAAGGGAACTGGAGCCACATTTCTAAATCAGGCTTTATATTTTGTAGATGATTGTTACAGCCATAGTGTAAGGCAGACATGAGTCATTTTTTAAGGGACTTGGGATGAAGTGCATGTAAATTTTGGACATGAAAATTTAAGGGTGAAAGAGATGTTTAAATCCTCTAAGGAAAGCTATGGAAAAGCTGTGTAGGCACCATTAGTTTATTTGGATCATGAAGTCCAGGTTAAGAGATTTTCATTGTTCATGTGTCAAGTAACAAAGACAAGTAGCAAAGGTATTGTCATTTGTTTTATTATTTAAGAAGGAAACATATTTTCTTATGAATTAACACATTTTTTTCTTAGTGTATTTAATTGGTATTCCTTCTCAAAATGTCCAGTGATTGATCAACTTAGTTATGGTAGGCATCTTAATTTGTTAAGTCACTTAAGTTTTCTGGTTGTTAGTTTCCATGAAGCTGTGTGTGGGATTTATAAACTTTTCCCCCTAGTGGATATGCTAATAAAATATGAAGTTTGAAAATCACCGAGACTCTTGATCATATTCCTGTCAGCTCTAAAATTCAGCAGCTCAACAGTCAATTATGTCCAGGCTGCCCATTATCTGATCATTCTTTATACTGAAATGTACTTTTTTTCTTTCTTTTTTTAAATCTTTTCTTCTATTCTGTTACTTTCTATTAAAAAAAATGATCTACATTGAACCTTGACTCAATGTTTCAGTGTGGGAAGGTTTACTCACCATTGTGGAACATTTGAAAATATATAAGAAAACTGGATTTTCTCCATGACAAAAGGAATTAAGGGACCTTACTATTAGCATTTGGTAACCAGAGGTCAGGGATATTGTTAAACATCCTCTAGTACATCAGAGAACATTCTTATGTAAAAGGTCAATAGCTCTGTTCTTGAGATGTCAAAATGGGTTATGACCCTATAGCCTGACAGACATTGCAGTAAATTTTTTTTTTTCTGACAAGGACTATCATTTCTTGATTTGCTCATGCTCTCTGCCTCGAGCACCTTTCTAGTTATCCTGTCAAAATCTTGTTTGCTCTTGAAGGCTTAGTTCAGATCTCATATCCTTTGTGAAATCACTTGTAACCCTCTCACTTTACTATAAACTCAGAGATCTTCCTACTTTTTGATGGCCCTTATGTAATCTCTTGAACACAAGCTTGAATAATCTCCCAATGCAATGGCAACTTGAGAAAAATGTTACTGGCTTTTCCATTCTGCTTTCCATATGAGGTGTGTAAAAGGGTAAGACATATCACTTTTGTTTTATTTAAATTAAATTATTGTTCCTACAGAGAAATAGATGATAAATACTGAAATAATAATGACTCATCCTTATACACATAAACATCACCATAGCAAATATGCTACCTAAGATAAACATGCTGCATAGCTCAACCTAACTTTATTCATTTGTAGTTAATTCACTATAAGAACTCATTGAGAGTACAGCATGAGAATTGTTTCATATCCTTTCTTGTTGATTGTGTCTCAAATCCATAACTTGTATTTTAATATATAGACTACCTGATGATAATAATAATTTTCTAGAAATAAAGGCAGCTTTCAGAGCTTCTCTTAAAAAAAATTAAAGACCGTCTACATGATCAACTACCTACCAGTTGACTGAAACAAGACTGGGTATAACTGGCCCACTGTCCTAGTTCAAACTCAATGAAGGAATCAACACTATTCTACAGTCTGATGATCTTTGTGTTAAGAAATAGAAAATCCTTGACTTCTGCCACATATCAGTAGTGAAAATAGACTCTGTCAAGACCATTTCCAATCCTTACCTCTGTAAATTACATGTTCTTTCAGATTTTCAGCATATCTCAAAAAGATTCATATTTCCCTTGAGTTCCAGTTGTTGTTGTTCTTGTTGTTATTGTTTATACTTAAGGTCTGGGATACAAGTGCAGAATGTGCAGGTTTGTTACATAGATATACATGTGCCATGGTGGTTTGCTGCACCCATCAAGCCATCATCCAAAATGGGTATTTCTCCTAATGTTATCCCTCTCCTTGACCCTCACCCCCTGACAGGCCCCAGTGTGTGATGTTCCCTTCCCTGTGCCCATATGTTCTCATTGCTCAACTCCCACTTATGAGTGATAACATGTGGTGTTTGGTTTTCTGTTCCTATGTTAGTTTGCTGAGGATGATCGTTTCCAGTTTCATTCATGTCCCTGCAAAGGACGTGAACTCATCCTTTTTATGGCTGCATAGTATTCCATGGTGTATATGTGCCACATTTTCTTAATCCAGTCTATCATTGATGAGCATCTCAGTTGGTTCCAAATCTTTGCTATTGTGAATAGTGCTGCAATACACATACGTGTGCATGTGTCTTTATAGTAGAATGATTTATAATCCTTTGGGTAGATACCCAATAATGGGATTGAAGGGTCAAATGGCATTTCTAGTTCTAGATCCTTGAGGAATCACCACACTGTCTTCCACAATGGGTGAACTAATTTACGCTCCCACCAACGGTGTAAAAGCATTCCTATATCTCCATATCCTCTCCAGCACCTGTTGTTTCCTGACTTTTAATGATCAACATTCTAACTGGCGTGAGGTGGTATCACGTTGTGGTTTTGATTTGCATTTCTCTGATGACTAGTTATGATGAGCATGTTTTCAAGTGTCTGTTGACTGCATAAATGTCTTCTTTGGAGAAGTGTCTGTTCATATCCTTTGCTCACTTTTTGATGGGGTTGTTTTTATCTTGTAAATTTGTTTAAGTTCCTGGTAGATTCTGGATATTATCTCTTTATCAGATGGATAAATTGCAAAAATGTTCTCCCATTCTGTGGGTTGCCTGTTCATTCTGATAGTTTCTTTTGCTGTGCAGAAGCTCTTTAGTTTAATTAGATCCCATTTGTCTATTTTGGCTTTTGTTGCAATTGCTTTTGATGTTTTAGTCGTGAAGTCTTTGTCCATGCCTATGTCCTGAATAGTATTGCCTAGGTTTTCTTCTAGGATTTTTATGGTTTTAGGTATTACATTTAAATCTTTAATCCATCTCAAGTTAATTTTTGTATAAGGTGTAAAGAAGGGGTCCAGTTTCAGTTTTCTCCACATGGCTAGCCAGTTTTTCCAACACCATTTATTAAATAGGAAATTCTTACCCCATTGCTTGATTTTGTCAGGTTTGCTAAAGATTAGATAGTTGTAGACATGTGGTGTTACTTCTGAGGGCTCTGTTCTGTTCCATTGGTCTGTATATCTGTTTTGGTACCAGTACCATGCTGTTTTGGTTACTGTAGCCTTGTAGTAGTACAATTTGAAGTCAGGTAGCATGATGCCTCCAGCTTTGTTCATTTTGCTTAGGATTGTCTTGGCTATATGGGCTCTTTTTTGGTTCCATATGAAATTTAAAGTAGTTTTTTCTAATTCTGTGAAGAAAGTCAATGGTAGCTTGATGGGAATATCATTGAATCTATGAATTACTTTGGGCAGTATGGCCATTTTCACAATATTGATTCTTCCTATCCATGTGCATGGAATGTTTTTTCATTTGTTTGTGTCGTCTCTTATTTCCTTGTGCAGTGGTTTGTAGTTCTCCTTGAAGGGGTCCTTCATATCCATTGTAAGTTGTATTCCTAGGTATTTTATTCTCTTTGTAGCAATTGTTAATGGGAGTTCACTCGTTATTTGGCTCTCTGTCTATTATTGATGTATAGGAATGTTTGTGATTTTTGCACATTGATTTTGTATCCTGAGACTTTGCTGAAGTTGCTTATCAGCTTACGGAGTTTTGGGTCTGAGACAACTGGGTTTTCTAAATAACATGTCATCTCCAAACAGAGATAATTTGACTTCCTCTCTTCCTATTTGAATACCTTTTATTTATTTCTCTTGACTGATTGCCCTGGCCAGAACTTATAATACTGCGTTGAATAGGAGTTGTGAGAGAGGGTATCCTTGTGTTCTGCTAGTTTTCAAAGGGAATGCTTCCAGCTTTTGCCCATTCAGTATGATATTGGCTGTGGGTTTGTCATAAATAGCTCTTATTATTTTGAGGTATGTCCCATCAATACCCGATTTATTGGGAGTTTTTAGCATGAAGGGCTGTTGAATTTTGTCAAAGGCCTTTTCTGCATCGATTGAGATAATCATGTAGTTTTTGTCATTGTTTCTGTTTATGCGATGGATTATGTTTATGGATTTGCATATGTTGAACCAGTCTTGCATCCCAGAGATGAAGCCGACTTGATCGTGGTGGATAAGCTTTTTGATGTGCTGCTGGATTTGGTTTGCCAGTATTTTATTGAGGATTTTTCCATTGATGTTCATCAGGGATATTGGCCTGAAATTTTCTTTTTTTGTTGTGTCCCTGCCAGGTTTTAGTATCAGGATGATGCTGGCCTTATAAAAAGAGTTAGGGAGGAATCTCTCTTTTTCTATTGCTTGGAAATTTTTAAAAGTAATGGTACCAGTTCCTCTTGGTACCTCTGCTAGAATTCGGCTGTGAATCCATCAGGTCCTGGGTTTTTTTTGGCTGGTCAGCTATTAATTACTGCTTCAGTTTCAGAACTTGTTATCGGACTTAATAGACATTGATAGAACTCTCCACCACAATTCAACAGAATATACATTCTTCTCAGCACCACATAACACTTATTCTATAATTGACCACATAATTGGAAATAAAACACTCCTCAGCAAATGCAAAAGAGTGGAGATCATAACAAACAGACTCTCAGACCACAGGGCAAGCAAATTAGAACTCAGGATTAAGAAACTCACTCAAAACCACACAACTACATGGAAACTGAACAACCTGCTCCTGAATGACTACTGGGTAAATAATGAAATTAAGGCAGAAATAAAGATGTTTTTTGAAACCAGTGATAACAAAGACACAACGTATCAGAATCTCTGGAACACAGCTAAAACAGTGTTTAAAGGGAAATTTATAGCACTAAATGCCCACAGGAGAAAGCAGGAGAGATCTAAAATCTACACTGTAACACCACAATTGAAAGAACTAGAGAAGCCAGAGTAAACAAATTAAAAACCTAGCAGAAGACAATAAATAATTAAGATCAGAGCATTACTGAAACAACTAGAGACATGAAAAACTCTTCAAAAATCAATCCAGGAGCTGGTTTTTTGAAAAGGTTAACAAAAATAGACCGCTAGCCAGACTAATAAAGAAAAAAGAAGGAAGAATCATATAGACACAATAAAAAATGATAAAGGGGATATCACCACTGATCCCACAGAAATACAAACTACCATCAGAGAATACTGTAAACACCCCCTGTGCAAATAAACTAGAAAATCTAGAAGAAATTGATAAATTCATGCACACATATACCCTCTCAAGAGTTAGTTTTAAAGATGACTTTGATTTTCAAGTTTTAACAGAATAGAATTGTTTTCTTCAAACACACTAATCTATTTTTGTAGGATGTTACATAAAACTATAGATAAGGATGTGTCTAAATAAATTCTTGGTAAATTTTAAACCAGTTTAATAATCTAGTTTCTTTTTCTTTTTTTTTTTTTTTTTTTTGAGATGGAATCTTGCTCTGTCGCCCAGGCTGGAGTGCAGTGGCGTGATCTCAGCTCACTGCAAGCTCTACCTCCCGGGTTCACAACATTCTCCTGCCTCAGCCTCCCAGTATTTTCATTCTTAATGGACAATTACCATAATCTAGAAAAATAATGCAAGACAATTACGGGCTTTTGTTAAATATGAAAAAGCAAGGTAATTCTGTACCATTTCATACCTAAAGTAAATAATAATAATAATAATAAAAAGTTAACTGTACCACCTATTTTATTCTGAATATAGAGCATAGTATCTTATTTAAGTAAGGAACTGTTATATGTATGCTTACATTTCTTAAGTCATCTTCAGAGCATTATTTTTTCATGTTCTTAAATGGCTATACAAGTAGTGTAAATGTTCAATAGCTGAAATTCTGTATGTAATATACCTAAGTGTTATGTATGTATGCATATCTAAGTGCTTATTATTCTCTCTTTCCAGAGAGATTATGGATTTTCAGGATTTAGGAAGTCCAGTTATATTACCTCTTGTGACCTTGGGTTTTACACCCTCTTTGAAAATCAACTTGGCAATATGAAGCCATGTGGGAGTAGTGATGAAACGTAAATGGAGAAAAATCCCTATCTTCTGCTTGGTTTACTACATAACATTTGGGAATATAATATTAGGTAAATATATTCAAATATATTCTGGATCAGAAAGTGCTGGGTAAGTGGAAAATAAGAGGTGGCACTTCTGGGCATTTTCTTTTGATATAACCATTTTGAATAAACCATTTACACAAACATATGCATACAACCTCTTACCTAGTAACATCAAAACTGAATACTTAAATTAAGTTTATGTAATCAGGAAACATTTTGACTACCATGGGCCCTAGGAGTCTAAGGCTTGTTGAAATGAATAAAATACCAATAGTTTCTGGAAGCTTTAAAGAACCTTATGCATTCAGTATTTGCTGGAATTTGTCCTTTTGGCATTGAAAGGAGATGGTGGGTGATTACACTGTCAAAACTTCTAGTTCTCAAATATAATCTTCAAAGGAGTGCCTGTGCAGACATAGGCAGAATAATTTTAATAGACCTTGAAGCATCTGGAAACAGAAAGAAACCTTGCATAGCAACACGGGAACATTGCTGATATTTTTTGTTTGTTCTCTCTCTCTCTCTCTCTCTCTCTCTCTCTCTCTCTCTCTCTCTCTCTCCCCCCTCCCTCTATATATACACACACACACGCGCGCGCGCGTACACACACAAACACACACACGAGAATACATTCTGTGTGGCCTTGAATGAGCTATTCAAAGTCGTCATCTGCCATTTCCATATCTATGGAATGGAAATAATTATGATGATACAGCATAGGTTTAGTCTGAGTGTGAAATCAGGCACTGCATAAATGGCACGCGAAAGAGTGCCTGGCAAATGATAAGTACTCAATACTTGTGTTGGGAAGACCACACCACTACATAGTTTGCTGCCTTTCCTCATCATGGGAAATAGTTCCATATTTAAGAAAATATGAAAGCATTAAACAGTATCTTATTTTGAAAAAAAACTTTTCATTATGATAAATTTCAAATATGCAAAAGTAGAGACAATGAGTGAATAAGGAATCCCCATGTGTCTATCATTCTTATTCAGTTATCAACAATTATCAGTATCTACAATGTTAAGATAAATAATTTGCAAAGGTAATGAAAATACTTTGGCTCAAAACTGAACAGGTTCACTACCCCATATACTTTTACATATCTCTTGATGTAATACATTTCCCTATGTCTCTGTAACAAATAAACATATTTACCTATATTCTGTTGTTAGATAGATGGGTTTCAGGAAAACAAATTCTCTAAAGGCAGAATCAACTTTTACAAGAAAAAGAAATTATAAATGATAAGCTTTTAAAATTCGTTCAGTTTGCAAAACTGATACTACTAAGAAAATATGTCAAACATTTTTCATGAGAATAATAACAATATTAGCTAAAATCATTGATTGCTTCTATGAAACAGGCTCAGCATCATCTCAATTTTCATAGCAACCCTATTAATTAAGGAATACTCTAATCGTCATTACATAGATGAAGAAATTGAGGTTTGGTAATTGTAAACAAATTGTCCAAGGCAAGTGGCAAGACTAGAATATAAATCCAGGGCTGTCTCTAGAGACTATTCCTAACCACTATGACATATCTCAAAACATTTTATAGTCATTAGCCTAATAAACCAAAAATAAGAACACTGTGAAACCTTATTTTACTTAAAAAAGGAAGTTTTTTTAAAAACATACTTATTATTTTAATTATACCTGTAATGATATCATTTTAAGAACTCCATTATTTAGGCAGGGCCAGCTGCTGTACTAATAAACCCCAAATCCATGTAATGGCACAAAACAACAGACGCTTACTTCTTATTTCATATAGCAGCATGGGGCGGATGAACCATTGTCCAGGGAAGCTCTCCATGCAGTCATTCAGGAACCCAGGTGGGTTGGGGCTCTTCCATCTTCAACAGCTGGGTTCCTGAATGATTGCATGGAGGAAACAGCCATGGACACTTGTTCATCAGTAATCATCACTAGTAGTCATTAGTCAAGAAATCTAAGAATAAGAATGCCATGGAGGTAGTGTTATCAGATAAAATGTAGGACGCCAGTGCTATATGTAGAATATATTAGCACTAAAATATTATTCTGTATTTACCTGAAATTTAAATTTAACCAGATTTTACATATTCTGTTTGCTAAATATGGCAACGCTACATATAACTATGTAAGAAAAAAAAAAGGAAGCTGTGCATTAACCTTTTAAAAAAATATTTTGAATGCTATCACCCTTAAATGCTTAGCAAAATGCTATAATTAACTTTAGTCATTCTGATATGGAAAACGTAGTGGTATAATTATCTCTCAATTATGTGATGAGAAAAGAAAATGTAAGTTTGACTTCCCCAAGTGAGTAAATGACTAAGATTAGAAGCCATGTCCACCCATTACTAGATCCTGCATAATCTTGTGTAAACTAATATCAAATATTTTAACAATTGAAAGCATGCTAAATGTTTATCAGAGCAGGTGATTTTATTTCATTGAGTTGTCATTTACTCATGTATATGTTAATTTATCTATTATGTATTCAAAATTACTCAAATATTGTATTGAGTGCTCTAGGATAAATATTAATAAGTGAAAATTAGCTCTAATATATCTCTGATTCTTTACAATGTGTATAATTAATTACCCAAACTGGACACTATTGAGAGAAAAAGGATGCTCTTAATAATCACTCCAGAACAACAGGTGAAAAAGGAGACAGCTTCTGGAAAACAGGGACAAATAATTATTCTGGTGGGCCACCTGATTTTAAGTTTTCCAATAATAGAACTTCAGAGAAGAGCTATCATAGAGCTCATTTAATATAATTGCACTTTATAGACTAAGAAATCTGAGGCCCAGTGAAAAGAAATAATAATGTCTGTATATTAATGATTCTCACTTAAGTTTATGACATTTTTAAATGAAGAATAATTGATATGAGACTTTTTCCATCATATACTGCTCTTGTACTAGACCAAAGATTGCTGTCTTCTAAAACAATATGTACTTCAACTAAGACCCTAAAGACCATGATGAAATCTTAACACATTACCAGATATCTCTATTCTTTCTTTTAGAGCACAAATCCACTTCTTCTAAACCTATGAAGAATTAAGTATGTGTTCCATGAAGTTTTAAAATCATATTTCATCTTGTAATCCAGAAAACTCTTTTATATTCTAATGGTTCTGTGATGTTGTAGAACAAATGACGTGTCATTATTTGACTGAGAATGGAACTAAACCCAGAAATGACCCAGCCACAGAATCTTAAAATCTTCTATTAATATGGTCTCTGGTAAATATAATGATCTGAAAAACAACTTCTGAGGTATTTTTAGAGATAAACGTTATTTTCACTTGAAATTCCCACAGTATTCTTTGAGTGCTTACATGTCAGATGTAGGTTTTTAATTGTTAAACATGAAAAATACTCCCTGATAATTTAGCTACTCCTAAATTTAAGTGTATATATGCTTTCTTTTTTGTTCATAGTAATGTAGGAGAAGAGTGTCAAATGATGCTAAGAATCTGTACTCTAGAACCAGCTTGCGTAGGTTCAAATTCTGACTAAAAAAACTCTGTGGCTTTTGAAACAAGGCTTACATTTCTAACCAGCCTATTCGTCACTGTTCTCATCTGTAAAATGGGATTCATTATGGTAATAACTGCATAATCCAGAACAGATAAGTAAATGATTTAATTAATATAAAACACTTAAGAGAGTGTATCTGTCATATATTAGGCATAATAAGTGTAAGCTTTCATCGGTACATTATTTATTTAAAAAGATCCCTCTTTTCTCTGCCTTATAATTTTTGGATAATTTTTTCCACATGTAAACTGTTAAATTATAAACCAGTTAAAATATCAGGACATTATTGTTTACAATATGTAGTTTTAAAAAACTGATTAAGATCACATTCCAATATATAATGGCCCCATTTAATATACTATATTGGCATTATATTATTTTTGAGCATTTTGTAGATTAAATAAAACAAAAAAAGATTTAATACGAAACATTTTCTATGTTTGATAAAATTGCATCTATATTATTACTGTCATTTTCTTATCTGTTAAAGAAAATATTACCCCAAATTTAAGTTGGAATATTAAAGAATGAATAGGAGTTTATATTCTACTTGAATTCCCAGTTTATGACATACATACAAAATGAGAAGGGAAATAAACTCTTGGACGAATCTTATTTTAGTAAGTTATGGCCTTTTCACTGAAAGCAGGAAGTATTTCTTATTTCAAAAGCACCCAAGATCAATAAATAATCTTGATTTAGACAATATGACAATGCAAATTTTGTTCAAAATCTGCTTAAAAATGTAATTAACACCATATCAATGGGAATGTGGTAATAATCAGAACAAATTTTCTCAAAAATATGTTTTTTTAATAATCAAGTATTTTGAACTTTAGTTTTTCCCATGATATTATCATTAAGAATATCCACCCCAATGTCTGCTTTCTCCACTTTCATGCTTAAACTATAGAACATCGCTGGACAAAACAATCCCATCTTGCTGATGGGGTCCACTACCCAGGACACTTCAGATTAGTTCCCAGTTGATGTTTTATAGTATTTTATTTCCTTGTTTTCATTTTCTTTTTTTTTTTCTATGCTAATAGAGTTTTCTTTTTTTATTATTATTATTATTATACTTTAAGTTCTAGGGTACATGTGCATAACGTGCAGGTTTGTTACATATGTATACTTGTGCCATGTTGCTGTGCTGCACCCATCAACTCATCAGCACCCATCAACTCGTCATTTACATCAGGTATAACTCCCAATGCAATCCCTCCCCCCTCCCCCCCATCTGCTCCTTTGTGTGATGTTCACCTTGCTGAGGCCAAGTGATCTCATTGTTCAGTTCCCACCTATGAGTGAGAACATGCGGTGTTTGGTTTTCTGTTCTTGTGATAGTTTGCTAAGAATGATGGTTTCCAGCTGCATGCATGTCCCTACAAAGGACACAAACTCATCCTTTTTTATAGCTGCATAGTATTCCATGGTGTATATGTGCCACATTTTCTTAATCCAGTCTGTCACTGATGGACATTTGGGTTGATTCCAAGTCTTTGCTATTGTGAATAGTGCCGCAATAAACATACGTGTGCATGTGTCTTTATAGCAGCATGATTTATAATCCTTTGGGTATATACCCAGTAATGGGATGGCTGGGTCATATGGTACATCTAGGTCTAGATCCTTGAGGAATCGCCATACTGTTTTCCATAATGGTTGAACTAGTTTACAATCCCACCAACAGTGTAAAAGTGTTCCTATTTCTCCACATCCTCTCCAGCACCTGTTGTTTCCTGACTTTTTAATGATCACCATTCTAACTGGTGTGAGATAGTATCTCATTGTGGTTTTGATTTGCATTTCTCTGATGGCCAGTGATGATGAGCATTTTTTCATGTGTCTGTTGGCTGTATGAATGTCTTCTTTTGAGAAATGGCTACAGTAACCAAAACAGCATGGTACTGGTACCAAAACAGAGATATAGACCAATGGAACAGAACAGAGTCCTCAGAAATAATACCACACATCTACAGCCATCTGATCTTTGACAAACCTGAGAGAAACAAGAAATGGGGAAAGGATTCCCTATTTAATAAATGGTGCTGGGAAAATTGGCTAGCCATAAGAAAGCTGAAACTGGATCCTTTCCTTACTCCTTATACAAAAATTAATTCAAGATGGATTAGAGACTTAAATGTTAGACCTAATAACATAAAGATCCTAGAGGAAAACCTAGGTAGTACCATTCAGGACATAGGCATGGGCAAAGACTTCATGTCTAAAACACCAAAAGCAACGGCAGCAAAAGCCAAAATTGATAAATGGGATCTCATTAAACTAAAGAGTTTCTGCACAGCAAAAGAAACTACCATCAGAGTGAACAGGCAACCTACAGAATGGGAGAAAATTTTTGCAATCTACTCATCTGACAAAGGGCTAATATCCAGAACCTACAAAGAACTCCAACAAATTTACAAGAAAAAAACAAACAACCCCATCAAAAAGTGGGCAAAGGATATGAACAGACATTCCTTGTTTTCATTTTCTAGTGACTCCATTTTGTAGTTGTTTCAGTGACTTTTCTAAAAGTTAACAGTTCTGAGTGTCATCATACTGCTTCTATCTGTCTTCAAGCTGCTTTATCAAACACATCCTCATCATCTTACCGTCCTCAGGATTAAATGAGATAATCTGTGTAAAGCATGTAACAAAATATCAGGCACGTAATAATAACTATTATTTATCTTTTCCCCTAGTGAATAGTGGGCAAAGATCCAACCATTGATTATTTGTTTAAATACTTTTATTTCAGTAAAATTGCTTGCCTTTGAATGTATTTTGCCAACTGTTGAAAATCATCATATGTCTTCTACTATTCAAAAATTACTGAATAAAAAAATGATTAGGAGCACAGGGTCAGGGGCCAGACTTCCTGGACTTAAATGTCACCCTCGCCACTTACAAGCTGTATGACAACTGTCCGAAGACTTAAACTTGCCTCTGTGTCCTCATGTGTAAATTATTAAAAAAAAAAAAAAATTATCTCTAGTACAGTAAAGAAGTATGTTAATATACACAGAATGCTTAGAAGTGCCTGCCACATGCTAAGTACTAACAATACTAGCTGTTATTAATTTTCACTGTATCCAAAATTCATTATTCCAGCAAATATCTACTGAAACCCTATTAAAAGCTAATTGTGTTGTTTGATTTTAAAGGGCAATGATAATTATATTTCTTATTGTCTAGAAAGCAAAAAAAAAAAAAATACAAAGGTACAAATCAAAGTACAAATTATATTTAAAGCTATGAAGAAGTGTCAAGTTATCAGAAGGGATTTTATCAAATTTGGAAAAGCAAACAAGCTGAGATTCTTAGAGTTTGTAGGTGCTCATTAAAATTTTATTTTTATTTTTTCTGATAGTAGTAATAACTTATTTTCTGACTATAATAAAAGCCAATGTGTTATCTATGTTCTTTACCTGAGAGTTCACTTAGATTCTCTTTCTCACATGGATTATAGATTGTCCCTTATTCAGGAAAGCAGGACATTTTTTGATCTGAAGAGATTTCACTCTGGGTTTCATTTATATCACAAGTGAATTGTGAATCCCAAAGGTGTTTGCCTTGTAAGATGATTACTACTAGTTGGGATACTGAGGTCCCATTTTTACCCCTTTAATAGCTTCCTAATTATAGATTACTTTTCCTTTAATTTCAGCCTCTATGTTAATAATAAAACTAATCTGCAATCTCTCTCAGATAACATTTATGCTAAAAGCAATTAGGTAGATATTTTCTTGGCTCCTTAGAGAAAAAAATAAATTTAGATATGCAGAAAGAGCTTTGTCATTAAGGACCCAGGTAACTACGATTCTCTAACAGTTAATGGCACAAGAAACTGGGCTCAAGTAGGGACACATAGTTTAAAGTAAAACATTTTGACCTGAAATTCCAAGGTGCACCCAGTAATTGGTGACCTTACCAAGTGGTTATGAGAGCAAAGTCCTACCGTCTGGAAGATAGAAATCAAATTCACTAAAAGGAAAGGTAAGATAAGGAAGCAAAGAGAAAGAATGCAACAGAGAAGAAGCAAAAAGAATTAATAAAGGTTTTCCCTAATTAAATGCTTACTATCATCCCTTTCTCACTGCTATTTTATAATATTAATTGTATATATATTACTAATTAAATACTAAATATATAATTATATATGTAATTAATTTTTTTCTGGTTCTTCAAAATATTCGACAAAATAATTTAGAGGTCTCAATAAAAATAGTAACTTTAAGACCACTGTGATCAAGTTCTGGGAATTTTTAAAGATCTAAGGAGTTTTTAAAGCTTTAATATTTTTTGATTATTTTTATATTTTATACAACATTTTTACTAATTTCAAAGAATTATAAATAACTACATGTATTTTTATTTAGAAACATTTTGGTTATTTGGGAAAAATTAGGTATTAGTCCAGCTGTACATTGTATGTTTGCTGATGGAGAAAAAAATCCCTCCTGTTATTAGACACTGTTATTACATTGATACCCAAATTCTGCATATTTAGATATGGTTTGGGATGAGCTGTGTAACTTACATGGACATTTGAACATCTTTCACTATGTGTTTTGCATATGAAAAAATTATCTCACTTTGCCTTATTTAATGAGTTTTTGTAATATATTCTTTGTATAAACCTTATATTTAAAGTTTTCAAAATTAATCTTCAATTAGAACATCCACAAAAGTGCCAAGATATTATAACTACTGCCTTATGATTCACTCAAAGTAAAGGATAAATGCATAAGATTTTCTATTAATTGAATAGATAATCTTCATTTTACAAATGATTTCCATATAGAATTAGTGTTATGAGAGGCAGTTCTTAGTGAAATCAATATCAGCTTATTTCCTATTTTGAATCATGAACCAAATTATTGTCATCATCATTAAATCTGTAGCATAGATCTTGCTGGACCACATATTTTATTACTTTGAACCTTATTTGTCTTAGTATGGCATATATGACAGTTTTTCTATTTACTGAAAATCTCATTAGAGTATGCTAGGTTTTTTTCTAAGTAACCTCAGACCCTTTTTGTTGAAATCAAGGAATCAAAATATGGAGTAATTAAAGTGCATATTCAAGCTAAACTTCTATTGAGTTCAATAGAAAAATGATCTGAAAAAAATTCCTTCCATTTTGTCCCTGGTGAGATTTATGATTTTCCTTTAATCCCATGTCCATGACATTTTAAACATTTATAAGTTTTTCATGAAAACCATTTTCATATCTGTTAATATAAATTACTCTATCAATAGTTATTCTTTGTAGCAAAGCAAATTAATATTTTTGCCATTTTTGTTCACTTTGGCCTCCTCCTGATGTCATTCTTCGTTTTATCTATATTTCATTAATGTGCATTTTATAAAGTATGCTAAAAATAGCCTCTTTTGACCACATGTGACTGTTACTTCGAAAGTTTACTTGCATCTGTACTTCAAATGACTAAACATTTTTGGTTTCTATAATGGCAGGTGAAGGGAATTAAAGAAGAGGTAAACTAAATATTTTAACTGGTGTATAATACGGTTAGATCATCTATTATTCCTGTTTTTGTGCCTTCCACTATGATTTGGTTACTTCTAAGATAAATGATTTTGAGCATAGTTGACGTGCAAGTATATTTAAGATTCAACTATCAACACTTGCTTAGTAATTAAAAGTTTAGTTTTTATAAAAATGCTGAGTGCCATTTTGTAGCTGCAGGCAAAATTTCCTAATACTGGGAAATGAATTGTTTTTATTTGTTGTGTGTCTGTTTGCATTTTCCCATGGCTTGCTGGTGCTTATACTTTATTATTCCTCAATCATAAAAGTATTGTTCTAAAAGAGACCTTAGAGTTCTATACAGCAACCCACTTATACAGCTCAGGAAACATGGGCCAAGGGAGATGAATGTTTTACTTCTTCCGTGGTTCTCACCCCTGAATGTTTGTGGTAATCATCGGAAGCACTTGAGGCACAAGGTCAGAACTCTATCACTGGCAGCTCTAAAATCCAAGTTCAGGATGGGTCCTGAATTGTAATTTTTAAAGCCATAGGTCACTGGAATGGTCTGTCAAGACTGAAAATACCTACTCATGCGTTTAGTCTTATAGAGAGGGTTTTAGGGTTATTGTGATTTCTTACTAGTAGAATTGGAATTAGCATTCGGGTGCTTAATATTCCCTTCACTCTAATATTCTGCCTCTGTTTTGTTAAAAATGGAAGTTATTCTACTTTTAGAAACTCTTTTTTTTTTTTTTTTCTTTTGAAATAGAGACTCATTCTGTCGCCTAGGATAGAGTGCAATGGTGCAATCTTGGCTCACTGCAACCTACGCCTCCTAGGTCAAACAATTCTCCTGCCTCAGCCTCCCTAGTAGCTGGGATTACAGGCACCTGCCACCACACCCGGTTAATTTTTGTATCTTTAGTAGAGATGGGGTTTCGCCATGTTGACTGTGCTGGTGTGGAACTCCCGACCTCGTGATTGACCCGCCTCGGCCTCCCAAAGTGCTGGAATTACAGGCGTGAGCCACCGTGCCCGGCCGACACTCTTTTAGTTAATCCAGAAATGTGCTCACCAGTGTCTTTGCCAGTATCTGCCAGCCCATACTGCAATTCTGACAAAATTATTAAAATCCTCTGTGCCCTAGGGGCACTATTGCTTTATGCACAGACAACATCTAGGAGACACTGGTTTTTTTGTTTGTTGGTTTTTTGTTTTCCGGTATACCTAACAAAAAATAAAAGCAAACTGCTATATTGCATTACAATAGTACTTAATTACTTAATCTTAATATGTATAAGTGTGTATGTGTTTGTATATGTACTTAGTGTTTCTGTATTTGTATTGTTTTTATAAGAAATGCACTGATTCTCTAATATTAACACAAATCCTCTTCATTCAATAAGTGTTAAAAATCTCTAACACACTTGTCAGTGCTTTCAGATATGAGTATCTTTTCATGGTCAAGTCTCAGATTCATGTCTGGATTTCAGAACTTTGTAATGCCAGTGAAAGTGACTGACGAAGGATCATTTAAAGACAAGGTACAAATAGCTTGTGGATGTTTGTATCATATAAATTTACTGCTTAGTTGGCATTTTGAGATCTCTTACCTAATTAACACCCTTTGGCAATGAAAGCGTATCCTTCATTTATCCACTGGTTTTATTTGTTCACTATTTTTCATTCTTTCAACGTTTATTGAGCATTCACTCTGTACCAGATGCAATCATAAAAGCTGGGAATACAAAAATAGACAAAATTATATCTCATTCTGGTCCTCATCACACCTAAGAGCTACTGATCAAGACAGACATTAAATATCATGCAAATAATTGTAAAATTCAACCTGTGGTAAGTGCAGTAATCCAGGGATCTAAACTAGTCTGTGGAGGAGTGGAGGTGGATAAAGACCCAGGGGCAGGTAAGGCTCTCCTGAGAAGGTAGTATTTAGGAAGTAGTAAGTGGGCAAATAGTTCCCATATGAAGAGAGAAGAATAAATGAAAAAGTGTTGGTGCTTTCAAGGAACTGAAAGAAAAAGAGGGAAAGTGGAAAGTGACATTTTTACAAGTATTTGAAATCTTTTTTTTTTTTTTTCATGTGTAATTATGGGATTACTTTTACCTTTGCAGAAATAATACATTGGATTGTAAGAGTTCAGTTTTCCTGAAGGTCATCAAAAATTAGAATGACCATTTTCCTAATTTGCCTTATTATAGCAGTCTCAGTATTATAACAGTTTCAGCACTCTTTCAGAAAACAAAATATTAATAATGACCTTTTTACTCCTAAATGCATTCTAGTTTGGATACCAAATCTTATGGTTAGTGTATCTAGAATAAAAGACAATATACTTTACTCAATTCTTAAAGTTGCAAAGGAAGGAATTCTGGTAAATGCATACATATGAAAGCGTAGCCTTCTTACTTTTTGTTTTGTACCATGTCTTCATATAGGGAAAATAGGCTACCAAATAACCAACATTTTAACTTCTCTTATTTTCTTCCTTTTTTCCTTCCTTTTCTTGTTACTTTTCAAAGTGCAAGTAACCAATGGTATGGAATGTCTACCTTATGCATGGCATAGTGCCAGGCAATGGGTATATAGTAGTTAAATAGGCAGGAACTAGAACAAAAAAGAGGAAACAAGATGAATTTGAGGGGGTGCTTTGAGAAGGCACGGAAGCACCTGTAATATGTGCTCTGGTTATGAGAAGAAAAAAATAGTATTTTTAAGATACTGTTGGAGACTAGTGACCTTTTCTTAATGTTTAAAAAAATAATAAGAAAGTCTGTTATTTTCTGATTCTCCATGTCCTAAGATGTGATAATCTCTTGGGCAAGGTAGGATCCTCCTTAGAGGACACGAATTAGAAAGTCTGAATCAGAATCCTCAGTATTTGGTAGAGGGAAAGAAAATACTGGGAAAAAGAGCTTGACTTATTTTCTTCTGATGGTGGCACTACTTTTCTATTGGGTTGCAACTAAATTTGGGAGGTTGACACAGTATCATAAAAGCAAAGAAAGATATCCAGTCCTATAGTCTTTCTTTTTTTCTTTTATGGTGTACCTTCCTAGGTCAACTGAGTTTTCCATATTCCTCATTGCTGGGACTGTAATCACCTCTCTTTTTATTCTCACTACAATGGGAGATTGCTGTCTTCAGATATCAAGAGTGTGGATTCCTTTTAGGCTAGATTTCCCACACTTAAATATCCTAATGTTATATCAGGGAGGAGGAGAAAAGACAAAGGATGTACATCAGAGACACGCCATTTTCATATTTATATTTTTTCCCCTCTCCAATTCTTTATTTCCCTCCAAATCCAGAAAACTCCGAGCACTTCTCAAATGGGAAGGTATTAAAATCCTAGTAAGTATTTAAAAAATTCTATTGATAGTCTCAAGGCTTCGGCTTTTGGAAATTAAAATAATTTTGCTTTTCTATTCTGTTCTTTTGTTTGTTTGTTTGTTTGTTTGTTTGTTTGTTTTTCTTTTCAGTAAAAGCACCTACCTAAAGACATAAAGATCTTTTCCCCCCACTAAGTTGCCCAACAGGGGATGATTAGTTTAAAGAAAATGTGAAAATACAAATCCAACCTGTAATGCATCACCTGGTTTTCCCAACACACAAGTAATTGACCTCTTTATATTCTGATTAAAGTTCCAAAGTATTCGTTATTCGTTTTTGACAAGATCTGTAGTGTCCGACATAGGGCATCCTCATACAGCATGGTGCCTAAAAATATGGGGTCAGAATGCTTGGGTTTTAATTGGGACTATGATAGATACTGATTACGGAACTTTGGGCACAGTATTTAACCAGTCTATGTATCTGCTTCCTCATCTGTAACTTGGAAGTTATAATAAAGCCTTCCACATAGATTTCTTATGGAATTAAGATGAAATAATTCATACGAAATACCCTGGCACACATTAGGCACTCAGTGAATGTTAGCTAGTATTACAAATGTCTATGACAATTTATTTTGCATGATGTCTAGAACCACCATTATTTGACTAGAATTAGTTTAGCAGGAGGATGAAAAAAACAGAAGGACCCTAAAATGAGTAGCTGTGCTCTTGTATTTACTCCTTTCTTTATTTAAGGCATCAACAACACTCTAGGTACAGTTTTATTTTTTAATGACTATGGCCTTCTCTACATCCTTACATGAATTACCTTCTCCCTCTCCCCCCAAAAAAAGAAATGAATCATTCTATTGTTAGAATGAAGTTTAGGGTCTATAAACTCCAAACTCAGTACATCATTAAAATCTATATTCATTGGGACCTTGAACTTAGTCTTCAAGTTTTACATGCAATACCATTAGTTTATTTAAGTTCAATTGATTCACTGTCTTTCTGTCTCCTTCCACAAACCAACCTTTTGCATCAGATGTTCTCTTTAACTTGCTTAGAGCGCTGCCATTTTTTGGATTTTTTTCCATTTTATCACCTGAAACCTCATTTCCATGTTAAGTAGGCTTCCCTTGCATTGTCTAAGTATCTCCCTAATAATTCCCAATGTTTTCTTATCCCAACTGCAGCCTAGTTCTCTCTTTAATAGAATTATTTTACATGCGTCTCTTGTTGCAGATATGATTTCTCTCCAACTCTGTATATAAAAAAGATAAGGTGAAAAGAGGATATTGTGAGCAATTCAGTTTCCCTTGCCACTTCCCAGATTGGTAGTCCAACCCCTTTTCTGTGTCTATTCCCTCCAGCCATGCTACTCTTTATTCATTCTTGTGGCCTCCTTGTATATTCACAGAGGACTTTCCTTTGTGGCTCATAGTCTTCTTGTTCAGCATAATTTATGACATCACGAGGGCTCCTTAAGTTTTCTTGATCCTTTTGGTATTAATGTCTGCCAACTCCATTCTGCTTTAGCAAACTCACTTTCTGCCATCCCTTCTGGGTTTGCTTCCTTTGCTTCCTTTGTTCTGCCTGGAACTCAGTGACTTTCCAATACTTTCATTGTCTTTATCCCGTTCTGCATCTGTGTCATTATCCCTAAAACCTGCCTTCATCTAATAATTTACTTGGCTAGTACTATCCTGAGAAGTCTGTTATAACTGCTACTACAAATTTATGGTCTTAACTTCTATGAACTCTTATACAGCCACTTGTCCAATTTTCCAAAACAGCAGTTCTAAATTTTTCTCTCCAGCTGATTATTAAACCTAATATCCTATCCTGATGCCATTGGAAGATTGTCACTCCAGAGACCCTTCAGAAACATGATCAATCCAACAATGGGATGCAATTGCAGCATCAATTTTTAGAAAGCCAGTAGAGTGTGTGTGTGTGTGTGTGTGTGTGTGTGTGTGTGTGTGTGTGTGTTGCTTGAAAATTAGCCAGCTATTGATAGAACTTGAGGTGAGAATTTAGGGTTTGGTTGCTACCAGTACAGCATTTTTGCAGCATCCCTTGGGGTCATTGGAACTAGGAAATAAAGAGTATGTATATTGTCCAAAATACAGAGGAATCCAGGATAACAGTCTGTCCCTTTATATCATGTGTGGCTGAAATCTCTCTCATATCTGCTTGAACTGAGAACCAAAATGTTTTTACTAATTTATTTACTTAATGAAATGTATTTATTTAAATAAATTTTAATGTGTATATTTAAGGTATACAACATGACATTATGGGGTACATATAGATAGTAAAAAGGTTACTGCAGTGAAGCAAGTTAATATATCCATCGTCTCACATAGTTACCCATTATTTTTAGTCTGTTTTTGTGATAAGAGCAGCTAAAATCTACTTATTTAGCATGAATCTCATATACAACACAATTTGACTACCTACAGCCTTCATTTGTACATTAGATCTCTACACTCTTGCATCCTACATATTTGCTACTTTGTACCCACCAATCTACATCTCCCCATTCCTCCTGCCTCCTGCCCGTTGTAACTACTCTTTTGCTCTCTCTCTCTCGCTCTCTCGCTCTCTCTCGCTCTCTCTCGCTCTCTCACTCTCTCTCTCCCCCTCTCTCTCTGGCTCTAGCTCTCCCTCTCTCACGCGCGCTGTCTCACGCGCGCTCTCTCACTCTCTCTCCCTCTGTGTGTGTGTGTGTGTGTGTTTAGATTTTACATATAAGTGAGATCATGCAATACTTTCCTTTCTATGTCTGACATAATTCACTAAGCATAATGTACTCCAGTCCTGTCCATGTTGTAGCAAATGACAAGATCTTGTCCTTTTTTAGTGACAACTGAATTGTGGAAAAACAAATAAACTGATTTAAAAATGGGCAAAAGACCTGACTAGACATTTTTCAAAAGAAGACGTTGAAAATGGCCAACAGATTAATGAGCACCATTAATCATCAGAGAAATGCAAATCAAAACCACTGTGAGATACCACCTCATACCTGTCAGGATGGCTGTTATCTAAAAGCCAAAAGATAAGAAATGTTGAAGAGGATGTGGGAAAAGGGAACTCTTGCATGCTGTTGGTGGGAATGAAGTTTGGTACAGCCATTATGGAGACAGTATGGAGGTTTATAAATAAATTAAAAATGGGACTACCATATGATCTTATGGGCACATCCCTAAAGGAAATGAAATCACCACCTCCTAAAGAAAGCTGCACTTGGCAGGGTCGGTGGCTCACACCTATAATCCCAGCAGTTTGGGAGGCCGAGGCGGGTGGATCATCTAGACCAGGCAAGATGGTGAAACTTCCTCTCTACTAAAAATACAAAAATTAGCCGGATGTGGTGGCTCACGCCTGTAGTCCTAGCTGCTTGAACCCGGGAGGCAGAGGTTGCAGTGAGCCAAGATCGTGCTATTTCACCCCGGCCTGGGTGACAAAAGCGAAACTCCATCTAAAAAAAAAGAAAAGAAAAAAAGATATGTGCACTCCCATGTCGTATTCATTGTAGTGTTATTTACAAAGCCAAGATATGGAAACAACTCATAGATGAATGGATAAATTGGTACATATATGTAATTTTACTAATTTCAAAGGCCTATTTTCTAAGACGAAATTTAAAGGGGCAGTTCACCCCAGATACGCCCAGTGGAAACTAGCAAATGTGTACACTAGAGAAGACTGTTTGGTACCTTACCACAATGGCATGTACCATCATCATTTGCCTCAGCTATGGCAGTAGCCTCCCTACTAGACTTCCAGCTTCTACCCTGAGGCCCTTTAGTTCATCCTCCACACCATTTCCATATCCTCCTTTTTAGGTAACAAAACTGATAATAGCAGGCCTTTCTCATTAGTGTTTGGAAACTTGGTAAAATGAAGGTTTCTGGACTACATCCTACAGAGTTAGATTGTAAGCTTGTTCTATTAATGTGCATTTTAAGTAAGCATTCTGTGTTTTTCTCTTGCTGTTGTTCCACAACTTATATTTTGAGAAAACACTGACCCACAGTATGATATCAAAGGTATGTATGCATTTAAAAAAAAAAAAAAACTTTGAAGATCCATACTTTAGTATCATTTTTTACTACTGGCCCTTAGGCATTCTGTGCCTTAGCCATATGTGTTACTCATCTTCCAATGTCCTGTCTCTCCTCTGTGCCCTTAATTATGCTCTACTGTTTCTTTTGCTCAGAATATCTCCTGTTCTCCTACTACTGTCTGAGAAGCTTTCATCAAGTCACCTAGACAGGTTAGACACTTATCCTCTACCACTCTAACTTTGTCTTCATAATCCTTCCAAACTAGTTTTCACGTTGTCTTGTAATTATCTATCTCTCCCCTCCTCACCTGTGTTGACTATGGTCTTCTTAAATTAAGCAAATATGTACAGGTCACGTTTTCATCTTCTGTAACTGCCACACTGCCTGGATAAAGGAGGCATGAAATTCATTATTGCTAAGGTAATGAATGTATCTTCAAATCTGTATGTCTCAGATTCCTTACCTGTAAAATAAAGATTACCAGAGAGACTTTTTTACCAAACAAGGTCTTATTGATCCGGATCTCTCTCTCTCTCTCTCTCTCTCTCTCTCTCTCTCTCTCTCTCTCTGTCTGTCTGTCTCTCTCATACACACACACACACACACACACACACACACACACACACACACGGTTCAATATATTTTAAGTTTATACAAAAACTATTTAAAATAAATAACTTTATAGTTTTCTTTCGTTTTTTAAACATAGTTTGTTTCCCAAAGCTAATGTTAGATAAGAAGACAATCAAAGTAGCCAGATGGTCATTAATCATGAGGGCTTTTGATTCTATAAACATAAAAATTCCATCACCTCTGAGGAGATTCACATGTATCTTGGATTCATCCTAACGTGGGGTATGAAAAATTGGTTTCAATTCAGATGTACGATTTAGATCACTTACCTTTTTTTTCCTTATTTTTCTTGAGTAGGGCTGTGAGAAATGGCTCAATGTAAAACAAAGTCTTAAACAGAGTTCTTGATGTAAATGGATGTAGTCAGCCTCAATCTAATTAAAGATTTCTCTCTTTCCTTGACCCTTTGTCAGTATCTTTGTCTGTTGCTTCTAGAAATTAAATTAGAAATTTTACTATGTTTCTGTCCTTTTCTAACCTTCAATTTGCTCACACACATATGCTAAGATGCACACAGATACACAGAGACACATACAGTGTAACCTGCAGATGAAGGAATTCACACAGAAAACATATATGGGGTGAAGTTACTTTGCATAGTATAATTACCATTGTACCCTCTACTCTACATTTCCTAATTTATCTGACCACCTCTGCATTGAATGTGAAATATATTGTGTGAGTTATGTCTATTAATACATTATGACTTATAATTTATAAACCACCTTTAATGCAAAGCAAATACTATTTCAAGGGGAAAATTTGCATATTCAATTTTTTTTATTTATACATACCCTAGGATTTACTGACACATGAAAGATTTATAGAGATTTCCCCCATTGTTTTAAAGTAATTTGTGACCACATTCCTTTATCTAATGAAAGCCAAGCAAAGGGAAACAAAACCAAAATCCCTTTCGATAGAGAAATGCTGAGTGAGAGGTGCGAGGACGGGGCACGAAAAAAGCATATTCTATGGCTTAATGCTCTAGGCTTACAAAAGCATGGTGTTGGAATGGTAATTGGATTTCTGAGCATTGCTTTTGAGAATAGACTGCTTAAATCATTGAAAAGGAAATCATTGCAGAAAAGAAGCAGTGAAGAATTGCACAGGCTGTCTGAGTACTTACAAACTAAGAATAACATACGAACAATGAAGAACTGGTTTAGTGCTGTTGAGATTTGACATCTTTAAAAACCTGATATTGTAGCTGTAGTTTTGATCTTTATTCCTATGTTGAATGAAATCCCAATGCATTTCAGACCAATACTTTAAATGAGGGCTGAAACAAATGAGATTTTTTAAATGCTTTTTACAGAAAAATAATTTTTCCCCGAAAGTCCACATTATATTTGTGTGTGAAAAACACAGATACAGATATATAAACATCTCTATTTTTAGTTTGTTTCACATGGTTATTTCTGAGGTGGTTGACTTGCCATTCTTAAAATGTTAAGAGAGTCCTCTATCCCCCTAAACTTTCCTGTAAATAGAATGACTGTCACACTGTAAGCATTCAAAAATTATTTGATGTGCTAGAAGAGGCTTGGGAATTGGAGGTGGTATCTGGGTGTTAGCCTCTTAAATCTGCATGTAAATTTCCCATCAGCAATTATGAAAGCAAAACATGTCATTTACTAGACAAAGAGAGTTAAAGGATGTCTGCTATCTGCTTTTTCAACAACACCTATGCACTATCACTGGGGAATCGTCAACATGGACAAAATTTTTACCTTCAGATAACTCATATGTATTGCCCCTCTGCCAAGTTTTTGCATTTTACTCTGAAAGGTGAAGAAAGAAACAAGAAAAGATAGGAAATAGAGTTCTAGGAGAGTTTGCTTAAAAACAAAAGAGTTCCATTTTTCTTGGAGATGTACAACACAGATCTTTACTTATCCTTGTTAAATTTGCCACAGAAGATAAAACATTTGTTGAGTGTGTAATTCTATGCTAAACAACTTGCTAGTTATATTAATCATACATTTGATATATTGGTCAGAATAACCTTCCCTTTATTTTATAGTGAGCAAATGGAAAACACAGTGATAAAAATTTTTCGGGTCACCATAACTAGAATTTCAATCCAATTCTTTTGGACTCAAAAGCATATATTTTCCTCTACTGTGCAGTAATTTATTTTAAACATTAGTTATTTGAAGACAATTCAAGTACTGTATAATTTTCTTTGGAGAATATTCATTGCTTTATGGAGTTTCTTTTTATTTTTGTACTCTGTTGTTAAGTTCAAATACAATTGTACTTTTCTCTTTGTTCAAAGAGAGGAAAAAAAGTCACTCACAAAGTGGCAATGTGCAAAGGACTAGAAAAACATCTATTCTCCACCTGAGACCTAGCTTTATCAAGACAATAAGAACCACTGGGAGGAAACCAGTGAGTGTCAGTGGTTTACTCTAGTGTAAAACATTTGGCTATGGAAAAAATCATGTTATTTGTAAAATTGTACAGCGCAAGGCACAGGTGTACTTTTTATAAAATTATGAATGACAATTTTGAATTTTTAACGTTTTAACTATTTTTAAAACATGTCTTACTAGATAGCTTCAGAATATATGAGTAAAAGTATGTAAATTATTTACTAATATTCAAAACAGATTATGGTGGTGAGGAAAATGTTCCTGTAATATAACCTTCAATAGCAGGTGTTAATTTCACTGTTTTCTCGCTGCTTCTTTAGATGGAACAGTGCCTTCCACACCGTCAATGACAGAGTGTGAGTCCCTCAGTCACTCAGCTGGGCTTTGTAATGTCCTGCTTATTTCCTGTGTTGTGTGAGGTTTGTCACTTAATGTTCCTGAGTAAGAATTCTTCTGTAAAATAGGGGAGTTATACCGATCTCATAAAATCTCTGGGAGAATTAGCTGACTGAGGTAGGAATTTAATAATGGTAGCCAGCTTGTCCTGAATACTTACAGTGCACCTGGGATCTTCTCAGATTAACAGGCATTAGCATCTTCAGCTCTCACAGCAGCCTGTAAGGTTTGACCGTTAGGCCTCATTCCACTGAGGGGACAACTGCAAGGCAGGAAGGGGCATCACACAGATAGGAGTGTCAGAACCAGTGCTGGAAGCCAGGCATTTTGACTCCACAAATTGTGCACTTGGCCAATATACTATACTATCCTGACTCCCACCACTCACCACAAAGTTAGGATTTTTTTTTTTCGTTCATGGCCAACAGGTCTATGAAAAAATGCTCAATATCACTATGAGGGAAATGCAAATGAAATTACGGTGAGTTATCACGCCAAACTTGTTCGGATGGCTATAATCAAATACTGAAACAAAAGACAGTCTTCCTAATTGAAATTCTGCATCCTTTGACCAGCATTTTCCCAACTCCTACCAACACAACCACCCAAGACCCTGGTAACCACTATTCTGCCCTCTAGTTGTATGGTACTAACCTCTTTTGATTCCATATTTGAGTGAGATGATGCAGAATTTGTCTTTCTGTTCTGCTGCTCTCACCTACAATAATGTCCTCCAGGTTCATTCATGGAGATGCAAATGGCAGGATTTCTTTCTTTCTTTCTTTCTTTCTTTTTTTTTTTTATGACTGAATAGCACTGCATTACATGTCTTTACCACATTATCCATTCATCCATTTAGGGACATTTAGGCTGATTTCATATCATGGCTAATGTGAACAATGCTGCAATAAACATGGTAGTGCAGAGATCTCTACAACATACTGATTTCATTTCCTTTGGTTATATACCCAGTAGGGGGATTGTTGGATAATAAGAAAACAAGTGTTGGTAAGAATGTGGAGAAATTAGAATCCTGCACACTGTTGGGAATGTAAAATTCTGTAGCAGCTATAGAAAATAGCATGGAGGTTCTTCAAAATGTAAATATGGAGCTACCATAGGGTTTAGCACTTCTACTCTGGATATGTATCCAAAAGATTTGAAATCAAAGATTGTTCGCACTCCCCTGTTTGTTGTAGCATGATTCATAATAGCTAAAACATGAGGTATAAATATAGAATGGAATATTATTCAGCCTTAAAGGAAAATCCTGTCATATGCAACAACATGGATGAACCTGGAAGTCATTATGCGAAGTGAAATAATCCATGCAAAGAAAAACAAGTACTGCAGAATTTAACTTATATGAGGAATCTAAAATAGACTCATAGAGGCAGAGAATAGAATGGTGGTTGCCAGGAGTTGAGGGTAGGGGAGAAATAGGGAGTTGCTATTCAATGCCTATACAAATTATATGTGGTTCTAGAAATCTGTATTAAATCATGCCTATGGTCAATAATACTGTGTTTTATACTTTAAAAATGTGTTAAAAGGGTAGATCACAGGTTAAATGTTCTCACCACAATAATATGTATGGTTTGAATTGTGTCCCCCAGAATGATATGTTGAAGCACTAACCCTGGTACCTCAGAATGTGATCTTATTTAGAAATGGTGTCCTTGCTGATGTAATTAGTTAATATGAAGTCATACTACAGTAGGCTGAGTTCTAAATCCAACATGCCTGGAGTTTTATAAGACAATGGGAATATACAAAAGAAGATGCCACATGATGATGGAGACATAGATTGGAATTATACAGTTGCAATTCAAGGAATAACAAAGATGACCAACCTCCATCAGAAGCTAAAAAAAGATGAGGAAAGTTCCTACCCAGAGTCTCACAGGGAGCATGGCCCTGCTGACATCACAATTTCAGACTTCTATCCACCAGAACTGTGAAACAATACGTTTCCATTGTTTTAAGCCACCCAGTTCGTGGTCATTTGTTATGGAAGCTCTTATACACACACACACACGTATATTTAATCGATATTATACGAAATAGTGAGCAAAGTATTAGGTACGATAATTGCTCAAATGCGATTGTTCCTATTTTATGTAGTCTAATAGTGGGGAAGTCTGTGCTTATGGGACTTTTAAAAAAACAAACACTTCCTGTATGTAATTTGCAAAAGTTAAAACTCTATAAAACCACAGTGTTCTTGTGTAGTCCTTCAGGAGACAAATATGTGCCTTTCTCGACATGGAAGTTTCTTTCCACTTCAGCCAGTAGCACATTCACTCCAAACTTAGCGTTCATCATTTATGGCACTTGGATCAGTATTTAGGTCTATCTTGCCTTGTGGTATTTATTTGTATTTTAACTATCTTATTTTCTTTATGTATGTAGATTATAAATTCTTGGAGAGGATTATATTTCATACTTTTGTAATATAGCACCTAAAACAGGACAATGTTTGATATGGTTTGGCTGTGTCCCCACCCAAATCTCAACGTGAATTGTATCTCCCAGAATTCCCACAGGTTGTGGGAGGGACTCAGGGGGAGGTAAGTGAATCATGGGGGCTGGTCTTTCCAGTGCTATTCTTCTGATGGTGAATAATTCTCACGAGATCTGATGGGTTTATCAAGGGTTTCTGCTTTTGCTCCTTCCTCATTTTCTTTTGCTGCCACCATATAAGCAGTGCCTTTCACCTCCCGCCAAGATTCTGAGGTCTCCCCAGCTATGTGGAACTTTAAGTCTTTAAGTCCAATCAAACCTCTTTTTCTTCCCAGTCTTGGGTATGTCTTTATCAGCAGCATGATAATGGACTATTTTGTGTGTGTGTGTGTGTGTGTGTATGTATAATACCATGTATAACATTTGAAAATATATATATTCAAATTTCAGTCTCTGGCATTCATATCAAAATTTGTTTGTGAGTCCCTCAATTGATCAGCTTAATGATGTCTTCCTTTCTCAAGGGAAGGTAGGTATATTAGTTTTCTAGAGCTGCCATAACAAAGTACCACAGACTGGGTAGCTTAAAACAACACAAATGCATTGCCTCACTGTTTGGGAGGCTACAAGTCCAAGGTCAAGGGTTGTCAGGGTTGGTTTCTTCTGAGGCTGTCTCCTGGGTTTGTTGTTGACTGTCTTCTCACTGTATTTTCACATGGTCTTCCCTTTGTGCCTGTCTGTGTCCTCATCTCCATTTTAAAAAAGAACACTAGTCATATTAGATTAGGGCCCACCCTAATGACCTCATTTTAACTCACCCCTTTTATAATCCATCTCCAAACAGTCACATTTTGAGATATTGGGGGTTAGGACTTTAACATATGAATTTGAGGGAGACACAATTCAACACAAAGCACAAGGCATGAATAACTTGTTTTTGTACAGATTCTTACCTAAGGAGCTACCTTTCTAGAAAGCCCTGTGAAATATTCAAAAGTATATGAGGTGACGGACACATGAATTAGCTTGATTTAGCCATTTCACAATGTATACAGATACCAAAACATGTTGCACACTGAGAATATATTTAGTTTGTATGTGCTAGTTATACTTTAGCCATAAACTCATGTGGATAATGTTTTTCTCTAAGAGCAAACTTCAAGAATATTAATCAAAGAGTATTCGTATCAAATAATTACTGTCAGTGTTGTTTTCCAACTTGGTAATTTTCTCGAGGTAAGAAAAAATAGATCATGGCTGACTTCAGCCTCAACTACTTGAGCTCAGGTAATTCTCCCACCTCAGCCTCCTGAGTAGCTGGGACCACAAGTGCACAGCACTATGTCCGGCAAATATATATATATATATATATATATATTTGTAGAGACAAAGTCTTGCTATGTTGTCCAGACTGTATAATATGCTTGATCAAACTGACAATATTGATTTGGATTTCAATATAGTAATCCCTATTCTTTCAAGTAATAATGTCTTAAAAGTAATGAATGCAAAGGAGACAACTGATATTTGAACACACTAACATAACCATTTCAAGAATATGACATGACCTCTTCAATTGCTCCATTCGGCTTTTAGATGGAAGGAGAATGCATTAGTCTCTTACAGGATGTACTGTCTTTATCTGAGGAACTTTGAAGAGTATGAAAAACAGCTAGTAGGGAAAAAAGAAAGCTTTTATATTCTTTGATGTGGAGGATTCTGTGATTCTAACACTGTGATTATTTCTCTCTGTACCAGAGCTTACTAGCCTACACAGATATTAGAATTCATAGCTATATGTAATTCAAATTTATTTCTGTATGGGAGAAGGAATGTGATTCCCTTCTCTAAAAATCATTTAGTGTATAGACATCGCATTATCCCTCTGTTGGTAGAAATATTACAAATCTTGGATGAAATTTTTTCTCAATGCACAAATTGATGCTGCTAAATATATTTATTCAGATCAGTCTCCAAAAAGAACACTAAATAATAATTAGTAGTTTTCAGAAATTTTAGAGAAAAAAGGGGGAAAGAAACTCTATTCAGAGGGGACTTTTTAATGAACTCTAGAGACATACATTAATATAAGTAACTGTAAGTTGGTGATGTTCCACAATTACTTTTTACTACCCACAGTGTAACAAAATCGGATCCTGTGAAGTGCTGTATTTAAAGCTTGTCATCTTAATCACAGAACTACATTTGCCTTGTTTCCCAGGAATTGAATATTCAGGGTAATCACTACCATACTCATCAAAGAAACTAAGGCTAGCCCCTCTTCCCTGAATCTTACTAGCCCGTAGTTCTAGAACTGGCCTTTTCTTTCACTCCTAAAAATAAGGCATTGAACTGTGTTTCAGTGCAGGACCCAGTGTTTCCTACTCTCCCTACTGTCCTTAGATTTACTCAGAGCTGTTCCCTGATGGAGATGCAGGATTGGATAGAAAGGATGCTTTCTTCTCTAGAAATATGGTTGTTGTGGATTAAAAGTGTCCAGAGGTGAGGGATAAAAGACTTCACATAGGGTACAGTGTCTACTGCTCGGGTGATGGGTGCACCAAAATCTCAGAAGTCACCGCTAAAAAACATATTCATGTAACCAAACACCACCTGTTTCCCAAAACCTATTCAAATAAAAAAATTAGAGATTCCCAAATCCATTTCCAATAAGTCTGAAGTAGTTGATCTAGGCAATTTGAAGAAGATTAAAAATTATTAAATACTCTAGATGATTCTGGTATGGATGACTAAGAGCCCTACTCCCAGACAGGCTCAGAACTCCAGAACGCTCACAGCTGAATGAAAAGGAAACGTTTGCTTCTCGGTAGAAACCAAGCAGTATTGAAGAGGTAGAGGGTTAGAGGAAGCTAAGAATAAAACTCCTTAAAAATGAATGAGTGCTTCTGATCCAAAATGATTTTTCAGAATTTACTGCATATATAAGGCAGCCTATCCCTTTTTTATGAGATCAGTTTTATATTGAGAACCTCTCACATTATGATATCTTTTAAAAACAAAAAATAAAACCTTTGCAGAGGCACTAAAAAAAAGAGTGTCTTTTCAACAATCATAGGAGTTACTAATTTTTTTTTTGAAGTTTTAAACGACTTATTGTTTGGGAAGACAGTGGTGGATGTGCTTCTTGGATCATTTTAACTTAGTTTCTAAAACAGCTTTATTGAAGTATAATTGATATAAAAACAGCATACATATTTAATGTATATAATTTGATGAGTTCAGACATACACATACATCTGTGAAACTTTACTGCAAGATTATTATAAACATATTCATCACCCTCAAAAGTTTCTATATGCCCCATCTCCTGTTTTGTTGTAAGAACATTTAACATAAGATCTACCATCTGAACAATGTATTTATTTATTTATTTATTTATTTTAATAATTTCAAGTCTTGTTTTAGATTTAAGGGGTATATGTGCAGATTTCTTACATGGGTATAATGGATGATGCTGGGGTTTGGGGTGCGATTGAACCTGTCACCCAAGGAGATATCATAGTACCCAAGAGTTTTTCAACCCTTGCTTCCCCCTCCCCACCCCCTTGCAGTAGTCTCCAGTGTTTATTGCTGCCATTTTTATGTCCATTTGTGTCCAATGTTTAGGTCTTACTTGTAAGTGAGAACATGCGGTATTTGGTTTTCTGTTTCTGAATTAATTCACTTAGAATGATGGCCTCCAGCTGCATCCATGTTGCTGCAAAGGACGTGATTTCATTCCTTTTTATAGCTGTGTAGCATTTCATGGGATATATGTATAACATTTTCTTCATGCAATCCACCATCGATGGGCACGTAGGCTGATTTCATGTCTTTGCTATTGTGTCGTGATGAACACACAAGTGCATGTGTCTTTCTAGTAGAACAATTTACTTTATTTTAGATAGCTACTCAGTAAAGGGATTGCTGGGTTGAATGGTAATTCTAAGATCTTTGAGAAATATCCAAATTACTTTCCACAATGACTGAGCTAACTAAATTCCCATCAACAGCACATAAGCATTCCCATTTCTTTGCAGCCTCGCCAGCATCTGTTGTTCTTTGACTTTTTAATAGTAGCCATTCTGACTTCTATGAAATGATATCTCATTGTGGTTTTGATATGCATTTCTCTGATAATTAGTGATATAGATTGGATATTTGTCCCTGCCCAAATCTCATGTTGAGTTGTAATTCCCAGTGATGGAGGTGAGGCCAGGTGGGAGGTGTTTGTATCATGAAGGTGGATCCCTCATGGTTTGGTGCCGTCTTCATGATAGTGAGCTCTCGAGACATCTGATGGTTTAAAAGTGTGTGGCATTTCTCCTTCCCCCTTTCTTTCTCTTGTTTGCACCTGCTTTCATCATGTGATGTGCTCCCTCTTTGCCTTTCACCATGATTGTAAGTTTCCTGAGGCCTCCCTAGAAGCCAAGCAGATGCCAGCATCATGCTTCCTGTAAATTCTGCAGAACTGTGAGCCAATTAAACATCTTTTCATTATAAATTACCTTATCTCGCGTATTTCTTTATAGCAATGCAAGAACAGCCTAATACAATTAGTGATGTTGAACAGTTTTTCCTATATTTGTGGGCCACTGCTGTCTTCTTTCGACAAGTATCTGTTCACGTCTTTGGCCTCACTTTTTAGTGTGGTGATTGCTGTTTTCTTGTTGAATAAGTTTCTTATATATTCTGGATATTAGACCTTTGTCAAATTAGTTGCAATTATTTTCTCCCATTCTGTAAGTTGTCTGTTTACTCTGTTGATAGTTTCTTTTCCTGTGCAGAGACTCTTTAGTTCAATTAGTTCCTACTTACCAATTTTTGTTTCTCTTTCAATTGCTTTGGAGGATATATCCATAAATTACTTCCCAAGGCTGATGTCCAGAATTGTGTTTTCTAGGATTTCTTCTAGGATTATTTTATTTATTTATTTATTTATTTATTTATTTATTTGGAAACAGAATCTCACTCTGTTCCTCAGGCTGGAGGGCTGTAGCACAGTCTCGGCTCACTGCAACCTCTACCTCCTGGGTTCAAGCCATCCTCCTGCCTCAGCCTCACAATTAGGAGGGAGTACGGGCATAGACCATCTCACTCAGCTGTTTTGTTTTTGGTGTTTGTAGAGATGGGGTTCTGCCAAGTTGTCCAGGCTGCTCTCAAATTCCTGAGCTCAAGTGATCCATATACCTTTACCTCCCAAAGTACTGGGATTACAGGCTTGAGCCACCGTACCTGGCCCTTCTAAGATTCTTACAGTTTGCGGTCTTACATTTAAAGACTTAATCCATCTTAAGTTAATTTTTGTATATACTAAAAGGTAATGGGTCAGTCTCATTCTTCTGCATATAGCCAGCCCACCATTCCAGCACCATTGATTGAAAATGAAGTCCTTTCCCCATTTCTTGTTTTTTTCAGTTTTGTCAAAGATCAGATGGCTATAGGTGTGCAGCTTTATTTCTGAGTTCCCTGTTATGTTCTATTGGTCTATGTGTCTGTGTTTTTTGTGTGTGTGTGTGTGTGTGTGTGTGTGTGTGTGTGTGTGTTTGCAATGCCTTCAGCGTTGTTTTGTTTTGCTTAGGATTGCTTTCATCATTTGGGCTCTTTTATGTTCCCACATTAATTTTAGATTTTGTTTTAATTCTTTGAAAAATGATGTTGATAGTTTAACAGGAATTGTGTTGAATGCATAGATTGCTTTGGGCAGTATGGTTGTTTTAGTGATATTGATCCTTCAAATCCATGAACGTGGAATGTTTGTCCATTTGTGCCATCTATGATGTATTTCCATTGTGTGTTGTAGTTCTCCTTATAGAGATCTTTCAACTTACAGGAGTCATTTTTATTCCAGCTTGCTCCCTTTTTTTCTAATGTGTTCTCGTTTCTGCCTGGTAGGAATGTTCCTGCTGTGTACAACGCAGGGGATGTGTTCAGAGGTGGCAAACTTGATTAAATATATACTAGAAATAAATAATACAAACAAGTGCACTTTGATAGAATACTTTTCCAATATGTATTTTGTCTAATATAAGCATTCTTTTAGTTTGTCTTTTGGATCATCCTTTTTGAGGGAATCTTATTCCATTAAGCTACATGCATCATCTGTCATTTTGTTTTCAGGATTTATTTTCTGCATTATGGAGATTAGCTTAATTGTGATGTTTTGTTGTTTTTTCATATATGTGATTTTCTTTTGCTCATCATTTCTATTGATCTGTGCTCCTGATTTTAGTAATTAAAACACAGTTCAGTATACTAGCATTTTCTTCAGTCAAATTGAGTAACTTGTGAAATTCTTATGTTCACAATTAAGGGAAAGGTGTTTGTAAGTGTGTTAATACTTAGATTTCTTTATAATTCAAAAATTATTTGATTGGCTATGCTGGATTTATACTTAATCCTTTGCTCATGCATATCAGTAATCTTCACTGGTTACCCAAGAGTTCAAACCCTTTTAACTAGTGTAAGCATAATGATAAGGTGCAGTTATAATTGCTTTCAGTAACAAAATTTAAGTCAGAATTGCATAAAATCACAGTTAATTATTAATATCTCCATATTATTTTACATTTGTAAGTCATTACGATTAAGGAAGAATGTTGGAGTTTACTACAAAATTTCTTTAGAAAGAAAATATTTTTCCTCATTTCATGCAAACAAGTTTAGATGTTAGAGTTGGAGGTAGTAATAGTTGGAAGTCTTAAGCTGGCTGACAGTATTGATATTTATTTTCATAACTTTATGCATATATTTTCTTTAAGTACTAAAAAGATGTATTTGATAATGTTCACAGTGGTCACTCTCATGACATCTGAAATTTTGGCATGTCCCTAACTCTGTGAGAGACAAAATGGTGAAGTGATTAACAGCAAGGGGCTAAGTTCAAATTGTGGCTTTTTAAAACTTCAGTGGCTTCTGTAAAATGGAGAAAAAAAGAGTTTGCACTTTGTATAGGAATGATTTGGAGGGACTGAATAAGATGCAGGTACATGGCAACCACTCAGGAAATGCAGCAACTCTTATAATTAATCTACTGTGTGTCCCAGCCCATAGTAATGACTGATTAGTTTTCTGTACCTGTGATTTTATCTTGGCAAGAATGTTATAAACATAAGCACATTCTCTTAAGTCTTGCTTCTTCTTTCACTAAGCATAATGCATTTGAGATTCGTCTATGTTGTTCCTTGTTCCGCGTATTAATATTATTTTCCTTTTTATGCCAAGCGGTATTCCATTATATGGATATCACACAGTTTGTTTATTCATTCTTAGTTGAGGCATATTTGAGTTGTTTCCAAGTTTGGATGATTATGAGCAAAGCTACATTAAGCTACATAATAGCTACATAAAAGTTTTTAGGTGAACATAAGTTTTCATTTCACTTGATTGAATCTCTACAAGTGGGATTTCTGGTTTGTATGGTAAGTGTATGTTTAACAATATAAAAGAAAAAAAAATCTTATTCCCAAAGTAGTTTTACTATTTTTTATTCCCACCAGAAATGAATGGAATTTTCCATTGTTCCACATTCTCTTTGTTACTTACTAGTGTCAGGATTTTGTTTGTTTATATGTTTTGCCAATCTAATAGGTATGTAATAGTGGTATTTCTTTTAATAATAAATGATACTTTAAAGCATATTAACATATGAAACAGTCTTTAAACTAACTTGGAATTACAAATTTATATGTTTTCTTTTAAGAAGACTTCACATTTTCTCCTTTACTTTAGATTTTCCCAGGGGAGAAATTTTTTGTGTTTAATTTTATTTTCTGTGCTAATGTGAGATCTCTACAGATTCAAAAGTAAATAAGAAATGGTTTCTGATTTCAAGTAGTTCGTAATTTGTCAAAGGCACTGAGGTGGAGGGAGCCCAAAATTTAGGCCTCAGAATATATCAGAGAGAAAACAGAGTCCAGTCTAGCAACTGAATGGATAAATGTTGCTGATTGGTGGATAAGGATTAGAATAGTAGTTGTTATGTTTGTAACAATAAAGTGGAAGAAAGCTTTGAAAGGTCAGATTTAGAGATTGAAAAATAATTTTATTTTTGAGCTAGCTACAAAAATATTTATTCTTTTTGAGTTTGCTTTAAAGCCCTCAGGCATGAACAATCATGTATTTACATCTGTGGAAAAGGTGGCACAGGGAACTGTCGGAGATAGAGGAACCATAAAGAGGAAAAGAGCAGTGCACTAAATAAATCCTTAGACCTATGCCAAATCAAATCGGCAAATTTGTTCACATTATGATTGATTTAAGTATCAGTAATATTAATAAAAATTGTAGTAGCTTATCTAAATTCAAAAAAGGGGTTTTCATTGTTTTCTTTAAGCATATACGTCAATTCCTCATCTCACTGCCCATAGCAATTCATATCTCATGACTAGCATTGGGGCATTTGTAAGGCTGGCTTTGGAAATTCCTCTCTAGGTTACAATTTACACAATGTTTTGCCCACAGCCGCATATAGGTATATTTATTCCCCTGTTCACAGCTTAAAAATGAGCTGAAAGTAAACATTAAGTAAATAATATGAGAACAATGAAATGCTATTTAAATAAAAGGGAATATCGCTGAACATTTGGATATCAGGGAGCAATAACAAAGGCAAAAGGAAAGAAATGGAGGAAGAGCCATGGAAATGCATTTGGGATGTTTGTTACTCTCCTATGTGATTTTCCTTTTCTGTCTCCTCTAAAATTTAAATTTTCTTGTTATACTCATTTTTGTGTAAATATGAAAAAAGATTATAAATATACATCATTGTGATAACATAGCTAAATTTAAATGGTAACAAACTATTTTATGGCTGTTCAGGTTTTAAATTGGGATCAGTTTATTTTAGCACTCACAAGTTGGTTCTAATTGAATGCTTCTAATTTAAATGCTGTACATAGAATCTATTTTCTCTAGTAGTAAATCCTTTGTACAATGTTTATTGTCTGTTCTTTTTCTTACTCCTCCTAAAACCAGCATTTTTGCTGTCTTCTACATAGGAGGATCTATGAAAGGCTGTGAAGACCCAAAACCAAATAAAACCTAGTTCCTAACTTCAGGGTGCTTATGGTCAACCATGGGATAAAGTTTCCATGAGAGCTCCTCTGGAAGGAGAGAGACAGATGTCGAGTCAATAATTCCTGTGCTGCATTGAAGGGTGGGTAGGAATGCTTCTTCCCTCACAGGAAACAGCAAAAGGAAACTGTGAACTACATTTTTGGTTGCAAGCTTGGAGGCAGAGGATAGTCTATGTATTATTGTTGTATTGGAAAGATCAGAGCAGGGAATAACAGAAAACACTCAGGCAACAAAAGAACTAATGTGTCATGCTACAGACATACCAATCTACCTTCCTCTTACTGAGTGACAGCCAGCATCTTTTATCGGTCAGGTGTAAAATATAATGGTTTGTGGAACCAAAATGCCTGGCTTTCAGAACTTGTTCTCACACTTCTCTTGTATGTGACCTCCTGTTCTACTCCTCAATTTTCTATCCATAAAGGGAAGTGATGTGAAAGAGTCTACCTTATGAAGTTGTTGTGAAGGCTAACTAAGTCAATGTTTGCAAAGCTAAGAAGTCTGTGGCCACATTGTTAGTACTTAGTACAAGTCAGCTATCATTTTTATATTACTACATTGGTCAGTTAATTCTTCCTACAATTTTATAAGGTGAATGTTATTGCCTATTTTCAGAAGAGGAACTCATATTCAGAGACTTTAACTGATAAAACTAACATTACATGGGAAGTAAATGGTACCACCTAATGAAGAGTGAGTAGAGGTTGTCTTTTTCTGCAATAAGGAAATAACGTCACAGAGAGTATTGCCTCTATAACTGTCTGGGTTAGGGAATCATTGACCCTAGTTATGTAAAAAGCTCCAAATGAAGACAAGGAGAGTAACTAGCACATCACAGAGATTTTTATTTTCAGTTAATGTTTGGAAACTCACATCTCACAGCCCAAAATATCCATCAAATTTATCAGTGAGCGTTAGAGCTGGTTGGATGCCTTGTCATGCAAATATGAACAAGGAATCTCATCACAGTTGAAGAGCTTGGAATGTATGAGCTTAATGCATGTCTACTTAGTCTGCACATGTAAAACCTTTAGTCCCTTGATTGGTATAGAGCATGCTCTCACATGCAGCCTTGTGATCACAATCTTGATGCCTATAGGAGCCAGGCATGAGGGTGCTAAGTGAAGCAGCTAGCCTAATTATATGTAGGTTTATTAAGTTTTTTGGGGGGGTACAGTATCTTCTTCTTTGAGTTTATCTTGATGTACATACCCCCTGTGTTTAGGTTTAAAATTTCCACTTCCGACATAGGCATGGATATAAAAAATGCTTCACCTACCTCTTAATAACATCCTAATAAATAAAATAACACAGATTTGATGATAGCAACCTCCAGTGTCAGCAAAATGGTAGAGAACAGGGGGAATGATGATGAAACAGATACTATGTGTCCAATATTGTCAGTTTTTCTAACTTTTACCCAAAGCCAGAGGAGTGAATTTTTCTCTTTTATCTCCTTTTCCTTTGTGTGAAAAAGTATTCAAATAAAAAACATAAAACAGGCTGGGTTCAGTGGCCCATGCCTGTTATCTCAGCACTTTGGGAGGTCAAGGCAGGAGAATCATTTGAGGTCAAGAAATTGAGACTAGCCTGGGCAACATAGATTCCATCTCTACAAAATATAAAAATGTTAGCCGGGCATTGTGGTGCATGCCTATAGTCCTAGCTACTTGTGAAGCTGAGGCGGGAGGATCCCTTGAGTCCAGGAGTTTGAGGCTGCAGTGAGTCATGATCATGTCTCTTCACACGAACCTGAGCAACAGAGCAAGATCCTGTCAAAAAAAAAGAAAAGAAAAGAAAAACACCACACACACCCAAAACAAGAACATCAAGACAAAACATTATGTAGATCAAGGGTATCTGAACCAGAAAAAACAACATGCTGTTTGATCCCCCAGTTAGCCTTCTTCTGTGTACGTAAGGAGGATACCAGGAGAGTTTTCAGCAGGAAAGAGAAATGGTTAGATATGCATGCTAGATAGATCATTCTAGCACATCCATTTGTCTACCTATTTTATCACTCTAGAGGTGGTAGTGAAACTATGGAAGAAGATATTTCAAGAGACCACAGATATAGTGGAAAAAACAAGGAGGCTATGGCTTAAATCTGGGTAAAGCCATTAATAAGAGAGAAGAGTCCATGCAAGAAATAAGAGGAATGATCGGAGAGGAAAATTAAATTTAAGTAATTTAATTACTTAACACACTTCAGAAGGACCGAGTAAGATAAACGTTGAAAAATGCCATTTTGTTTTGGCAGCTTTAATTTACTCAGAAATGGATATGAGAGCTTTTGGTAGGTGAAAGAATTATAATGTCCAATGTATGTTATTCTTTTGAGAACTTAGAAAGAAACCAGTGATGAAAATTAATGCTTAGACAGTGAATTAAACACCAGTAAAGTGTTTATTTTTACAAAAGGAACTTAAAAGTGTTTATTATTAGAACTATGTCTCTAATGTTTACTCAAAAGGTGGAAATAAATTGCCATTTATTAACAGTGACCAAAATCCAGGCACTGATGCTCCGGGTGTTATTAGTTTATCACATTAATTCTCACTACCATGTAGAAAGATAGCTTAACATTCTGTTTTAGATGCAGAAAACTTAATTTCAAAGACGTTAAATATCTTTTAGGAAGTTTCATGAAGTTTTTTAATTTTAATTTTTAAAGTGACAAAGTGTATGTATTTATCATCTGCAACATGTTTGAAGTCTATATAAATTGTAGGAAGTTACATGACTTTATAATCAGTATTTTTTCTTTTGTTTGCCATCCACTTAATAGTGGTTCTAGAAAAAATTGAAGTTAATTTAGAAGGATATCTAATATATAATTATGAACAGAAGATAACTAGTCTCTCTTTTCATTGCACACTGCCAGAACAATATATTTTCCTTTTAAACTTTTGTATTAAAACTATTACGTGTTTTTTTTGCTTCCTGCATATCATAGTTCTATGTTTGTTTGGAAAATAAATCATTAAAAAGGTTTTCTCATTTTCCATCCAGATAAACTAAAAAAAAGAGAGTGGTTAATACTGATATTTAATAATAATTTATATTTTGTCATCAATAATGAATTATAAAATATATAGCTTCATATTTTGTCTGAATTAAATTACTTTCATTTCATTTACTTTCAATGTGTTTGCATTAATTGAAAAACATGGGCTCCCTCTTGTGACAACATCAATTATTCTGTATTTCTTTTGGAGCCACACTAAGTCACCTGTGTATGGTCTTTAATTTTTCACAAGTAAAGTTATATATAATTTTATATAGTAATGTAATAGTATTCTCTTTTTTGATAATTCTACTTTTTAAAAAGTAGGCCAATATTTGATAATATTTGATTCTGATTAGTGTTTAAAGATTTATGTAATATTTTAAAATATTGGCTTTCAAATTTATATTGAAAATATCAAGGAAAAGAGGAAAGGACAAATTTAGATTTCCTTATTTTATATTTTATATGCTATATTAGCTGTTTTGGTTGACATTCCAAGATATGCACATAATTTATTTTATATTCTATGTGTTCCCTGTGTTTGATATATGTGCTCATATTTCTCGAAATTCATGGTGCTCCTCTCTGTTTTATTCTGCAAACTATTCATGTGTATTGTTTCCACATGCCTCAAGGAAGTAGCATACATAATGAGAAGATCTAAGAAAGAAAAAAAAAATCATAGTTCTTTTTTTTTAAATGAAAGCATTATGTTCTGTGTATAAGTGGGATTGTGTTTGTGTGCTTGAAAGAGTATACTGAGTGCAAAAAAAAGAAAAATTACAGAATCGTTATATTCATGGATGTAGCTCTGAAAGGGCTTTTTAGGGTTATTTCAATAATAGACTGTTAATTAAGAGACCTGGATTTAATCTTTGCTGTCTCATGGACCATCTATATGGGATTGAGCAAGTCATGTTTCTTCCTGGTATGTCAATTTTGTCATGTTTAATAAGATAATTGCATTAAATCAACTTAGTCTCTGCATGAACACATCTGTGGGAAATAACATATTTTCCTGGCTCACTTGAGTATTGGTTATTAAGAATATGTCTGTGGGGTGATGGAATAGGGACTTTGGTGAGGGCAGGCTGTGAATATAAAGTTGTCAAGAGGGAGGGCTGTCCAAAGTGAATATGAAATTTCAGGAGCTGAGGGGGTGCCATGCAGGGGGCATTCCCATTCCCCACTTATTAGTTATAAATAAGCTTGATTCTCAGTTCTGTTATCCAAGATTCCTTAGGGCCAAAAGCATTTTGGCAATGTCATACTGACAGGTAATATGAGAACCAAAACTGCAATAAAAATTGTTAATATATTTTATTCCTATAATTCACACGCAACCCAGCATTTTGCCAGAGTCAAAAAGTACAGGCTGCAAATGTTCAAAAGCTTAAAATGCAGGGCAGGATTTCCCTTTTCCACCCCAGGTCCCATCAGTCCAAATTTTCTGTCACAGGTCTGCTTCCGTTCATTATATTACTTGTCTGATTCCAGGACACATCTGAGTTTGCGGCCCTAATTAACATATCCGGGACTGTTTTTTATGACCTGTGTAACTGCTGTTGGATTTGGTTCTGAGGACTTCGGTTCCACCTGCTCCAAGAAGACTGAGACACAGACTCTTCTAGGGAGCAGCTGTCACTTTCTTCACCTACTCAGGGACACACTCCAGTTCTGAATCTTCGTGTCTGGATCCCTGCTTTCCTTTCTTTCACATTCCTGGGTTCCTCTCCGTTTTGCGTGATACCTAAATGCATGGCCTGCCTGGTCTTGGAACTAACTTTTGTTTCAGCATGCCATGTCTCAGGTCACGCAAAGGCCCACAATGTGTGGCCCAGAGCCCAGTCTCTCCCTTTAACCTCTGCCTTATCCTAGGCCTGATTCATGTGAGAGAATAAATCAGTCTCAGGCTAGGAACGAACAACAGCAATGGGTGGCTGCCCTCTCATGGTTAATACACTTCCATCCATTCATTCCTTCATTTACATCAAAAATATTTATTGAATGACTACGGTGTATTCATTACATTCTCGTTGCTTCAAGAAATTTGGGATTGAATGAGGACACTTTGTGGGAAGCTCAGTACAGAGAACTGGTTCTGATTGCTCAGGCAGATGTGACAAAGTAACATGGTACTTTTTTCGGGTATATTAGTATGAATAGCCAGAGCTGACCTTGCAGTTATGTGTTTGTTCATTAAAGAAGATCTATGGTTCACCTTCCACATGTTGAAAACTGTTTTAAGATTCTAGTGAGAAAGACTGACATGGAGGAAGTGAACACATTATAATGTATAATATTATAGGGGCTAGGGGAAGAATATGTAAGGTTTTGTGTATTAGCAACAGAGAGAGTGCGAGAGTGACGGGAGAGAGAGAGAGAGCGAGCACTGCCTGGTAATCTTTGAGACAAAGATTTTGTTTACTAGATCATTTGGCATATAACATATAGTTAAATTTATACACGAGTGATCAGGGGGTAATGTCAGTATTCTGTCAAATTACTGGTAAGGGACTCCATAAGCGAAGGAGTGGCCGAGATTATTATCTTTATTAGCAACCACTCTCTAGCCCACCCTTCCACACTTACCTAGTGTCATATCGTAAGTGTTTTGTATGTATGGCTTTTGTTTGTGTGGAGGTGTGCAAGCATGAGTGAGTCTGTATGCACAAATACAAGTCATATAACATTGTACCTGTGGCGGGCAGAGAGTTTAAGCGTGCTCCAGTTTTAGCTGTTGAGATGTTTGAAATGATGTGCAACTCATGGACAGTTTCCATTTGATGACTCGTTAAAAAGAATGTTAGTTTTTAAAAAGACACCTATTCTCTTACCTCAATTACATTTCTGGCCCCCACTATATAGTGCGCCACTTATGAAGAGAGATGATGAAAAACTTTCATATAGGGTTATTCACTTGATAGGATTGTCATGTAACAAAGCACTGCTAGACACTTTCTTCAGTAAGGAATTAACTTCAAGGAGTATCGCCTCTATTAACTCTCTGAATTGTGGAATCCTTGACTCTAGTTAGGTAAAAACCGCAAAATGAAGACAAGGAGAACAAGTAGCATGTCTTTTTTGACTTGTAGAGATTTGTACATTTTGTTTTGGGGACCTCACCTCTTATAATCTAAAAATCTTGGGATATATGAGCTTTATGTATGTCCACTCCCTCTATGCATTTAAAACCCTGAGCACCATGCTTGATATAGAGTGGGTGTTCTGGTCATGCTAGGTTCTTCTCCTTTCTCTTTACTTTTCATTCCTCAAAACAGAACAAAAAACCCTCAGAATCTGCAGCCTAATTATAGATAACTTTTATCCTCAGGTGTCATGTTAATATGCAAGTATCCAGCAAGCATGTGGTCCAACCCCATTCAGGTAACGGAATGTGAGTATGAAGCTTGTAGCACAGGGCTTTGTTAACTGTTAGGTTTTTGTTTTGTTTTGTTTTGTGTTTTGTTTTGTTTGCTGTTGTGCTAATTGCAAAGTGATCTCCTCTCAGGACATTAAAAAATAAGTCCTTAAAAAACATTAAGTTTGCATCTCCTAAAATCTGTGTGTATTTACATTTCTCTTATTTTTTTTTCTTTCAGTTCATTGCTATTTTAATACAGGGCAGAGCAGGACTGCAGGAGGTGAAGTCCCCTTAGTAAATGGCAACAGTGGGGAGCTTTGAAGCACTTAGCACCCTCTACAGCAGGAAGAGCAGGGGTGTCATGTTCCTTGATTATTTCTGGAAAAGAAAAAGTATAAGATCCTCTTTGAGTGCTCGCAAAGCTCTCTCTTAAAAACCCTTTCATTTATGGTTGTATTCTGCCTCTACCTTGAATGTCCCTGTATGTTCTTTGACTAAATCTAGGGGCTGAAAAAGGGATTTTCTCATTTTAACTGTTTAGTGCCTTCACACAGTGGTTCCCAATCCTGGCTCCCTGGCTTAGCTTTTGGAAACTTTGCTCCCCCTGAGACTTTCTAAATCAGAATTTCCAAACTTTACCCTCTTGAAGCTAAGGTTCAGAGCCCGTGCATTTTCATAGAATGGATGTTTAGTAAATCTCAACTGAAAAACATGCACTGAATTAAATTTTTATATTTTATCTGAAATATACTGTCTCCCTTAATTGATTCATTTTATAAAGTGCATTCCTGCCATCTAATCTTTTGAAATTTGTTCATAATATGAGAAGGCACTAAGAGGAGGTGACATATGGTAGTATGTTGTATACATAGAGTTTCCCTCACTTGCATCATTATTGCATGTACCATATTTTTTGCAAATATTTAAATCTTCAGTAGACTAAGAAATCCATAATTCAGGGATCATATCGTCCTCATTTTCATGTCCCAGGTCCCAGGTTCATGTCTGAATGCATAGAAGGCATTCAGGAAAAAAAAAAAAAAAAAAAAAAAGAATGAGTTATAGCATTGTTGTAGATTTGCATCTAAAATATACATGAAAAGTTCTATAATTTAGTTTGTATATATAATTAAAACTTACAGATATTGCTCCAGAAACTACTATTAAAATGATACAGCTTGTGTTATTGGATCAGAATTCTATAAAACTAATAAAGGAAATATAATTTGATTTGATGCAGTTTACATATATATTAAGGAATGATTACTAAGAAGATGCTTTAAAGGGCCTGGGAGAACTGGGAAACTTTTGACGGAGGAAATCAAAAACGTGCAGTCCAGTGACGAATTAAACTACTGGGAGTAATAATATGGGCTGATACACTCAATATAGCAGTAATGCCCTCTGAGAAAGATAGGAAATAATTCAGTTCCTCCAGGCTGCACGGAAGCTAAATACAGTATGACAAGAAATAGCAGCAGTACTCATTATGTCTGATTGCTAATTACCCCTTTGAATGATTCAGTTATGCCTGCTACTAGATAATTAGTTTAGTAATTTATGGCTGAGGCACAAACTAGTATTTTAATTTTTGCAGCACCATTTTCACAATACCTACAGTTCAGATAATATCTTTCTTTTTTACTCAATATTAAATTGCTTTTTTGAAGACCTATAAAAGAGAAAATATTCTTGCATTTCTTTCTACTTGTATTTCACGAAAAAGTTAGGCACTTTATGAAATTTTATTTAATTTTAAACTCCAGAAAAATAACATCTTCTTAAGTCCTGTTTTATTATGCTTAATTTTGCGAATTTTGTGGGCAAAGGGGGTGAAATTTTCAAAAAGATTCCATCAAATTACTCAACATAACAGTTGCCAAATTTCATGTTTAAAAAAGATATTAAAAAATTGATAATAAACCTTTTCTTTTTGCACATTTCTACTTCATACATGGGGTTCTGCTTATGTCTGGGTGTCTGTTCTCAATGTTCAGGAGCTGCAAACTGAGTACAGCTTTTCTACATTCCCAACCAATTCGGTGCGGTCCACAAGCAAGTCAAAAGCTAGCAGATTAAGGAAGAATATTTCAAGTAAACATTTCCAATTTCTATTTAGGTAAATAAGATTAACTCTGGCCAAAGAGAATATAATTGAGTCTTTATGGCTTAAAGTTTGGCCTTGGGTCAGTATCCTCTTGAATTCACTTTTTTGTTCTCTAATAATCCAACTATCTTTCTGGGTTTTATTAGTGAAATAAAGAAATACGTAATTATCTAAAAGTATTTTGTCATATTTCATAAACATTCATTTTTAGTTCAGCATCTCCACTACCCTAATTCAGCTAGTGATATAAAAATAAATCAGAGCAAGAGAGAGAATTTGATACAGTAAGTTCCCCAATTCTGAGGACTGTAATATATTTTCAGGTCACAGCCCAAAGACAACATTGATCAATTAAATTCACCTGACAATTTCAACTTACTCATATATTTATTTTAATGTATATACAGAATGTACGTATTTGCCAAATTGTTGAGTGATATGAGTTAGGAATTGATTTTAAAATATCCCTTGCCTAGGTGTTGGATTATCAGGCTTGAATTCTTAGTAACTGATGGAAAAGTTGCCACTTTAAGATCAATATAATTAAGACTAGATAATTTTCACAATGAAAGAGAGCATTGAAATGCTTAGAATAACAAATACAATTTTGCATTAAATATTGGATTTTGCCATTCCTAACAGATCAAAATGAATGCTTTAAAGTTAATAAGGGACACTGCTAACACATTTGCCTTATGGCTAAGTGTTTATACCTAGCATCTTAAAATTAAGAATATTTGGCATTACTTATCATTCCCCTTTGCTTTCTACTTGGTACTTTGTTTTTCTCTATAATTGAATTACAAAATGCTCATGGCTGTATTTGCTATATTGTTCTCATACTCGATATTTACCAGTACTGGATCAATGTTCTAAAGGGCAGGCCTGACAGCATTATTTCGGTGAGCATCAGGCTGATGTTTATTACAGACCAAATCTGTGCCCTTTATTGCCAACAGTCTTACTGGAAATACGTGTTCCTTGACCCATTTAATAAATGGTTACCCACAGATAGGGCAGTGTGACTTTTTTTTCCCCATACATGCTTTAAAAAAAAAAGTTTCTTACCCATAAGGCGGTCTGTCTAACCATTAAAACATCATATTGACCTTTCCAGCTTTGCTCAGGGTGACAGCTTGGTTTGTTGTTGATGCTGCTTCCCCCCCCTCCACCCAAGTTGCTAACTAGAGCTCTCACAAAGTTATGTGCTGCCAGAGTTTGAGGCAAGTCAATTGTCTTTAGATTTATAATTCATTCTTTTTTTTTTTTTGCTTGTTTTAATACTATTTATATCCTAAAATAAAATGCAGCCTTTATAAAGTGTATAAAAGTATCAGTAATCATTTAAAGTCAAAACTTCTGGGTGATTACATTATTGCCAATTATGAAAGTCCAATATTTTCTTTTTGTCTATATTAGGAAATTATTTCAGTTCTCATCTCACTAGTAAAAAATAAAGTAAGCATTGGTTATCAATATAAGTATGACACATTTATAACTGAATTAGCTGTTGGTAGTACTCTTTAGAAGGAAGATGCTATAATGCCTGTATTTCTCTTACAAGTCTCAGAGAGCTGAAATTTTTTTAAGAGTTAAGGAAATGTTGCCAAAGCTTTCAGAATTGCATTGTTCAGTGAACGTTGTTGTATTTAGTGTAGAAACGTTTATGTATTTTTTGTACATTTCTTTCATTACCTTCTTTTCTAAATATAAAATGGGGTAGATCATTGGATAAAAATATCCAAAAGAAAGTCAAAGCCTTTATTTTTGAATTTGTGTATATATGTATATTTATAATTAAGATGTTTGTGGGCATTTCTCCTTAAAGGGAAATTCAGCCCATTTCAGGATTTTATATTCTTGATCTAAGGGGGCTGTGTTTATCTTGTTTGAATACACTGCTTAAAATAGATGCAGTACAGTATTTCCTATTGCGTCTCATCAGAGCTTCTAAAGAATTAATTAGACGATCATAGAATTTGATACTTTGGAGTGCTAAGAATTCTCTTCATAATTCCTTGATATGTGATATTATATTTTGTTATTTCATTGAGCAAGTAGCATTTTTAAACACATATGTATATGTCTATACAACTGTAATAGCTCTATAATTAGAGTTTAAGCAAATACATATATATAAACATATACATATATACACATATCAATAATTAGAGTTATTGGCTATTTAGAAGCTTAATAGCACATATAATTCTATATCAAGAGGTGCTTAACAATTTCCTAAACTGGGGAGCCTTCAATATGTCTACTTCAGACATGATATCTATGAAGGAAATAGGATGCAGAGAGAATATGTATATAAGGATAGGAGAGAAAGCAATATTTTATCATACAATTGATTTATTTGTCCAGTTAAATTTGTTGAGCTACAAATCAAGAACACATTTTGGTATAAACAAGACCAAACCAGAGTCCAGGTCCACAGAGTTTAATATCTAACAAGAGAGAGAGAGAGAAATAAACACATATAATTTACAAACAACTCAAAACACGAGATTGCAATCACAGAAATATATTCAAAGTGCCAAGGCAACTCAGAGAAAGGAAAGGACAATTAATTTAATCTTGAACAATTGTCTTGGACTGATGCTGATATTGTCTGCATTCAGGGACACAGTGTCAATGACACTGAACATCTCTTATTCAGAAATGAATTAAATAAGCTGACTAGTTTCATTAATACTATCTCAAACAACAGGTTTTGTTGGCTTAAAAAAATAAAATCTTTTATGCTCTGAGAGCATATAGGTAGAAGCAGGAAAAGAGAATATTTTAAAGCCTTAAGTGAAAGCAAAATGTTGCCTACCATTTCACAAAATTGTGTACTATTATTTTTATTTGTTTAATTATACCAAATCCAGAGGTAGGGTAATTCAATCTCAAACATGAAAGGTGGTCAGATGTTATCATTAAGGTATAAAGTCATGCTTAAGACTACCTATAATAAATGGACTTCATATACTTCCAGAATTCCAGTGTCAGAAGTAATGCATCTTTGGTATCAAGGCAGTCTGGGCACTTCTGAAAACAAAATGAATATACTGTGATGTGGGGTGTGTGCCACATGGGTATCAGCAAGGAAGAAATAGATTATTTTCCAGGTAGGGCAGAGAGCATGGATGGAATGCTAGCTAGACCAAAGTCAGAGTCATATTCTAGAGATGCAAGATGGGGAAGTGGTGACTAGCATCAGGTAGAAAAAGAATTATATTTCTAGAAGCTCTGTGTTTGAGGAGGTAGGGCAAACCTTTTCAAAAACTCTGACATCAGGTTGTCAGTTCTTCCCAGAAAATAGCACATACATGCACACTGCTATACATAACTTCATAGGCTTCATAGACTACTTGAGATCTTTAAGGATCAATGAGTTTAAGGAAGGGATAATGGAAGTGTAGAGTATTTACCTTCAATTTATAAAGAGCCTCACATTTTAAATAAACTCGATTTGTGTTTGAGTGGAGTCCTTGTTCCAAATGGATACTAGAGTTAAAACCATGAACTAGAGGCCACATGCACTGGCTGAGGCTTTATGGGCACCTCTTTGGTGCTCTCCTTCACTTGGCATTTGCCTTTGCATCTAGTTAAAAAAACAATTCATGCATCTACTCTTTCAGGAAGCTCTCTTTTAACATTCAATGTTAGGTACCTTCTCATCCCAAAAGGCTCTCCCACAACAGAGTCACAACGTCTATGGAAACAAACAATGTCTCACTTATTTCTGAATCCCTATTCCCAACACAGTGCAAAGCATGTAGGAGGTACTCAGGAAATCTTTATTTTATGAATGAATAAAAGCTAACAACTGTGTATAGCAGGTTTTGCTATGTACTGGAAATTAGAAGCAGAGAATACTCTTCACACTTCTGAAAGACTATATCAATGCATAAAAGATTCACATAATCTGAAACAAGTTATTTTATATGGAATGAATTGGGGTAACTATACATAGTATAATATAAAATGCATTGCCATGCAAAGGGGAATAAAAATGAGCCAGGAACCACACAGAATTTGGGAACATTGATTGGGGAATAGTTCTGAAGTAGAGGCCTATTGTGTAAGTAAATCTCTGGCTAAGTTCATTGGTCTCCTTTGATTGTTCAGCTAATGTCACTTCAAAACAGACTATGCTTTCTTCATGTTAACCCTTTTTTTAAATTGAAATTATTCAGGGCTTCAAGACTACATAAGGTATACCTTATGTCTGGTGTAAAAGATAAGGCATTCACTGTGGAATACAAAATCAGAAAAGTGGCATTATTCTCTTCCAAAAGGAAAAATGAGTTCATTATGAGAGAAGAAGAAACCTTTAATCAGAGCAAAGAAAAATAGGTTCAAATAGAATAAATCTGTGATTTAGCCATTTTCCAAAAGTACTGAGTTTTTGCTGCAAGAAGTATCCCAAATTGCTCAGAGTTTGGTATTTGCAGAGGAAATATAGTTTTTATAGGATTCTGTTTTCTTCATATCAAAGAATTGAGCCATTAAGGGTTTAAATATTGAAAAATGGATTTAACCTAGACCTAATAGAAGACAAAGTCAATCACAAACATCCATAATAATCCAACAGCCAAAGCTCTCTTACATGTATTTATTTTCTTAAACATTAACAAATCAATTCAATTATTCAGTCTCTTGCTTTCAGGATCTCTAGATTAACTGGGCTGAAATGACCCTTAAGTCCATTTCTATATACATTTCTATATCTGTTTTATCGAACTCTTGGTATCTTGGGAATTTATTTTTCCTGAAAATAATTTACGTCAGAACTTACACATGGGCAGTTCATCTAGTCTGATTGCCTAGAATCTTCCTAGTTTCATCTCAGTTCCACTCTGTCTTCAGCCATGCTATTTCCTCTGCCTAGTACCCCAACCTCAACCTCAAATCTATCTTATAAGTAGCCCATACTGTTTCTTCAGAACTCAACTCAGGCATACCCTCTTTCTTCTTTCAGTCTATTTTAGATGTATTTTTCTTTCTGTTCCCAGGGTAAAATGTACACAATTCTAAAATGTAGTGAGGAAGAGAGACCAATGGGACAGAGAGAAAGGCATGTAGCTCTCTGAAGCAGAGACTGGGTGAGGTGTTGCTCCCTAGTGCCTAGCACAGATGTTGGACCATTGCAGGATCCCCCAAAAGTATTTGAATACATTAAAAATGACCTTTTAAGCTGTAATCAATCATATGCCTCTTCTGAGCACTGTACATTAATTAACTCATTTAACACAACACTCGTCCGAATTTGTTATCACTGTTATACTAACAGGAAGCCAAGAGGATACTAAGGTTCACTAATGGTGTATGACTTTTCTGTAGTCACACAACTAGTAAGTGGCGCAAATGCAATACTACCCCTGGGCATCCAGCCCAAAGCAAATGTTCTTCTTTATTATGCTCCATATTCTGACCTGATTATATTATTGAAGTTACTGGATAATTGACCTTGCTTCTAAAGAAAAAAAAAAGTGAATGAATGATTCAATGTTTGTAATGCATTCCCTAAGTATTTATTAACCTCTCTCTAGTCATTAATTCAACAGATAATCATTGTGTTCCTACTATGGGACAGGCACTGGGCATCTACAAATGAATAAGATATATTCTGAATACAAGTGACTGAGATTCAGAAGGGGAAAGCATATTATATATTGTGTTTTGTTCACATTGCATCATAGGAAGTTTCAGTCTACATTACATCATCTTAGAATAAGTATAATTACATTGGCCAGAAAAATTTTAAATTGATATTCTTTATCATTTAGGCATTTAACTCTGACAAAGATACTATAGTACATTTTGTAGTGAATTGATGTAATTGCCCTCCTTGGATACTCAATTTTAGGAGTCACTTTGAGCATCCACACATTTCTGCAGTATACACAGTTCATAAAACTTACCAGAAAATAAAAGGACTAATCTAAAATTAAGAATCTCTATTTTATTTTTGTACTGACAATGCAAATGCTTATCTTACAATATCTAATTTTTTCCCCTTTTCACAGGCAAGCACAACTGTAACACTTCTAGAATCATAGTTCCTTGCCAGTTGTCATTCTGAAGCATAAATGGAATGCAGAGTTTGGAAGATGTATTTGTTCTGCATTAATAAAAGAAGTAAAAGCTGTTTTTCCCTCATCCCTAAATGATTTACCATAACTCATAGAATAGATAAGTAGTATTACAAGATATCATTTTCACAGCCACTCTTCTAAACCTAGCTCTGGATAATATAAATAATACAGTTCATTTTAAAATTTTAAATGCTTTTTGATAGCAGGAGTGTCTTTCATTTTTGATTTTATTGATAACGTTTTCTATCCTTAAGTTAACTTTAATCACGTAGGCCATGTTGCCTTTTACCAAATGTCTTGAGTAGTTCTGATGATATACAAAGTGTTGTTTTTGCAGTATTTTGAAAAAGGGACATATTAACGTTCCACCTTTAGAAACTTTTTTTCGCAAGAATAGAATCACTTTCTAATTGTTCTGTACGACATCTTTGTGCATGTATAACACTTTGTGGCTTATTTAAGTTTATTTTAAGCATTCTCTAATATCTTATGCCTTGTCTTAACTTCAGTATTAATCCCATTGGTTACATAATTTGTATTCTTTTAAGCCTATTTCATTATTTGCACGTCTTTCTCTTTTCTACTCATCTTGAGCTGATGAACTTGAATTACCCTTTTGTTCTAAACCTTAAGTCAGATCAAGTTAGAATAACTCCTCTCGTTTTTTCTGTAACTATTTTTTCTTTCTTGTATTATTACTCCTTACCACATTGTATTGAACTTGTTTAGGTAATCACCTGTCTTCTAAATTATGCTATGTCATCTACAAGATATCAAACTCTATCTTATCTATAGAGGATATTTTATGCTTTTAGCCCCAGTGCCAAGCACAGCTTCTGATATAGAGCACATCCTCAATAAGCATTTTTTTAAATTGTTGAATATAAATAGCCTAAAAGACCATTGGCATCTGCTCAAAATTAATTTTTACCGCCAGATAAATTAATATCCTGTTGACCTCAACTTAATTCTTTCATTTGTCAGGAAATAAAATTTGAATTGTTTGAAATAATCAACTTCATCTGTACTTTGCTCTAATAGTTCCTTGCATGTGACAATTGATGGTTTGCTATTTAAGTAATATTACAAATGTCAAAGATGATAAATGTGTAGTCCTCCATCTTGTACCCTGGCTGAGTGTAGATACTGTAAAAATGTCCATTTAAGTAAAACAATGAGGGCATAAAAGTATAATTCTATATTTCCAACTATGACTCAAAATTAAATATTTTCAACACATGTTTTAAAGAACACATAGGGTACTATACTGTATCTAGAATTTTTCTTATATTGTTGATTATATCAAGTCTTGAGTCCTGGAACAGAAATCATTTTATTTCAAATTTGAGACCCACATGATACTGTGATATGCTTTCCCTTAATTACAGAGCTGCTCTATTATCTTTCTTTTTCTTCTTCTTCAGGAAAAAATTCATTGAAATATGTTTTAAGGACAAAAGATTTCAAACTTAAAAAATATCTCATAGTCTTATAAAAAGAAAAGGTAAATCAAAGTTGGAACCTAGTGGTCTTCATAATGCCACTAAAAGTTCATAGCTGATAGGAAGAATGATCTATCACATAAAAAGTAGTTTATTTAACAAAAACAAAAATAGGTTATATTTTGCTTGTGTGGTATTAAAATATACAGTTATGAACATTAGTATTGATAAAGGTTATTTATAAAGCCACCTTATATTTTTAAGTAGATGATTTTCAGCAGATCACCCTCTGTCTTAGATGAAGTATGTATGTACTTTTTTATTTAAATGAAATGAGATACCATGAGAAGGAAGAATGCTCAAGGGAATAAAAATCATTATGAACTATTAATTTTGATTATATTTTAAAATTAAAGAATTTGTTACTAAAAATTTGAAATATAACGACGGTAAGAAGTAAAAAAGATATTAAGTCAAACAAATGCAAGCTAATTTATAAATATTTTATATCATATTTATTGAGCATCTAGACTGTATATAAGTACTAATACAAGAAAGGAAAACAGTTATAGAAAAAATGAGAGAAGTTATTCTAACTTGGTCTGACTTCAGGTTCAGAGCAAAAAGGTAATTCAAGTTCATCAGCTCAAGATAAGTAGAAAAGAGAAAGAGGTGCAAATAATGAAATAGGCTTAAAAGAATACAAATTATGTAACTAATGGGATTAATACTGAAGTTAAGACAAGGCATAATGGAATAGATGTCAACAAAACAGATAATTGTATGTAGTGTGATAAGGCAATTATTAAAGTCTACAAAAGAGATTATTAAATCATCTAAAAGGGACAGTTAACTAAGACTGAGAGGTCTAGGAAAACTTTCTAGAAAATGTTGCATCTGAGTTGAAACTTGAAGAACTTGGACGCATAACGAAGTGAATAGGAAAGAAAAGGAAATACATTTCAAATCCATGATTAGAAGATTAGGACAAACATGGTCAGTCGGGGAATTGTTTGGGAGTGTAAACTGCAAATAAAAGTAAACAGACAGAAAATGGGGAGGCAACCGGGTTTAAATCATTAAAGGTGTTGTAGGTCATATTGAGGAGTTTATCATGAAAGCAATGGGGAGTCATTGAAAGAGGTTAAGCGGAATTACTAACATCAGTATGTGTCCTTTGCATTGAGGAATGGAGGCATTGGTGGTAAAGATGTTTCTAACTGTGGAGAAAGGGAGCCAGGGGAGAGGACAGTGGATTGAGAAAGCTTGTTTTGTTGGCTTCTATTTTCTCTATAAATAAGATTGCTGAAATCATCTCCAGTAAGTGAGAGAGAGGAGAGTGGAGTAGAATGTTTATGGAATGTGGTGAAGACATAAAATATCATCTGTGGGGAAATGGGACTGAGAACTCTTCTGCCAAGCTATAAGGAATGATTGCTGGGTGTGTTGAACTTCCTCTTCAGTTTTTCAGGACACTGCTTCACATATTTCTTCTACTTCTTTGGAAGTTCATAGGAAAGGACAGAAAACACTAAATTCTTAAACTGTAGAAATCTAGGTAGGTTGAGCTGAAATTTAGATTTTACTTTATGTAAAAAACAGAAACAAGGTTTAAAGATGTTGAAGTGTATTCGAAGTGATGAGATGTGGGATTTTGACTAAATGCAGAAGGGAGTAAAATATATTTGCGAGTATACGAATGTACCTGGAGGTTATACACATGGGTATGAAAATCTTGAAAGGATAGAAGGATATTTTGAAAGGGTAGAATATAGGATTTTAAAATGTGCAGTGACTGAGGAGGGCTTAAATAAATTATGGAAGATCTATATTTGTGGAAGTATAAATGGGTAGAATGCTTATGGAAGCAATTTAACCTTGTCCGTCAACTTTAAGTGCAAATATCATTCAACCAAAAATTCCACTTCTACACATTTTACCTCCAGGTATATTTGTATACTTGCAAAATGAAGGCTGTACAAGGTATTTTGCTGCTGCATTGTTTGTAAGAGTAAAATGCCCATCATAGAGAACTGCTTAGGCTTATTATGGTGCATCCATAAAAGTAACATTATGAAGCTATAAAAAGAAATGCAAAAACTCTTTACGGATATAAAATGTTCTTCAAGATACAAGGTTAATTAAAAAGAAAAACATCAAGGTTCAGAACAGTGTGGTATAATGCAATCTTAAAAAAGGGGAAAAAGCCTATATATGTATTTGCATACCTGTGTATAAGATACTTTCAAATAAATGTATAAGAAAAGAATATAACTAGTTGCTGATGAGAAGTTGGAGGGTCAGGGGACAAAAGTAGAAAAAGAACTTTCATGGTCATTTCATTGTATATTTTTTCATACAATATAAATTTTGAATTATAAGAATGTATTACAATTTGTACATTTAAATCAAACTAAAGATGTAACAAATATAAGCATATAAGTTATGGTAAATCTTATATTAGTAGCTTGGAAATATATTCAAAATAATGAGCTTAGGGCAGGGAAGAAAAAAATTACAAAAGAATATACCTATAACTCCTATATAATGCAGGCATAGTAAAATGATGAGAGTACACCCAAAATATCAACAGTGTTTGCTGAAGGTGGTAGAATTGGATTGCAAGCAATTTTTATTCTTTGCATTTTGAATATATCTTAGTGCATATGTATTATTTACATTTGAGCAAGTTGGACCAATATGCTCTGAATGTTACTACTAAAGGGGAAAAATTTCTAAAAGATTACTCTGAGTTAATTCCTGAGACTCCATTATTTTAAATGTGGAAACCCTGTTTTTGATAGTTTGCAATGAAATATAATACAGAGAAATGTAGAATATTCTATGATACCTTCTGTTTTAATCAAAGATCAGTGTTGTGACAGATGTACCTACTAAGAACTTTTATCTGTTATCATAAATAAAATGCATTTACTCATCTAAATTAAGAGAATATGGCAATAATGAGGCTACAAGACAAATCTAATGAAGAGTAACACAGAATGTTAGAAGACCCACAGAATTCACAAGTAAAATGAATAACCATTCAATTTTACATCTTCAGCATAATTGACAATAAAGGGATAACTTCCATTAAACATTCAGATAAACAACCATATTCTATAAGTACAGTGTCTGCCAAATCATGTTTTCTGGTATAAGCTAGAAATTTTAGTACAATTGTAAAATTAAATATTCTGAAACATGTCTGTTTTTTCACTTAATAATTCACAAGTCTATTAAATGTATGGTCATGAGAGAGGTCAAAATATAACGTTATACTTCTTCATGGAACAAAATAATTATTTAAAAGTTGATGTTTAATGCATTTACTGTAATTGGGATTAGATTTTTTGAAATAGCCTTCAATTGAATGGTTTTAGAAACGTGGAAACATCTAAGCAGTAAGATTACATATAAGTCTTCATCCTCCTTCCTCACTCCTCCCCCTGTCGTTAACATCTTGTTTTTAGAGTGGTACATTTGTTACAATTGATGAGCCAGTATTGATATGCTATTATTAATAAAAGTCCATAGTTTACATTAGGAGTCGCTCTTTATGTTACACATTCTGTGGGTTTTGACAAATGCATAATGACATGTATCTACCATTACGGTATCATACAAAATAGCTGCCCAGATTGCAGCAGTGCCATTTTGTGTTTCTACCAGCAATGAATGAGAGCTCCTGTTGTTATACTTCCTTGCCACCTTTCGGTATAATCAGTTTTTTGTTTTGTTTTGTTTTGTTTTGTTTTGTTTTGTTTTGTTTAGCCATTCTATCGTGTATAGTGATATCTTGCTGTTGTTTTAATTTGCAATCGCCTAATGATGTATGTTCATTGCTTATTGCTTATGTCATCTGTTTATCTTCTTTGATGAGATGTTCCTTCAGATATTTTGCCCATGTTTTAATTAGATTGTTACCTTATTGTTGCATTTTAAAGGTTCTCGATGTATTTTGAACACCAGTCTCTTTTTGGATATGTCTTTTGCAAATGTTTTCGTTTCCTCCTAGTCTGACTTGTTTCATTCTCTGAACTGTATTTTAAAGTGCAGTTTTTATTTTAGTGAAGTTCAGCTTATCATTTTTTTCTTTTATGTATTATGCTGTTGGTTTCACATCTGAAAAGCCATTGCCAAACCTAAGGTCACCTAGATTTTCTACTAGGTTATCTTCTAAGAGTTTTATACTTTTGCATCTTATATGCAAGTCTGTAATCACTTTTGAGTTACTTTTTGTGAAAAGAAAAAAGTATGTGTCTAGATTCATTTTTTTTTTTGCATGTGGATATCCAGTTGTTCTGGCATCATTTGTTGCAAAAGGCTTCATTTTGTAAAACTTATTTTTCTTAATTTATTTACTGACTTTCTAGTCTCTTCATAAAATAAATGGCTTCAAGCTCATTTTTCTCTCTCTACTCTGTTTCCTCCAAACTAGCCCACACTTTTAAAAGGAATCTTCCATATTTTTCCAGCCACTTTTATAATGGGGAATGTCTTCCATAACATCCTGAAGTTCATCATCAAATTCACACTAAGGGATAGGTGATGATTTTGTAAAGCAACCCACCTTTGTTTTATATAACCTGAGTCATTCATTCATTCATTCATTCAACATATATTGAGCACCCATTTTCTAACAGATATTAGTCCAAGAAATTATTGTACTCAACCTAAAAGTACTATATCCTGGTTCATCCTTTTGAGAAATGCACAAATATTTGTACTCTTAAATGTCATTGACTTCCATATAAGTTAGAGTATGTTTCACTGTTTCTCATAGTTTAGCAGTTTTCTGTTCTTCCAAACATTCCTAATGTGACATTGATATACTTGTATCTGGGTGTAATTTCACTTGTCTATACTCCTCTCATGACATTGTTTACTCAGTTACAGACATTGTTCTAGAAGTCTTCTGTTAAGTGTAATGTAATATGGGTATATTACTTTCTGTGACATGGACAACATCCTGTATTGAGCTTTAAATCACTGGTATTTTGCTGCCAAAATAGCATACTGCACTATCATATTAAATTCATTATAAAATTAACATTTGCCTGATGGTCATATTCAATATTTTTCAAGTGTGGAAAATCTCAATATGAGGTGCCTTGAAGGAATGTACTAGTGGGGGACTAATTTTAATTAATTTTAATTTAATCGTGTGTTATATGAAGGTATCCAAAGAGGCAATGTGCTATGATAGAAAAATGCTGCATTTGGCATTGTGAAATTCAGATTTAGCATGTGTCTGATACATATTAGTTGGTTGTGCTCAGTAAGTTATCTAACTTCTTTAGGCTTCAGATTACTCCTCTGTAAAATAATGACGATACCAATGCTTGCCTTTTCTACTTTCTAATGTGTTTTGAGAAATTAACATGGAAATATATATGAAAATAATTCTAACTAAGGTTTACTGAGAAATAATGTATATACCTTAAAAAATCACCCTTTTTAGTGTACCATCCTATTGATTTTAATAGATGCACATAGTTGTGTGCCCACAATCGTGGTATTGAACAATTCCATCACTCCATATATTTCCAGTTGTCTCTTTGTTTTTTATGCTTGGCAACCACTGGTCTGGTTTGTATCCATATAGTTTTGCCTTTTCTAAAATGTCATATAACTGGAATCACTTTGGGTGTGGCTTCCTTCACTTGTCATAATTCTTTGACCTTCTTCCATGCTCTTGCATTTATCAGTAGTGAGTTCCTTTCTTACTAATATGTATTTTTAAAGTTTTTAATTTTATTGAAATCCAGTTCACTATTTAAAAAATTAAAACAGTCTTTTTTATAAGTTGTTTTTAAATCACTTGCTTAAAGATGTACACATCCGCTTGCATAGAATATGGAGACAATAACATTAAGAGAACGATTATTCTCTTAAGACCTACACTATCATTTTTGGAAATATTGATCTATTTATTTCAGATGAAAACTGAATTCCCAAGGGCATGTTTTCCAAAAAATATAATTTTGTAATGTTTGTGGTCATATAGTTTGAGATGAAATTAAAAACAGGAGGTGGTTTCCTTGAAACGTGTGGATTGAAAGGCCAAGGTATGACTGATTGTATGGTTTTTTTTTTCTGTTGCCAAAAAAAGCCTTTTTGAGCTGAACAAGAAAGGTATAAAATTAAAGTAATTGCACTCTTCAAATTTTAGTAGCAACATGAAATCTTGTTGGCAATTTGATGTTTTACTGACATTGTAGCCTGCCAGCCTATTGTGAGGTACATCAGATGTGAATGCTGCTTATTTTCCCCAGTGACTTCTAAATGGTCTTGTGGAGTAGCTCTTATGATATGCCAGCGGTGTGTCAGCAGAATACCAGTTGTGTTCCAGAGTCTGCCTCTTTAAATCTGAAAGTTATCCCATGTCCTTTTCTTGTTTCTTCCAAATTCTCTAGTCATTGTATATAATTATATGTTAGAGGGATGATTATACACCAATGAATTACAATCAAACTTGGCTTGTTAGTATATAAAGCTTTGGTTGTTAATCACAATCATTTAAATAGGAGCTCACCCTCCCTAAAACACAGATGCCATGTTACTATGGGTTGGCATTCCCCAAATTGGAACCTGTTATATATTAGAAAGAACACTTTTAGTCATATGTTCATCATTGCCTCTTTTCTGTAACATTGAGCACTGCCTCTTGGCTCTGAGTTATTTTGTGAAACTGGGATCAATATAAGAGTTTATCAAAAGAATGATTTCTCCTACAAAGTAAGTGTTGATTTTCTAATTTCTTAGACATAGAAAGTCAAATCACACCATGTCTGGTAGAAAATATATTGAACAAATATATTGCACAGTTATTGCTATTAAGAGAAATGCAGATTTTTAAAATTAGCTCTTTGTTTAGGCTTTTTCAAGAAAGATAGAAAACAACAGCAACAACCCACCAGGGACAATGGCTCACACCCCTAATCCCAGTGCTTTGAGAGGCTGAAGTGGAAGGATTGCTTGAGGCCAGGTGTTCTAGACCATGCTGGACAACATAGCGAAACCACATCTGTACACAAATTTTAAAAAAAGAAAAAAAAAACTTAGCTGAGTGTGGTGGTGTGCACATGTAGTCCTAGCTACCCTGGAGGCTAAGGTGAGAAGATGGCTGGGGCCCAGGAGTTTGAGACTACAGTAAGCTATGATCGTTCCACTGCACTCCAGCCTGGGTAACAGAGAAAGACCCTGTCTCCAAAGTAACAACAATAACAAGAAGAAGAACACTGGTGTCTCAGTCTCACACAGGACACACAGGATTGTATAAAAGTCAGCATTGTATGAAAATAAATAAGCATCATCTAATGCAAACTTCATTAGATAGATGCAGCATAGGCCTCGTTTATCCTAACACTGTGACCTTGACAAATTTCTTAAACATTAGCTCATGTTCTGCATCTGTAAAATGGGAGTACTAATAAGGCATTTCCCAGTGGATGTTGTGAGCAGGAAACATAGTTAAGGTTCTTAGGACACTTACTTGGTACATAAAAAATACCGTGGAGTGTTTGTTATATAAATAAACTTGGTAATCCTAACATTATATTGAATTATAATACTTTGGACAATACTTACACATAGAAATTAGAGGCTCAGTGTTTGTTTAGTAAACGGAACTGCAAAATTCTCAGTAGGAACACTTTTATTACTTTATTCATAAAATAGTATGAATAGTACTTTTTATCATTTAATCCAAACACTGTAATTGTTTGTCCAGGATTGGCTAATTTCTCATCTGCTGCTTATCTACTAACCAAACATTCAAATACGACTTGTAAAATGATGCTTTTCATTCCTTTATTTGACCATTCATTCATTTATTCATTATTCAGAACTTCCTGTATCCTTGGCTATGCAACTTTGTGTGTATAAGGTATGCTTCCTCTTATTTCCTCTTTTAAGGGAGATAAGTATATGAATTTTGTATAATACAGGACAAAAAGAGGGTGCTGGAAAACAGATGGAGAACAAAATCCCTAGTGAGTTCAAAAGGGTGGCACTGTTAATTCTCTCTGAGAGATGGAGGAAGACTCTAAATAGACCCTGAAGAAATGATAGGATTTGGACACACAAAGAGAACATTCTAAACAAAAAGAACTATGAAATCTCAGAGGTCAAGAAATGTACCTTAATATCTTTGTGTTTAGAGAACCTAGTCCATTTCACTGGGATACATAAAATACAGCTGGGGGATATGAGATTGGGAATAAAATTTAGACCAGATCATAGAGAACTTTGAATGCAAGTGAAGATTTTTACTTTATTCATTAAACAGAAAGGGACTTTCCTTGAATGTACACTCAAGCCTGAAAAAAAAAAAAAAAAAAAAAAGTAGGCAAGTTCGGATCATTGAGTGAAATAAATCTGGATCTGGCCACTAGTTAGAGTTTGAATGATGAACAAAAATGTTTTTGATTTAACAGTTTTTACTTTTTCAAAATCTTCCCTTCATTCTAACAGCTCTGAAAGTATTATTTTCTTCAGGAAATAGCTGTATGCGGATTGCCTGCTAGCTTACTCCCTTACAGGGATTTATTTTCATGGAATAATCTTTGAGACTGGATTGCAAAACTCTTCTTTTAGAAGTCATCAGACCAAAATTCTTAACCTTGCTGAGCCTCAGCTTTAGTACTCTGTCACTCAAAAGTGATGAAAAAATTAGGAAGCTTTAAATAAATTCCTTGTAGTCCTTTACATTTTTGTGCATCTCTGTTAGGTGAAATGGGCAGGGCTACCCAGGTTTACTTAGAATAATCCAAATAGTAATAGTGTGGTTTATTTTTGAAGCTGACTAAAATATTTTTAATAATTAAACTCTTAATATATATGTGCTAAACATTCTTAAAAACTCTAAATTACATACTTAAAAGTGGAAGAATATTAGAGAAAAACTTTTACATTCATCAGATAATTTAGTTAGGCAATAATATTAGAGCCCATTTGAATCTGCCAGAAGAGATATGTTAGATTTAAAAACATCATCATGATCTTTAAAGTGCTTTTACCAAGAGCTAAACAAAAAACTTGAAAGTGAATTCATGTAATTAGCAATATTTGGTATAGAATAATCAAATGCCAGTTAAATTTATTACTTTTAATACGTCATATCATTTAAATGGTTTTTTGAATGTGAATGTTATAAAGAATGACATCTTTCACTTTATTTAAGCTTTTTCTTTAAAAAAATAGTCCTTATGTGGCAAATTATTTTTAGAACAACATACAGCATTGTATGTATTGAACATTTTTGGATATGTTCATTTTGTGTACATTTTTTCTTTTATCAGTGTCCTTTGGGTTTTCATTAGGTAATTAGTAGAAATATTTTAAGTTGAGAAAATGTGAGCACTATGTCACTTAATAGACAGTGTTATTTTTAAGAAATAAGTTATTAATATGTTCTATACTATATTTATCTTATCTGATCTATAATGTGAAACGAGCATATTAGGCCAATAAACTCCTCTTATATATTTTGGTTATTAGTATTAATATTATAAATACAATTATCACTTTTCATTAGAATAAAATTTGTAAATTCTTTATCTCAAAATTAAAATGGAATTTGGTTCATTGTATGAAATTCTTGTTCACATTACTTAAAGTAACTTGTAATTCAGGGAGTTATTGATTCTGAAGCATTAAGTAGCAAACCCATGACATTCTCTTTATTATGAGCTCTGATATCAAAAGATGGGTTTACTTGCTGTTTCAAAAATTGATTTATTGCCAGTTTCACCACTGTAGATACTGTCTTTAAAACAAAATTTTAAATGGGAAAGAAATGGAAGTTTAGTAATGAAATAAACTGTTGACTAATGATGACTTCAAAGCAGAAAGGTTAAATACAGTATGAGTGAAATTTTCACAGCACATGCTTTCCACTTGAGTAGTTTCATGCCTGTTCATGTAAAAGGTCATATTGTAATTTGCCAAAAATATGGAAATCTCTGGAGTTGTTTGAGGAAGAAAGGTTTAAAAGAAATATTTTAAATAAAAAACAGTAAGAATACTTCAGGGAAAAGTAAATATCTAATTGTTTTTCCTACTACAATTTTATGTTAATTGGTTATAAACTATTTTTATAACAAGGAAATGGGGCAAGTGCAAGTTTCTGAAAAAAATTTCATAGTGCTAGAGTATATGTTCTAGCTCTTTAGAGCATTGTGTGTGTGGAATAAATTCCTCAATGGAACTTCAAGCTCTGATTTCTTTGCAATTGTAATGTGTAATAATCTCTCAAGTTTTGTCTTGGTGGGATTCTGATGGTGAAAGTTCAGTCTCATGACATTGTAAAGAGACGTCACTGTAAATGTACCTGTATCAAGACTTTTGCTAAGAAACTTGGATGGCATTTATTTAGACTAAATTTTGTGTGGTGAATGTGAAACACTGTACTCTGATGTCTGTTTCTTTGAAAAAAGGAAATAGAAAAATCAGAGGTGTAACTGCAATTCCCCCCCACCTTTGTTTGTTTGTTTGTTTGTTTTATTATACTTCAAGTTCTAGGGTACACGTGCACAACGTGCAGGTTTGTTACATAGGTGTACATGTGCCATGTTGGTTTACTGCACCCATTAACTCGCCATTTACATTAGGTATTTCTCCTAATGCTCTCCCTCCCCAGGTGCCCACCCAATTACAGGCCTTCTTGTGTGATGTTGCCTGCCCTGCGTCCAAGCGTTCTCATTGTTCAATTCCCACCTATGGGTGAGAACATTGAGTGTTTGGTTTTCTGTCCTTGTGATAGTTTGCTCAGAATGATGGTTTCCAGCTTCATCCATGCCCCTGCAAAGGGACAGGGTCTCACTTTCATTACCCAGTCTGAAATGCAGTGGCACCATCTTGATTCACTGCACCTTTGACTTTCAGAGCTCAAATAATCCTTCCACCTCCCACCTCAGCCTCCTGAGTAGCTGGGACTATAGGTGCACACCACCATGCCCAGCTAATTTTTTGTAATTCAGTGGAGACAGGTTTTCACCACGTTGCCCAGGCTGTTTAAAGAATTTATATTGAGACATCTAAAATATATATAAAACAAGTGTTTTAGGCAGATTAGAAAACTCTAACATAAAATTTTTGAGGGCAAATACCTTTAGCTTAGTCAAGGGCTAGAAAGATAGAAATATGGGTTTAGACATACACCAAAGAAAAGGGATGATAATTTATTTTCTTTCATGAGAATTGTGAATTATGAGAAATTGTTAGTTGGTAGATTAGACAATTCGTGTTCACAAAAAAGTGATTAAAAAAAAAAAAGCTTTTGAATCTTGTGGCTAAGAAGTTATTGAAGGTATGGTCTCCAGAATTTGTTTAAACCTACTATAGTTGCTATTGTCCCTTACTTTGGAGTGGATCAAATCTGTTGCATTAAGATTGGCGTAGTCTAGGCTGGCATAGTCTAGGTCGAATATATGATATATAAAAATACTATTTAGTCAAAGGAATTACAATCCAGAAGTTTTTTAATTTTGCATTAATGTTGCTAAATGATATGTGGATAAATACAAATCAGCTTAGGAAGTCAGAAGGATTATAGTAATAACAGGCATTCATTAAATAAATATTTGTTATAACTACATTTCAGGGATAAAATGGTGAATGAAATGGATACAGTCCTTGAAGTCCTGCATCTTACAGTCTGAGATAGACATGGTACAGAGGGGAACATTTCATAAAGAAAATTGCCAGTAAAGAAACATGGTAGTAAAGAAGCCTTCTAGTGGAAGTCTTTAACCTTAAACAGGGAAGCCAGATACTATGCTAATTTCAATGTGAGATTAATCTAATTCTATTTCATATATCCATATATATATCTCAAGGGAAAGCTAGCCTTGAATGATTGCTTGCCAGTACTTTTACATTCCACAGACGGTGTATCTAGTCGAAACTCTTTTCAAGCTTCCACCCCCATACACAATGCTTTGACTCTTATGGAAAACCTCTTTCACTTTCTATAAAAAGCAAAGCCATGCAAGGTAAAGTATTTTATCTTAATCTTCTTTTTATCTTATCAAATTGCTGCTACTTCAGCTCTTACTCTTCTTGCCTTGAGGTTAACAGAAAAGTTTACTTTTTAATAATCTCTTAAGATTTTAAGCCAATGTCTTATTCCTCCTGATACCTGAAGGTTCTTGTCTCATATTTACTATCTCTTCTAGCCATACATATCAATATTAGTATCTTTATTCCCTCATCGCCAAATTTCTCAAATACTCTGTTTATACAGACATCCATGGAATCAGGGCAAACATTTTTTATTATGCCCTCCCAGGCTTCTGATGTGTTAATGATTTAGGGGAAATGTTGGTCCTATGCAGTGATGCAGCAGATGCAGAAAGGAGCACAACATTAGGAAGAAGTTGTAATTCAATTGTGAACATTCTCAGTTTGAAGAAGTCCAGGAGCTGACTGCAATAACTACACTTGGAGATCATCTGAATATACATTCATAGCAAAACAGATTCTGTCACATCAGATTTTTATGTGGTAATGAAGACATGGTTTTGGAAGATGTGGCAGAGAAATAATATGGAATAAAAGGAACACAAAGTAGAGTTCCTTGATCCTGACACAGGGCAATAAACATTGTGATAAATTTGAAATCATACTATGCAGCTTTCTTTTCTTCGGTGTCTTTTCTTTACTGCTATGTAAAGAACCAATCTGACTCATACTTTATTTTCTAGATAAAATTTCAACTCTTTGTTCTTATTGCCACTTGTTAGCTATATTCATCATTTTGACTTAACTAGCAGAGAGCCCTAATTCTTTACAACTTCATGCATCCATGTCCTATTTTTGTTAACCAAATTGGGTTGGGAGTTAGGATATCTCCTTTAGCATCTAACCCTGTTGCTTTTTCATCATAAACACTGTGTGTGTGTATCCATCCATCTATCTATTGATTTATATCTATTTTTTATATAATGCATATATATAAATACATATTTATAAATTGATCATTTATGTAATGTTCATTATTTCTGCCATTGCAGAAAGTGAATATGATAGGGAACTGGAGGTTATCATTATTGAATTTATATATACGTTGAATATATATATATAATGTATATATAGCAAATAAAAATGATACATGTATATTAAATAAAAATATGATTATATGTTTATAAACTTATAAATATATACATAAATTCAATAATGATGACCTCCAGTTCCCTATCATATTCACTTTCTACAATGGCAGAAATAATGAGTATTATTTGAAAGTTGAATTTTAATGAAAAGAATTGAATTAAAGCTTCACAGAAAGTAATTTTTACCATTTTATCCTGATCCTCAGAGCAAAGACAATAATATTTCTAGCTTTATTTCTCATAAAATGAGTGGAAATGATATCCTTAACACCTTTATGGAGTCAGAGGAAGATGTGACACCGGTCAAATAGGCTTACATGAAAATGGTACCAAACCATGCAAGTATAAGAATATCAGAAAAAGAAACTTCTTTTTTAATAGATAAGAAATAGTTTTCATTAATTTTTAATGTCCCTAACCAAAATATTTGTTGAATAAATGAACAGTTTTTAAAATTTCAGAAATAAAACAGTATTTTATGTATTTTTTTAATATTTTAAAACTCCTTTATCATTTCAAGTGTGAAGTCTCAGTAAAAGATTGTCAATAAAAGCCTTTGTGATACAGAATTTGTATTAATATTGTAGATTTTTAAAATGAGTCAAAAACCTAACAATTTATGTTGATACATGCTTATTTGTAATGTTTATGTCTTAATGAAATCCACTTATATATCTATTCAAAATATACTGATTGAACACCACTAAGACCACAAATACAACCTGATAAAAAGATTGTCCCAGAGAGTGAAAATTTGTTGCGAAATGGAGGAAAGACGAAGATGAAATGAGTATAACATGTGCTCTGACAGAAGGCAGCAATTGAGTTGAATAAAAGAATAGAAAAGTAAATGTAATCAAATGTCTAAATGAAAACACTGTAACATCCAGTTTTCTATACTAATCACTTTTCTGCACAAGGAAAAATCTAAGCAGTCCGTGGATATTCTCTACATATCAGATCATATATTTTAGCTTTTAAAAGTTACGTCTGGCCTTACCCTAAATAAAATTAAACAGAATTCCTGGGTATCGATACTGTTCCTCTAATCTTAATAGAGGCCTAGCTATTTTAGTGAGTATTCCACATAGGGTAACCACACATCTCGTCATTTTGTTTGCCTCAGATGGTCTCGAAGCTCGTGTTCTCTCTCCTTTGCATAGCTTTTGCACAGAGCTTCTCTTCAGATACTCTCTTCAGGTTGTTTTGCCTTCAGAATCTATACACAGGCCGGGAGCGGTGGCTCACGCTTGTAATCCCAGTGCTTTGGGAGGCCGAGGCGGGCGGATCACGAGGTTAGATCGAGACCATCCTGGCTAACACGGTGAAACCCCGTCTCTACTAAAAATACGAAAAACATTAGCCAGGCGTGGTGGCGGGCGCCTGCAGTCCCAGCTACTCAGGAGGCTGAGGCAGGAGAATGGCGTGAACCCGGGAGGCGGAGCTTGTATTGAGCCAAGATCGCGCCACAGCACGCCAGCCTGGGCGACAGAGAAAGACTCCGTTTCAAACAAACAAACAAACAAAAAAACTCTATACACAGGGTTCTGCATATCCTTTATGGATTCCCCTTTAATCTCATATACTTCTGTAGATAATCCTTTTATTAAACTTTCCTAAATTACCTTAAGTTTCGTGTGCTTTGCTTTCCCTGAAGATTCTATTCATCATCATTATACACAAATGTTACATGAGAATTTTATGCTTAAAATAAGTTTTTTATTTTGAATGCAAAAATGAATATATTTCTCTTCCTTTCATAGACATTGTAATCAAAGATAGGCAGCATAGCATAAACATTTGCATATTAAAGTGAAAGTTTGGGCGAACCATTTTATTAACCATGAAAATGGCCCAAATTTGTTTTCCTAAAATGGCCAAAGCCTGTGTTTTAGGATTAAAATAGTGCCTGGAATTCCCAAAGGACTAATTTTACCTTGAGAAACAAGTTCAGTTATTTTCAAATCATTTTATTTCCTAACTTTAAAATGATCAGTTGGTTGATTGTTTCGGTGTCTTTGTTCTGGAAACTATTATATGGTTGGTATATCTAATAATTATGCTTACAAAAGAGGAAAAAGGTACTGCAGTGAGAACACATACTCTTTTTCAGATTACTGGGCTACTATTTATACTCTTGCCTCCTCCCCTTGAATCTAGTTTTTAGACATTAGAAAAGTGTATCCAAATATTCCTTAAGTATTCTCTTAATAAAAATCCTGCTGTTTTCCATGTGAGCTACTTTTCCCATGGTAGATTACAGGATCTTCGGAGAATTTAGAAACATTAATGACTTCTGATCACCAGGGTATCATTTAATGTCCAGCAGTAAGTTGTTAGAGACTGAAATGTGACTGAAATTAAAAATTGCATCTGAGATTTGGAAGTTAAAGCTGATTTGAGCAAATGGATTTGATCCATAGTAGCATCATAGGCTAATTTAATCTTGCTGGAAAAAACTGTAATATGTGGTATGTGTCAAATACATATGGACCAGTAGACCAGTGGGATCCAACCTGACTCATTGTTCTTATTGTGTCAAATAAATAGTATTTGATTATTAATTAATATATTTTAAGCTGAGTATAAATAATGTTATTCTGAACTGATCAAGAAATATCTATGTAATGTATCTGCTAAATTTAGAATATCATTAATATCCGGGAAAGATGAAATACAAAGAGTGCACTTTGTTTTGAGTAACTCATTACTGATTCATTATCATCAAAAAGAAACTAAAGTGGGTTAATTAATAATCTTGCCTTTGACTGTACTTTGTGCTTCTAATGATCTTACCTCAATGAGAAAATGAAAATGCTTACTTTAAGATCTGTCTGTAGGATTCCCTTAGGAAGACAACGTTCTTTGTTTAGGAATACACCTTAATGAGTGTTTTTGGTTTTGTAATTAAGGACTTCTGTGCATATTCTAAATTGGATAGAGCAAGAAAAACAGCTGAAATGCTTCTTGGGAGAAAATACAGGAAAGTAAACAGGAATGAAAGTAAAGAGGATGTAAGCAAATTAGTCAAGAGGAGATGAGAAAAAGAAAGCCAAGAAATGTGGTGGTAAGACAGAGTTCAAGGTAGGGGACTTTTGTAGTTCCTATTGTGCTGAAAAAAGAAGCCATTTTCTGGAGATCCTAGCAGAAAGTGGAAGGACTGGTGATAGCAGAGATGACTTTTATATCTGTACAGCTTTCTCATTCTGAGTAATAAAGCACAGCTATGAAAATGTGCCCAAGGTAGACTTAATAATCTTTGTTGTAATTAATTTTATCTGCAACTGATGGATGACCTTATAAAGTAAAGAGCTCATAAAATAGAGATAGAGGAAAAAAAGTCTAAAATAAAGAGAAAATTTCCATATTCCTGCATTGTTTTCATACTATTATAATGTTTAGTATTATCCAGGCTTACAGATCTCTGAACATATTTGCTACAAAATACATACTTTGTTATCATAGCCAAGTATTATAAATAGCAGAAACAAAGTTTGGTGTGCTGGCAGGAGATGTAGAAACCTTGAGCAAAGCAAGATAAAAAGAAGAATTAGGATTTGAGAACAGGTCAATTTTTAAGAGATTATTAGTGACTTTTATAAATTATGTTGTTCTAAATTTCATTGTTCAATTTTCACTAGATTATATATAAATACAATTTATTTTGGTATATTGACTTTGCATCCTGTAAAATTCCAAAATTGAAGCATGAGGTTTTTAGATTTGTTGTAGAATTCATGAGTATTTTGTTGTTGTTGTTTGTTTTTGAGACAGGATCTTGATCTGTTACCCAGGCTGGAGTGCAATGGCACCATCATAGCTCACTGCAGCCCCAAATTCTTGGGCTCAGGTGATCCTAATAATTCAGCTTCCCAAGTAACTAGGACTCCTTCTATTCCTATTTTGAAATTTATCAAAAAGACTTTATTATGGATGTTCATAGAAATTCTATTTACAATACAATTTAAATATAATTTCAACTTAGAGTCTATGAGACAATGGATAAAAAATGATTGGATAGTAATGATATATTCATACAACAGCATACTCAGCAACAAAAAAGAAAGAATACATGTACAAACATTGATACAAACAATGATTACAGACATTATGCAAATCATTCGAAGGTAGGCACAAAAGAGTTCACGTTACATTTCATTTGTATGAGTATCTAAAACAGTAAAACTAATCTGTAAGTTAGAAAGATGATTGTCCTATGGCCGAGGATGAGATTTGACTGGGAATTGACAAGAAAATATTCTCAGTGGTAGAAATGTTCTATATTGTGCTTGGATGCTCTGGCAGAGATATATACAATTATCAACTCTCATAAAATTGAATATTTAACTTTGCCTTAATAGTCCTCTGCTCTCTATTTAATAATAGCACAAATAATTGCAAGTCACTTAAATAATGTACCTTTGCCCTTAAGCTTAATTTTGCCTATATATAACCAAGCAAAGACATCATCAACTCAAAGGTGGAAAATGTAATAATTGGTGAAAAGATGAGATGATTAATTGAGAGGGCAGGTATTATCAAAACACAACAGAGAGATAGAAGCTATTGTGTTTTTGCAAAGCTGTTAAGAGACAAAGCATGCGGAGTTGCAATTGAAAGTCATCTCTGAACAAAAGTCTGCCATTTTTATATGCAGTGACATTTTCTAAAACAGAATATACAGTTTTACTTTGGAATATTTCACATCTTGTTTTATTCATTTGTTTTTACATTCTCTGTTCTGTTTTAATATGTGTAGCTCTTCTTTTGGGTAGACATTAGTGAATTACATCAATTGAGATATGTAAATAATTTTTTTCTATTTTAATGTTTCTTAAGATATATTTTAAAATCGGCACATGTTTAATGAAGCTTTTCTTTTTTGAAACACTTGCATTGAGTTGACAGGTTTTTTTTGCAGTAGATATCCCCTTAGAAATCAAGAAAAAAAGGTTTCAATAAACTTTAACAAATTCAATAACTTTAACATTCAGTAACTGTTATATTCAATGACTTTAACATTGAATAACACATTCAAAAACTTTAACATTCAATAAACTTTAACAAATATTTATTGAGTGTGTCTGCTCTGCAAGGGATAAGGCTAGGTACTAAGAAAACCACAGCAAGAAGGACAAACCAGGTCTTAATCTTCTCAGAGTTCTTGAAAGTAGAGTAAATACGTAAAAAATTAAATAGGCTATAGTCTAGTAAATTACCACTGCAGTATAATAGAGATATATTTAAAATGCTATAGGATAACCAAAGAGGCAATGAATAATTCTGTTTGTGCTTTTCAGAGGAGAAGGAACTCTCAAGTGGAAGGATATCAAGCAGAAGAAAGAACATAAGCAAAAGCAGGAAGGTGTGAAATGTCAGGGTGTGTACTGGGAATGATGAGTAGTCTAGCAGAACTGTAGTTAGGGCACTTTCTCTCAAACATGAGTAATGAACAGAATACGTTAAAAGAAAAAAAAGATCTTGCCAATCTACAGTATTCATTCAAATTATTTTTGTTATTTTTACATATGTAATATTTGCTTTTACAACAATGAAACTCCAAAACACATCTATTCATTAAAAATAACCTCAAAAAAAACCAATTAAAATTTAATTATCAACATTAACTAAAGTCATATGTGAGTTTTTATTTTGGGGCATGGTGAGCTTAAACTAAACAAGAAACTAGTTTTTTAACTAGTTTATTCACTGATCTGTGAATTGAATAGGCCAATCAATTTAAGTACATATCAAAATATCATACCATAATAATGACTAACAACTAGTGTTACTGAGTTCTTATTATATGTCAAGCTCTGTAAAAACTGTTTTAGTCCAGCATCTTATTATTCTTCTAAAGACTTTTTCAAGTGGCTTCCCATATTGTACTTATACTTTAATGGATGTCTGCTTACCTCTCTGCTGCCCCCTTCTTGGGCATCATTGTAGCTTTATCCTCTTCTAACTTTCTAATATTGGAATATTGAAGGGTTCTATTCTTAGTTCTATACACTCTGTCTTTTCGTGATGTCATTTAGTTTCATGAGTTTTATTTTTCTGTATATCCTAACAACCAAACTCATGTATTAAGCCAACTCCTTGATGTCAGCCCGGGGGCCTAGCAGACATCTTATACTTATGCCCAGTTTTAAACTACTGATATGACTGGGCACGGTGGCTCACACCTTTAATCCCAGCACTTTGGGAGGCGGAGACGGGTGGATCACTTGAGGTCAGGAGTTTGAGACCAGCATGGCAAAACCCCATTTCTACTAAAAATGTGAAAATTAACCAGGCGTGGTGGTGCACGCCTGTAATCCCAAATACTTGAGAGGCTGAGACAGGAGCATCTCTTGAAACTAGGGAGACGGAGGTTGCAGTGAACCGAGATCGTGCCACTATACTCTAGTCTAGACGTTAGAACGAGACTGTCTCAAAACAAACAAAACAAAACAAAAACTATTGACATATCCAGACCTATTTCTGTTTCAGTCTTCACCATCTCTTACTTGATGGCAATTCTATTTCAGTTATTCAGGACAACACCTTGAAATTTTTCTTGACTTATTTTTTCTCTCATCCGAGATCCAAAATCTTTGGAAATTAATGAGTTTATATTCAAAATATATCCAGAATATGAAGCCTGTTCTCACAACACCCTCTGTTGCCACCGATATCCAAGTATTATGTCTTGTCTATATTTTTAAGATGGCATCTTCCTAATCAGTGTCCACATTCTACTGATCCTCTCACAATTCATTGCAATGGATTCTCAAGAAAGTTGCCAGTGTCTTCATTCTATTATGTAAGTTATATCAGGATGTGACTCCTGTAATTTGAAAATCAAAAACTTTTTTTTTTTTTTTTAAGGAAGAATTAGAATTCTAACAGTAGGCTACAAGGCTCCACATGATATGATTCCCCAACTTTCTTTTTATATAATACAGCAGCAGTGTACCTAGTGTGCATTTGACACATACATTGGATTATTGTTTAAAACTTCTCTTACCGATACAGCAAGAATATAATTAATAATGATAATGAAATAAAATAAGTAATAATAGCCAGCAAATAAGCCGAAAAAAAAATTCAACTTTGTATCTATAATCATGACAATATATATAAGTAATTTAAAAAATAAAGTATTTAGCAGGAAAGCAAATACTTAAAAATACTTAAAAGCTTAATATTTTAAAATTATATTTACACTTTTTTGAAAAAAGAAAGCTTGTATCTGCATTTGTCTGGTTACAATCATAAATAGTAACATTAACATTCTGTTTTCCAGCTTTAACTTCTGCATACTGTCAATGACTTCGGCTAGATTACTGTGCTTTGTATATACATAATTAATAGAGGATTTAAACAGATATGTTGATCTGTCTATGCTCATATTTGGTCAGAGGACACTTTTTATTGGTTTTAAATTTTTTAAGTTTCTTTCATATGAAATAAGAGATACGCAAAATTGAAAAACCTTTAATATGCAGCTAAATTTGAAAGAGATGTATAAAAATCCCACTTCACAATAAATTCCAGAAAATTCATAAAAAACTGTGTTTATATTGAATAAGTGAAATAAACTGTTTTCTTTTTATAATCACAATATCATTTATGTTTATGTAGAATTAACTGAGTTTTTAAATGAATTTTATTGTGGTTGAAAACACTTAACATAAAGTCTACCCTCTTAAAAAAATGTGTAAGTGTACTCTACAGAATTGTTAATTATAGGAATAATGTTGTAGAGTAGATCTCTAGAATTGATTCATCTTGTGTCTTTGAGACTTTATGCCCAAGGAGGAGGTGCTGACCTGATCTACTGTTTAAATTCAGGCATAGGTAAGAACACCACGGGCATTGGATTTATAAACTGTGCCGAGTGGGTTTAAAGAATCTCAGAACTTCATGAATTTACTCTTGATTGATTATATAATGAAGTTGTCTGAATTAGCATTCATATAGAATACAGTGCTTTTTTTCATTTTAGTGATACCTAATAAAGCATGACAGTTTGAAACTAATAAGCAAAGTATTAAAATTCAAAAAATAACCAAATCAGTTTTTTAGAGATTAGATCGATAAATAATTTTTTCAGAAAAATAATTTTTCACTGACATTGCTTGGAGTCGCCTGCACCCTGTTGGACTGTTCCTACTGTTCCATCTTTGGTAGGCCACTGGATTATGAGATAAGAAATTCAAGATAAATGTTCTGTATTTAAAAGAATATTTAATACATTTGCAGAATTCAAGTTCTGCTTCACTGCACTTCTACTTTAGTTGAACCTTTGGCCTATAATAAATATATTCTGGAAATGGTGGTTGGTTAATAGAAAAAGTCCTTTAAAGCATTAGATTATTTGCCAGTTTTTAAATATATGATAGGGGTCAACAAACTAAGAATCACAGAACAAATATGACCTGCCACCAGTTTTTGTAAGTTTTATTGGAAAATGGCGGTGCTCATTCATTTACATATTGTGTATGCAGCTTTCAAGCTGGAAAGAAGAATTGAATAATTGAAACAAATATCAAAAAATGGACTGCAAAGCCTAGAATTTAAACTATCTGTCCTCTTACAGAAAATGCTTATAAACCCTTTCTTATTGTGTAGAAAGAATTTGGTGTTAAAGTTTACTTTATAATGAATTTATTTATTGAACTGTGTTAATGAGAAACAGAAAAGCAAATAAAATCTATCTAGTTTGGCCAGAATGTATGCAGTGAATGATTTGCTATCTGAGGAAAGTGTTACTGAGGCAATGGTGTTTTTAACATGACTGTGAAGTCAACAGAGAAAAGATGTTTATGTCCATGGAGTGAGATTATGAAACATTAACTTTGCATTTGCATTAATATTGGAACCAAAATAGCTTTTATAGAGGAAGAGTGATTGAAGTGTTAGCATCCATACAAGGTAGAGTAACAGGAAATAATTTATCATGAGATGATTTATAACTCCACTTTATAGAGATGGATATTTTCATGGTACAAATATTTCATATCTGGAAATGATTGTAACAAATGTGATTTTTTTCCCCCTTCAGCATAAGTTCTGTGACTGGCTTCACCAGTTCGGTGATACAAATACAGTTGAATATTGCACTTGTCCAATTAATTGCATGAGTTATCACCTATCCATTTTAGCAAGAAGGTTAATATCAACTTTTTGAGGTCTCAACATCCAGAATTGCTGTCTGTAGGCTTTCTTAGTCTAAAGAATGCACATATGGATAGTTAGAGAGCCCAGGAAGCACACAAAAGTTCCCATTTTCAAAATGTCTTTGCCTCCTGTTGTTGCTCCGTGTTCTGCTGTAAATTGCTCCTGAATTTTCGGTATTCTGTGGGCCCTGATGTGGACCTCTGAACCTTGCTCCCTCTCTTCCCAATAGGCTGCTTGAACTCTAAGTTTATCTAGTTCCTCCTGTACAATCATTGCCATGTACAAAGGAACAACTGTATCGAGCAGATGGTAGTGAAACCACTGAAGTTCAAGTTATCCTATCTCCCATTCATAGAAAGGTGATTACTTGCATACATTTGTTTAAGTGAGAGGGTCACTGAGTTGGTGCCTAAAAAGAAGAACATTTTCAAAGTAATACTGGGCCCACCTTGCCAAAGTGGTGGGCAAGAGCTTCTTGTTTCCAAACTAATATTTAATATCTACTTCATAAGTTATACATTTTAAAGTGGTATTACTATGAATTATACTTTTATATTTACAAATAGCATGTGTGTTTTAGTTGTAAGAGCCACCAAAATACTTTAAAAGAACTACTTTAATTGAGAGAAAACACTGATATTAAGACAAATTATCATAATAAAAGAAGCCATGTAAAGGTTGAATAAGGTTTATTTGCTTAATGATAAGTCACAGATATCCATGTGTATTCACTATTTTCACATACTGTGCCTTGCTATTATTTGTGTGCTCAAGGTCTCTATCTTCAAGTGTTATATACTGTAGAGTTTGCTATCAAATATGAACATTAAGGAATGCTTCATCTCTATCTTTACAGTGTAATCTTAAAACTGCTAGCTACTATATTGGCTTTTCTTTCTTTTTCCTTTTCTTCCCTTTGGCTTTTGTGTTATTGTTGAAATGATATATCTATTCCTTTTAGCATGGCTTATCCTAGGAGCTCTGAAACCCAGTTCAGAAACCTGTGAGTTAATTATTGATTTAACAAAAGTTAAAATCAATAAGCTAGACATAAAAAAGAAACTTCTAGAACTAACACGAATGTTTATAGTTAACTTTGAAAAATCATATATGAAATTCTCAATATTTTCATGCCAGATGTTCGTGTTATAGAGTTAGCAAACATTTATTGAAAACTTACTGTGGCAAAGTTCTTGGGATCCAAACCTAAGACACAAAAGACCTTCAGGCAGTTTGCAGTCCAGTTGCAGAAACTGGCAAGCTGAAAAGGAATTACTGCGTATTATATATTTTATTATAGGATAGAAGTAACAGAGGCCCGGGGTGCGTGGCTCCAAGCCTGTCCATGGCACTTTGGGAGAGCCCGAGGGCAGATTGGATCACAATGTCAGGAGGTCGAGACCATCCTGGCTAACCGGTGAAACCCGTCTCTACTAAAATACAAAAAACTAGCCGGGCGAGGTGAGGCCTGTAATCCCAGCTACTTGGAGGCTGAGGCAGGAGAAGAGTAAACCCGGGAGGGCTTGCAGTGAGCAGATGACACGCCTCCAGCCTAGGCGATAGAAGCGAGACTCCGTCTCAAAAAAAAAAAAAAAAAACCAAACAAACAAAAAAAACAGAAGTAACAGAGAGTGCTATGGGATCACCTAGAAAGAGCAACTGAGGAAATTGTAGGTAGCATTAAGAAGAGCCAATTATCAGAACAGAGTTGTCAGGCTGACTCTTGAAAAGATGAGTAGTAATCAGATAGACAATGCCATGGCATGAGAAAGCAATTAAAAGAAGCTGGAAATTCCATATTAAGGAAACAGAAAGACCCAAAGTTCCTGGAAATAAACAAGTGTTGGCCATTTAGAGAGCACAAGTGGTTTGGAATGACTAGAATTCGTATTTTTGTTTTAAAGTGTCAAGAAACAGGCTGAATTAGGGAGAAGGATCCAAATCCTAAAAGACCATATCTAGATATAAAAGTTTTTCTACAGATAAAGAATGAAGTTGAATTTTAATGACAGTAACACAATCAGATCTACTTTTGTAAGAATTACATTCAGAGGATCGTGGAAGTCGGACTGCTTACCTGCATGCGTGCGTGTGTGTGTGTGTGTGTGTGTGTGTGTGTGTTGAGTGGGGAGGGAATAATTTTCATATTCTAATAAGAAATGTTGAAGACTTGAGCTTTGGTAAAATTTATTTATGAGGATTCTGAGCCTTTCATCTCACCCTACCCATTTAAAAATTTTCTAAATTTACCTTTATACAATCTCCTCTGCTTACTGTACTCACAACAAGCTAGCAAATCCCCCAAGGGGTCATATCAAAGGAGATAATCTGCTCATGGGTCAATGGGAGGTGAAATAAAAAAGAATATACAGAAGAAAAGATTGAAGCTTGTTGCCCGGAATGATTCCTGGAGCCAAGCATTTTCAGTTGTTATTTTAATACTTCCTTTGGACACTGAAGGTTGGAACTGTTAAATAAGAACATAGAGTCAATGAGAATAGACAAAACTTTTAATTCATTTGTCTGTGAGAGGAAAGAAGGAAGGCAGGGGCTAGAAGTGCATTTGGAAAAGGTGAATTAATATTTATTAAATGAAGGAACTGGGCATTTCCAAGAATATATTTTAGGATAAAAAAGATGTGGATATGGTTTTGATTGAGGGTGAATTAGAGAGGGACAATTTTAAGTTCTAGGATGGTAACTGACCGTGGAAGATTTCTGTGGGGAAAGCAAGGATGTCTAGACGATTGGTAGAAGAATCCTGCAGGGATCATTCAATGTGATTTAAATTTATATTCAAATATAATTTTAATAGCACTTCATATTTTAGAAACCATTCATGTTGGAGGAAGGATTTCATTTAATTTTGTGGTATTTTTAAAGCAGAGTTGAAGATCCCTATGAAGAAAGTATGAGGAAGCATTTATGATCAAAACAGGGAAGGACTTTTTTTGCCCAAAGTGACAATAGCTTTATTGTTTCCTCTGTCTATATAAGTAATATATGCTAATTATTAAAAATGAAAAAAAGACATAGAAAGGAAATACGAATACGTTTGAAATCTCAATGCAAAATCTTTTTGTTGACTATCTTTAACACTACTTGGGCTCTCTCTCTCTCTGTCTGTGTGTGTATGTGTGTATATATATATATATATATCCCCTACACATGCAGCTTAGGTAAATGGCATCACATCATATGTGGTGTTGTCACCAGAAATAATTTTATAAAAACAACATTCAAAATATGGCTTATTTTATTTTCCGCCTTTTTCTTACTCCCTCTAATCTTACTTGTTTTTGACACAGATAAACAGAAATAATTACAAAGAGAAATGTATTTAAATTCAATGCCTGAGGTGGGGGTGCATTCTCTAGGTAGTCAATGTTTATTTCCATGAACTTTGGGTCTTTCTATGTCCTTAACATGGAATTTCCAACTCCTTTTAATTCCTTTTTCAAGCCATGTAATTGCCTAGCTGAGCCCCACTAATGTTTCAAGAGTCAGCTTGATAACATTCTGAAGAGTAATTTTGAGCTGATTTTCTCAGAATTTCCACTTGCTTTAACAAGAACAAAAGAGGGAAGCTCAGGAAAGAAAAAAAAAAAAAAAAAAACACTTTTTACTATCTAAGAATTTTCCCTTAAAATGAATTTGGATTTCTTGGATGTCTTATAAAATAGTTTCCTACTATCAGAATTAGTCTTAGATATATTTGATGATGATCTCTCATAGATTCCATAGACTCAATTTCTAAATTGAGAAGGAAGTAGTCCTAGAGCACTTGTAGTTTTCTTTCCAATTTTATGTTTTTATTGGAGCATTATATCCAATTCAATATCCTTAGACTCTTCATTATTTGTAAAATTATGAAATACAGTAAGTGATGGGCAATTTGTGTTATCTCAGTTTTAAAAGAAAAAAAATCATACAAATAAGGCAGTTTTTAGAAGTCATAAAACAGTTCTATTATGGAAGCAGAATATAACTTAAAACTATAAAAACAATAAACTTTTTTTCAGTCTTCTAATGTTTCCAATTGCAAAATAATTGAGAGAATGCAAAATCTGAATGTACTGTATAATACAGTTTTTCTCCATCTTTTCCACTTTACTTTTTAAATTGCAAAACTAATACAGGTCATGGTTAATTTTAAAAAGTATATAACTAAAAGTAACTTTCCATCCCCAAACCAGAACACCAATCCCTACACTTAGAAGAAACCACTCTTAAGAAACCTAACTTATGCATGTAATTCAATTGTGTAACTATAGCAAAGCTTTTAAAAGAGATTTGATTATAAAATATTTTTTGCAAAATTTATTATATCCATGTTCCAAAAGCAAACTAAAAAGACCTCAATAAATCTTCCCTGTTTACTGAATTACACTGAAACTCCTTTGCTTAGCCTTCAAAGTCTCCAGTCTGACCTTACTTTATCTTTTTAGTGGATCTCCTGCTGCTGCTTTATATGTATGTAGTGCACTCATCGAACTGAATATTTTATGAAACTGCTCATGCTTTTTTAATCTGTTGAAATCCCTTCTTTTTCACTAACCTTTCAAATGCCACTATCTCCATAAAGTGTACTGGATACCAGAAAAAGATTGTGTTTTTCCCTCTTGTGATTAACCATAATACAAATGGGTACACATTATGTATATAAATGAATAAAGATATATTTCAAAAGGTATTACATAATGTAGTTTCTTGCATTATATTTGTGACTATGGTTGTAATTGCCCTTTAATAAATTTTCTTTCTCAGAAGAGTCCCATTATTTTACATTTTTTATACCAGAGCACCTACTTAGAGTAGACACAATATACATCCATCTTTTTTTTTTTTTTTTAAGTTCTGGGATACATGTGCAGAATGTGCGTGCAGGTCTGTTACATAGGTATACGTGTATCATGATGTTTTACCGCACCTGTCAAGCCATCACCTAGGTTTTAAGCCTTGCAGGCATTAACTATTTGTCCCCTCCCCTGCCCTGCTGATGGGCCTGATATGTGGTGTTCCCCTCCCTGTGTCCATGTGTTCTCATTGTTTAACTCCCATTTATAGGTGAGAACATGTGGTGTTTGGTTTTCTGTACCTGTGTTAGTTTGCTGAGGATGATGGCTTCCATCTTCTTCCATGTCCCTGCAAAGGACATGATCTCATTCTTTTTATGGCTGCATAGTATTCAGTGGCATGTATGTACCACATTTTCTTTATCCAGTCTATTATTGATGGTCATTTGAGTTGGCTCCATGTCTTTGCTATTGTGAATAGTGCTGCAATAAACATATGTGTGCATATATTTTTATAATAGAATGATTTATATTCCTTTGGGGATATACCAAGTAATGGAATAGATGGGTCAAATGGTATTTCTGGTTCTGAGTCCTTCAGGAATTGCCACACTGTCTTCCACAATGGCTGAACTCTTTTACATTCCCATCAACAGTAAAAGCGTTCCTATTTCTCCACAGCCTCTCCAGCATCTGTTGTTTCTTGACTTTTAAATAGTCATCATCCTGACTGGTATGAGATAGTATCTCATTGTGGTTTTGATTCGCATTTCTCTAATGATAAGTGATGTTCAGCTTTTTTTCATATGTTTGGCAACATAAATGTCTGCTTTTGAGAAGTGTCTCTTCATGCCCTTTGCCAACTTTTTGATTTTTTTTTTCTTGTAAATTTGTTTAAGTTCTTTGTAAATTCTGGATATTAGTTCTTTGTCAGATGGGTAGATTGCAAAAATTGTCTCCCATTCTGTAGGTCACGTGTTCACTCTGATGATCGTTTCTTTTGCTGTGCAGAAGCTCTTTATATTAATTAGATCCCATTTGTCTATTTTAGCTTTTTTGCCATTGCTTTTGGTGATTTTATCATAAAATCTTTGCCCATGCCTATATCATGAATGCTGTTGCCTAGGTTTTCTTCTAGGGTTTTTATGGTTTTGGGTTTTACCTTTAAGTCTTTAATCCATCTTGAGTTAATTTTTGTATAAAGTGTAAGGAAGGGGTCCAGTTTCAGTTTTCTGCATATGGTTAGCCAGTTTCCCAACACCATTTATTAAATAGGGAATCCTTTCCCCATTGCTTGTTTTTGTCAGATTTGTCGAAGATCAGATGGTTGTACATCTGTGGTCTTATTTCTGAGGTCTCTATTCTGTTCCATTGGTCTATATGTCTGTTTTTATACCAGTACTGTGCTGTTTTGGTTACTGATGCCTTGTAGTATAGTTTGAAGTCAGGTAACATGATGCCTCCAGATTTGTTCTTTTTGCTTAGGATTGTCTTTGCTATGTCGGCTTTTGGGGTTCCATATGAATTTTAAAGTAGTTTTTTTCTAATTCTGTGAAGAATGCTCATAGCAGTTTGATGGAAATGTTATTGAATCTGTAAATTACTCTGGGCAGTATGGCCATTTTCATGATATTGATTCTTCCTGTCCATGAGGATGAAATGATTTTCCATTTGTTTGTGTCCTCTTTTATTTCCCTGAGCAGTGACTTGTAGTTCCTAAAGAGCTCCTTCACCTCCCTTGTAGCTATAGTCCTAGATATTTTATTCTCTTTGTAGCAATCATGAATAGCAATTCATTCATGATTTGGCTCTCTGTTTGTCTATTATTTGTGTACAGGAATGCTTGTGATTTTTGCACATTGATTTTGTATCCTGAGATTTTGCTGAAGTGGCTTATCAGCTTACGGAGTTTTGGGGCTGAGATGATGGGGTTTTCTAACTATAGGATCATGGGGTCTGCAAACAGAGACAACTTGACTTCCTGTCTCCCTATTTGAATATGCTTTATTTCTTTCTCTTGACTGATTGCCCTGGCCAGAACTTCCAATACTATGTTGAATAGGAGTGGTGAGAGAGGGCATCCTTGCCTTGTGCCAGTTTTCAAAGCGAATGCTTTCAGCTTTTGCCCATTCAGTATGATATTGGTTTGGATTTGTCACAAATAGCTTTTATAATTTTGAGATATGTTCTATCAATACCTAGTTTATTGAGAGTTTTTAACGTGAAGAGATGTTGAATTTTATTGAAACTCTTTTCTGCATCTATTGAGATAATCATGTGGTTTTTGTCATTGGTTGAGATACACAAGAAACACTAAGATCTCCATTTCAGCATCTTCTTTGAAGAATAAATTTCTTTTGAAAAATAATCACTTGGAAATTAGCATATGGTTCATAGTTTCATGTCTTTTTTAGATGACAATAGAGGAATACACAGGTTCTACCTCTTTTCAGGATAACTAAAATAGTGTCAGAGGGTGTAAAATATTTTTAAGACATCAACTTGAAAAATGTCATTTTCATTTTGTGATGATTTATTAAAAGCTCAATTTAATTTTTTTATTTTCTGTTTTGATAGTTTTTCTCAATTTATATTTAAAAAATATCTAATAAAGAAATACACCTTGAAATTTTAAAAAGTTCAGATTTCATAATTTGTTATATTTTCCTGGCATATGGAAGCTTTTAGAAACAGGGAACTAATTCATTCATACAAGGTATATGGTATTTGAAAATCATTTTAACTATCTCATTGACCTTTCATTTTTGTTTATCTTTATTCTGAAAACTTTGGATACTCACTTTTCTTTTTTGTCTTACATTTTTACAGTCTTAAGCAGTTTAATATTTTCTCTTCTGCTTATTTGTAACCTTTGTCACTTTTTCAGCATTACAGCCAGAAGCAAATGCGTAAAGTGTCTCTTCAGATGTAACAAGGATAGCAAAACCACTGGGCTACCAATTACAAGTTGTTATTAGTATTTTGTAATGAAAAGATAATAGACTTTGAAGATAGCCAAATAGACCACATAACTACTCACTGGCTATATTTTTTTAAGATGTACTTCTCTGAATTTTGTCTTTTATCTTTAAAATATTTTATGTCATTTGGTGATATTTAAGACAATAAGTGAAAGCACTATGCATTATACAGGCAGATATATCTTTATTGAATACTGTTTGCCTGTTCTACTACAAAATTTGATCTTTGTTCATGGTATCCTAGAGGTTTTTAGTTAATGAGACTATTAATAGCAGCATAAAAAGAACCCCACAACTATACTAAATCCTTACTCAGTTTATTGTTTTTCTTTTAGGTTTAGTCATGGTGTTAGTGTATATTGGTCCATTTGTACCTCAGTCTCTTCTACATGTGAATAAGCAAGTAGTTAAATAACAAGTAAATATGAAATATCAACAATACTTGTGGTCTCAAGTTTGCAAACCTGTTGGTACCATCACTGAGTGTTTAGTTTCAGGTAGGATGGCAGCATTAGAATGCTGCAGATGCCTTCTGAAGGAAGATTTACATGACTGACAGGATATTCCCCCTTGTATGCTGGTTTGGTACCCCTATAATGTGATCATCTCATAACCATGGCATTATTGGCACAGTTCTCTAACCAAGCAAATGAGGCTGCTATATATACACTTAAATCCATTTGGAAACATGACTGTCATTTACAGGCTGAATCCCTTTAGTAATGCAAGCATAAGTTTACCTATATGCATAAAATACATTATTATTATCTTATGTGTATCTACAAATATATTTCTAAAATATATCATCTGTTTATCATCAACTACCTACCTATTCCATATATGGTATGTTATCCAACTCTCACACTTTCCAAAAACCCTTCAAACCACAGTCAGTGATACACAAAGTAATGTAATTGCAGTTTTGTCTTCAACCTTATCCCATTTTAAAGCATTTATTATAATCAGTGTAGTGTTAGAATAATTTTGGAATGTTTTCCATGGCGTTATGACCCAGAAATGCAAGAAAACAGAAATATCTTCCTCTTGTTTGATTAGAATTTCTGAAGAAGCTACACGTATGAAGAATAACCAGTAAGAGCCCAAATATGTTTTTTATTAACAACTGCTTGATTACTCAATATTCTAATGCAAATATCTGAAACCATGTGTCCTGGAACCACTTAACTCATGATCTAAGATGAGGCCGCTTACCATCCATGAAAACCTCCATCCATATCTTAGAATTTTCATACCTTGTGTTAGAAAGTACAGAACTGATAGGCACCACAGAATCATACAGAAACGTGTCTCTGATGGCTACTCTCAAGCATGTAGAGGGAGGCAAAATCAGAGAGAGGAAGTCTACAAGGTCTTTTGTGAGGGTGAAATCAATTTATTCACTCAGGTCCATAAAACTGGAGCAAAGTGTGACTTGTATCTTCCACAACATGGTGAATATACCTACTAGTAACTATGAGTAACTATGGTTTATTTGAGGAACCAAAATTAGCTAATTGGTTCACAAATTTAACTACTCCTTCACAATATACATGTGCATGTAGAGTGCAAAGAATACAGCTTGGGTAGAGAAGTTAACTTTCCACTTTTCTTAATATGCCAAACTCCTAAGATTTATAAGTGAGGATATTATTATATAAGTTATTAACAATATGTTTCTTTCACCTTTCTCATACACACAATTTCAGAAATGGAAATGAATGATTTTTAAGATTGCTTTTGTTTGTTTGTTTGTTTGTTTTGACAGTCTCACTCTGTCGCCCAGGCTGGAGTGCAGTGGCATGATCTCGGCTCACTGCAACCTCCACCTTCTGGGTTCAAGAGATTCTACTGCCTCAGCCTCCGGAGTAGCTGGGAGTATAGGTTCGTGTCACCACGCCCAGCTAATCTTCTCTATTTTTAGTAGAGATGGGGTTTCACTATGTTAGCCAGGATAGTCCCGATCTTCTGACCTTGTGATCCATCCGCCTCGGCCTCCCAAAGTACTGGGATTACAGGTGTGATCAACTGCGCCCGGCCTAAGGTTGCTTTTTAAGTTTGTTTGTTTTAGTTTTTGTTTCCAACTTTATTTTAGAATTGAGGGTATACATGCAGCTTTGTTACAGAGGTATATTGCGTGATGCTGAGGTTGGGGTTTGACTGAACCCATCACAACGATTGTGAATATAATACCTAATAGGTAGTTTTTAAAATTTCTTTCCTTTTTGCTGGAAGCCAACATAACTCCATTGTAATTGCTAATCACTAAGAGCCATGTGCTTACCATGTATCATGCAGTAGCTAGAATAATACACAGATGTATGAATTTGAAATTTATAAAAGAGTATCATGGTCCAAATGAATATGCTCTCTTCAATTTGCGAGTTGTAGACTATCATCCTAGGATATTATTCCCATTATATGATTAGCTTTTCAAAATTCTAACCACTTTATTGAGCAATATCAAGTCCTTTTTATATTCAGTGTCATTTCCTATTATTAAATTGAATAATCATTATTCATAATTCCATTAATTACTTACTTTGACTAAAAAGCCTCATCGAAGCTACTAATGGATCTCCTTTTTAAGGCTTCTTAGCATGGCACCTCAAATAAAATACTCAATGCCTGATAGCTAGATGCACTTCTAACCCTTCTAGTACTGAATATACCTCATCAATGGTATTTTTTACTGTTGTTGAGGAAAGTAGGAGATGCTTGAATTGCAATATATTTTGTTTAATCACCAGAGTTTCCATAAAGCTGTATACATTTTATCTTATTCATATCCAAATGAAACTGCCCTTTCCTAATACATTCGTTTAAGAGGAATAAAGTAATGATAACACACTTTTCAACAGACGACTCTTACATATTATCAAAGATGTAAAAGAAAATCATAAATACAATGCTATGAAAGTCATATGATTAAATTTCCTGAGGAGTTAGACAAAAAATTTAATAACTTTAAAACTAGAAAAAAACAGCATGATAATATTCATAGTTTTTCTACCCTAATTACAATTAGTTAACTCCTGTTTATCCAGCGGAATACAGGGAATACTGATTTGGAAGTTATTCCCTTGGATAAACAGGAGTTTTCTTTAGGGAAAACTATAAAATATCCACTATTATTATAAGGGGAGCACTCTTAAAAGGTGAATGTAACATATAAAGACTATGCCATCAGCTTTCTTTCTTTCTTTCTTTCTTTCTTTTTTTTTTGATTATTGATTCAGAGAGTAAATGTGCAGGTTTGTTACATGGATACGTTGTGTAAAAGTAAGGATTGAGCTGCTAGGGCACCCATCATTCAATGAACATTGTACCCAATAGGTAGTTTTTCAACCCTTACCTCCCTCCCACCCTTATCATTTTTGCTTTCTTAAGTAGTTAAAAATACATAACAATTATGTATTTTTTAAACATCACTCCCTCAAACTAGATGGTTGTCCTTGTTATCAATAGAATACTGGTTTTGGGAAAGGGGAGTAAAAATTAAGTTAGTGCCTTGTGAAGTTGATTACCAAATCTTAGAGAAACAAAATGGGAAGCATGGAAAATAATTGATAAGATCTGAAGATTATTTTTAATTTGTATTTGTATTTGCCAATATTATTGTCATTTAACAAGTTAAGTGATTGCATGTGGTAAACATTGAGCAGAGACCACAGAGACCTCTTATATAATGTACTTCTGCAGTGTGATTTGGGAGCTCCCAGGCAAGGCAAAGCCACCCCAGAAATCGTGTTGTTTCCTTACATTTCTAGGGAAAAGGTCTAACCTTGGACTCCTGTGAATTGAGAGACCTTAAAACACATTGGCATTTCTTGGTGGGAGCGGGGAACCCTATATTTTTGATTTAGGAGTTTATAAATGATGTAATATTTTATTTATTTATTTATTTATTTATTTGAAATAGGTCCTCACTCTGTTACCAAGTCTGCAGTGTAGTGGCACCATCATGGCTTACTGCAGCCTCAAGCTCCCAGGCATAAGTCATCCTAACAGCTCAGCCTCCAGAGTAGCTGAGACTGCAGGTGCGTGCCACCAGGCCCGACCAATTTTCTCTATTTTTTGTAGAGATAGGATCTGGCTATGTTATCTAGGCTAGTCTTAAACTCCTGGGCTCAAGTGATCCTCCAGCCTCAGCCTGCCGAAGTGCTGGCGTTATAGGCATGAGCCACTGTGCCTGGACTGATTTTTAAATAATTTATTTTCTACCACAGTTAGGCCTATATGACACAGTGTAAATTTATCACCATGTATGTGATACTTAAGACAAATTTCTGTAAAACTGAAATACGATGATTTAAAAACCAAAATTTTAAAACGTTGCAAATGGCTGCTTTTCAGTGTCTTTGAGAGTGGCAGTGTTTATTTTGCAACCTTTTTCTGGCCTTTTACTTTATGACATCTGGTAAACTTTACTGATAATCAAGGCTGAATAACTTATAACATCTACAATCAGTATGTAATCAAGTCTGATGAAAAAACATTTACACATACTTATTACATGTCTATATCTATTTTTAAATGAACTGTTTTTAAGTGCTGATATTTAAGACCTTACTCGGTAGCTCTTGAACTGGAATTTTGTTTTTTGTTATCAATATCCTAGTATGAATGGGAATATTCAAAATCAATCTGCTATTAGTGATGACATTTAGAATCTAGGCTTTCCTGTTTATTTTGCTTGTCTTTGTCTCCAGTCTGATACTAATTTGGAAGTTAATATGAATATTTGTGGGAAAAACTGCATTCTGGGGAGTCCCTTCTAAATACTTGCATCCAAAATGTTACTAAATGAAAATAAATTGCTTTTCATGAAAAAGGGCCATTTTACAAGACTGTGTAATCATATTAGAGTAATGACTGGCCTCACTAATGGAAATTAAATGTGATGCTGGGTGCTCTGGCAGGGTGGCCCGGGAGCTAGGTTTGCATGTAAAAGGGTAATTTCTATCCCCGCTGAGTGGATTTTGAATCTCAAAATAATTAGTTCTGTCAAATAATTAATTTTGTTGACAGGATTAAGTAGAGAATATACAACCTCACACACATATATTATAATTATTTGGAATGACAAGATGATATAAAACAATAATCTTCAATTCTGGCTGTCAAACTTCATCAGATCATTTCTGTGAGTACTTTTGAGATTCATGTTAATAACCTTGAATGTAACATATAAGTCATCATCTATAGTGCCATTTACATACAGAATACTTATAGTCATTAAATGTGCTTTATATGTGGATGTATGTGTTTGTAGGAAAGTTCCTGTTTTTATAAAACACTGCAGTTCACCAGGAGGTAGTTCTAAGCAAATGTTAATTTTCTGAAGCTCTTTAAGAAAGTGCAGCTATGTAAATTGTGTTTCTTTTGCTCTCCAAAGTTAGATAACATTTAAAAAGACATATTGTTTTAAAAACATATTGTTTACCCTCCAAATGTAATTACATATCTAATTTAACTTTCCACATAGATTTTCTAGAACACTAGAAGAAATAACATTTCTTAACACACACTTACATATGCACACAATTCATTTTAATAAATAGCCAGCGTAATTCTCTATAAAACTGAAATTTTGGCAATATTCCAATAAAAGCCACATGTGTCCTATTTGACATATTCTTTAATGTCATGGTCATTTCCCTAAGATATAAACATAATATATATTGCAGAATGATTATTTGTTGCAGACAGCCTGTAAACCAACATATACAAATTGGAAAATCACTAGGATAAATGTGAGTGTTCAAGACAGATTGTATAGAACCATGTCTCTGTTTAAATCTATATAGTTTTTATAAATCTACATTTGTCTGTCTCTTTCTCTTAGAAAATAAATATCTCTGGGGATTGCTCACAAATGGCAATTTTTAAAAACTCCTCAGATGGTTCTTTTGTATAGCCAGAATTAGGACCTATATTAATAAATAATACGTTAATAAATAATATAGGTCCTAATCCTATATATATTATATCATATATTATTTATAAATAATAAATTGGGATCTGTATTAAAAATCATAGAATTTTACTTGAGAATTAAATATGAAGCCTTAGACCATTGAAAATATTGTAGCCACATTTCCAGAAGATTGACTATTGTAAAGGTGTAGATTTTTTTCACAAACGATTTTGTAGTTTATATAGCAATCCAATCAAAATACCATTTTTTGACAATTTAGCAAATGACAAATGATTCTAAAGTTTTTATCTAAGAGTAAATTGTTCTATTTATATATACTATTTTGAAAGAAATTCAGTAAATGTTTATACAGATACATATATGTGTATATGACAATTAGCATAATCTTCGTGTGTATGTGTATATATATGTATATGACTATATAATATCTTGCAGGATACATTGAAGTCCATTAACTGATCAAATAATTGTTCAATAAGTAGTGCTAGAACAACTGGCTGCTTTTAGAAGAAACATCAGATGTAGTCTCACTCTGCATGAAGAAAGTCTAAATCCCAGGCATCCCTTGACCAAGTTCTTTTTATTCTGAGAACCAATTCTGAGACTAAAAAACCAAATTTATACTTAATTGCTATTTGCAACAGGAGAAAAATAAGCAACTCTAAAGTCCAATAATAATTAAATGCTTATGATAGGATATAAACCTATAAAAATATAATACAAAAGGTTTCTTTGTAAAAAGATGACTAAGAAATAAATTGGAAAAAAATTTGATAGAGTTAATTATATTTTTCTTGAGGTTATTTTTCTTCCTGTGTGTTTTCAGTTTTCCTAATCTCCATGAATAAGCAAATATGAATTTATAATGAGACAAAACAAAACAGAAAACAAATTATACCAGCTACTATTTATTGGAGTTAATTTATTCATAAAAACTTTAAATTTCGTCATGTATCATAAAATTACCTAAATAATGGTTTGATTAATTTTGCTGTATGGAAACACTTAATAGCATTGAAATGCCCTTTTACTTTAATTAATATATTTATTTCTGCTTCATTCAAACACCTACTCTTTAAAAAAAAACCTGGAAAAGTAATTTAGAGTATAACTATAATTTAGAGTTAATTTATCATAAAAACTTTAAATTTCATCGAATATCATAAAATTACCTAAATAATGACTTGGTAAATTTGCTGTATGGAAATACTTAATAGCATTGAAATTACCTTTTACTTTAATTAATATATTTATTTCAGCTTCAATGAAAGACCCACTCTTTAAAAAAAAATGGAAAAATAATTTAGATTTATAATTTGAAGAACAAACCTGAAAGAAAGTTTTAAAGAGGAAAAATACTGGAGAATCATTTGAATAATCAGTTTTAGTAACGGAATAATAAGAAGTGTTGGCATGGGAATAGAGAAAAAAATATATTGACAAGCATTAAAAATTCCAGAGCAATATCTATGTGAGTTTTAATATGTAAAAAGGCAAAAGGGGCCTCACTCATTACTTTTCTTTCTTTTTTTTAGAGACAGAATCTTGCTGTGTTACCCAAGCTAAAATGCAGTGGTGGGATCATAGCTGGCTGCAGCCTCAAACTCCTGAGCTCAAGGGATTCTTCCGTGTCAGTCTCCCAAGTAGCTGGAACTACAGGCACACACCACCATGCCTGGCTAATGCTTTTTTTTTTTTTTTTTTTTTTGATAGGGTCTCACTATGTTTCCCAGGCTAGTATGAAAGTCTTGGCCTCACAGAATCTTCCCACCTTGGCTTCCCAAAGCACTGGGATTACAGGCATGAGCCACCATTCATGCCCACTTCACTTATTTTTCAATAGAATAAATAATGTTAATAGATAACATTGAAATATTGTGCCATCTGTCAGAAATCAATTTTCATTCTAAACCTATAGAAAATGAAAGCAAGGCTGGGCATGGTGGCTCACCCCTGTAATCCCAGCACTTTGGGAGGCCGAGGAGAGTGGTTCAAAATGTCAGGAGTTCAAGACCAGCCTGGCCAAGAAGGTGAAACCACATCTCTACTAAAAATACAAAAATTAGCCGGGCATGGTGGCAGGTGCCTGTAATCCCAGCTACTCTGGAGGCTGAGGCAGGAGAATCGGCCTGACTCCTGGGAGGCAGAGGTTGCAGTGAGCCAAGATCATGCCACTGCACTCCGGCCTGGGGGACACAGCAAGAAAAAAAAAAATGAAAACCAAAAATATACAGAAGATTATAAAGATTCAAAAGTAAAGACAAAATAATAAAATATTAGAAAAAAATGTAGGGATATTAATTCAGACAGACATGAAACCCAGGTGATTTAAAGAAAAAGATGACCATACCTGATTGCTTAGGAATAAAAATCCCTTGCAGATGAAAGTCAGCATAAGGAAAGACAGAGAATCCTGGGAGATACTTAAATAAAATAAAATAATAGTTACTGTAAAAAACAACATTAAAAGTGATAGGAAAAATAAAGTTTTAATATGGGTAAATGTTGTTTAGTTGTTTAACAGGCAATTCAAAAAAGAAGGAAAAACAAATGGATGCTAAAGAGATGAGGTTAAATATTATTTGTTTTTTTTTGTTTGTTTGTTTTTTGAGACGGAGTCTCGCTCTGTCGCCGAGGCTGGAGTGCAGTGGTGTGATCTCACCTCACTGCAAGCTCCGCCTCCCAGATTCACGCCATTTCACGCCATTCTCCTGCCTCAGCCTCCCGAGGAGCTGGGACTACAGGCGCCCACCACCCGCCCTGCTGAATTTTTGTATTTTTAGTAGAGACGGGGTTTCACCATGTTATCCAGGATGGCCCCGATCTCCTGACCTCATGATCCACCCGCCTCGACCTCCCAAAATGCTGGGATTACAGGCGTGATAAATATTCTTAATAGAAGAATATAAAAGGAAATAACAATAACTTATTCATTTCACCAATCAGATTGATATAAACTAAATTTTTATTCATATTTAATACTTTTGTGGGAATGGAGAAATTGATACCCTCATGTAATTTTCGTGGAACTGTGAAATGCTATGAATAATAACAGTTTTGGAATTTAAGAGATCGGCGTCTAATAACATTTTGACTCTGCATATAACTTTACCCTATAATGACTTTTGATAATTTTTCTACATAAATAAAAGGCCAACATATTAAATATTATCAAATATTTTTAAAATATTAATTCTGATGGCAAAAATCAAGAACAGTTTCCATGGTGCTTACATAGGGAATGATTAATCAAATTATGTTTTATCTCTTATAGGAAAAAGGCAACATTTAAACAGAATGAGTAACTATGTAATGGCCTGAAAAGATGTCCATATTACATTGTTAAGTAATATAAGCAAGTTGTACATAATGTATGTGATATGATGATTCAGTGTTTTAGATACTTTAGGGAGTATCAAGACACATAGATGGACACATACCAAGTAAAGCTATATTAAATTTCAGATTTAGTTAGTTAAGGATAACAAATTAGTACAGAGGAGTGAAGGCAGAATACTTCAGTATATATACTCTTGGCCCCAGAGTCACAAGCTGGGAGATTGGAAAAGCTCAATTATTGCTACCCCCATACCCCTACTTTTTCTCAACATGTAAGTCACCAATGGGGGAAGAATTTAAACCATCAATCTAAGTGATGTGTGTATGGGAATGTTACAGATGTTGGGCTGTCTTGCTTATGACCCAAATTCAGTTTCAGCAATACTTCATTCTCATCTTAGGGCACAAAGAAGACTCAGATGCCATGTGTCCATGAACAATACACCTGCCTCCATCTTTTCAGCATCCTGAGATTCCCATTTACCATCAGTCTGCACCTGACCTCGATTTCATATCCTGTTCATTTTATTTCTCATATCACAGTTTGATCTGGGCTCTGAAATTCCAGAAACATATCCCTTATGTGACAAATTTTTTCCTTAAAATTTGATACCTTTTTATATATGCTTCTTTATGTTTATATGTGCTTCAAACAAGATAAATACACAGTTCATATTTTAATCTGGGGAGGACAGAGGCATCATAGTATTGGAAAGAGTCATTTTTATTTATACATTTTCTGTGTTGCCACACATATTATTTACCAACAGTAAATTGTATTATTTTTGTCAGTTAAAAATATTTAGATGAAAGGAAATAACTAAAATAAAAACACATACAGAATAGTGTGAACATTTTATATATTTTTAAAATTTCAACTTTGATTTTAGGTTCAGGGGATACACGTGCAAGTTTGTTACATGGGTATATTGCATGACACTGAGCTTAGGGTATGAATGATCCCATCACCCAGGTAGGGAGCATAGAACCCAATAGGTAGTTTTACATGATTTAATATTAAATGGAAACAATCTAAAATTGCATGTGATTAGACATATTTTTAAATGGTAAAGTTAGAATAGCAAGCTAGAAGAGCAAGCATTACAATTTTAATAATAGTTATTAGATGGTAAGGTTAAAGATACAAGTTTCATAAAAATGTTGGCATATTACCTGGTATGAGGTGACTATTTCGATTTGTCATTTTTACTCATCTGTAAATATCGTTATGTGTGCTAAGTTTTTCTGATTTTTGTACTTTATACTTTCTAGTGTATTGTGAAATGGAACTCCATAATTAGTATTGTAATGGAAGCAATGACAAACCTAACACTAATCAAATTGATCATGACATTAGAATACCATTCTCTGGAATTTCTGGTTTATTTCTGAGCGTCATAATTACTTTTGCCTCTGTTCTCTAACTAGGTCACCATGCTGTCAGTAATATTTTCAGTGTTACAGCAACCCAGGTTTTATAATAATTGCCTTCATCTCCACTGCAGCTTTATAAAGAAAGTGATACCATTATCCCAATTATATTTTACAAATAGGGTAAATGAAAATCAGGAAAGTTAAATAACTTTCATAAAGACACACAGCTCATAGAGTACAGAGTTTGAACCAAGGCCACCTGATTCCAGGTTCTATGATTTCAGTATTCTGTGGTTGCATCCATATTTATAAGTTAATTCATAGAAAATTGAAGTTGTTCTAAATTTGATTTCTGTCATATAATCATTATAAAGTTTATCATTCAAATTATTGTTTTCTAAAATGCTAATAATAAAAATATTTTGTGAAGTATTAGGTTATTCGATGATTCAGGCTTGGAAATATATTTAGATATTCTAAATGAAATAATGGGAAGGAACTTAAGTGCTTCGTTTTTCTAAATATCATTAAAATTTTAAAAATAATTTTAAAATAATATCACAGTAGACTAATTTTGAGTTACTTTTTGTTGTATCTAAAATATGAATTTTAAATTATTTAACATATTAAGAAATCTTCATAATATCCTTGTATTGTGTTTATTTTAAATAGTTTAGTTGAGCGAGAATACAGGTAAAATTTTACCTGGTTGAAATATTATTATTTGATTGACCCCTTTAAGCCTAAGCAATTGTGCACTTTAAATTTTCAGGATAACAGATATTTTGTTCTCTTCTGAAGGTAACAAAGGTAATGAAAGTTTTTACCTCTGAAGTCTGTCACACGGCAGAGCCCAATTTATCCATAAATTGTTTATACTTATGTAATCACAGTAAGACTGTCATCTAGCTGGTGCTTACCTCAAAAGTACCGTATATACTTTCACAAAGTGTGCCTAGAACTTACTATAAATTTTTTTTTTTTATTGACCTGGTAAATTTAACAATAGTAGAGTTTTTATTGTTCACTCTGCATTTTTCCTGCCCCATCTGCTTTTCTTAAAAGAAACAACAACAAATTCTACAATTACTAGGATACCATCCCTGAAGTCTATTCATCCATCAGATATAAAACCACAATTATTTGAGCGTAAGTTTCTCTTTTGATTTTTTTCTTATTGACTGTAGGTACACAGAATTAAATTCATAATAATTCTGGGTTTGTGAAACATGAACATCATTGTTCCATGCATGACCCATTTTACTATAATTATTTAATTACTAGATACCAAAGGCTAATTATGAATTCAGTAGGTATGCAATTCTAAAGTGAGATAACACCCAGAAATTTTGGTTGGGTGAAATATACTGTCAGGCTTTTAGTCCGAAAGTCAGGCTGTGGCATCTGGTTACTATCTTGCAATTAGGAGGAAATAAAAAGGTCCACCTAAGTACAAAGTATATTAATTTGCCATCAAGGATAAATTGTCAAGTCTCATTAAGCACATAGAGTTTTGTTTGCTCCTTGTTGTTCTGACACAGGAGATAAGCTCAAATGACTTTATAGCTAACAGAGGTTTATTTTTCCCTCCAAAGGCAGAGCACATGTTTGGCACAGAGAAGATCTCACCTTGTATCCATAGAGGTGAGCACTAGCCAATGGCCATGGACGCTGTTGTCAATAATTACAAGCAGTTTATTTGAGTTTACATTTCATACAGTGATTATTAAGTCCTGAGGACAGTACATTGCACAATTAGCTGAAAGACAGTTGTAGCCTTTTGTTCTGGTAGGCCTCAAATACATTGCTAATCCTTTCTGAAGGAGGAAAATTAAGTATGTATTTAATGAGTTGATAGCTGGAAGTAGATAAATGACTGACATATCTCAGCATCTATGTCAAAGAATTGAAATAAACACTTGTTAACTTGATTCATTGGAGTCAATGTGTTCTTTTCACTATCATTGTAAAGGGAAATAATTAGAAAAGAATAAAAGAAGTTATGTTAGACACATGTAAAGGTCTTATAGTATTTCAAAAAGACTATTTTTAAGAGATTATTATCCCTCAGATTAGAATTATAATAAGATGTGATGTTCAAGTTCACATGCCTTGAAAGTAAATAAGATCCTCTAATTTATAAATAGGATAAACACTCATCCCCTCAAGTGCTTGAGACTGTCCTTAGCAAACAATGATTGAGTTAACCCAAAGGCTTATACTAAGATGCATCACACATAGGAATGCTGTGTAAGTGCTAAGTTAGATCCTAGTTGGTCTTGGACTTAGCTGGATGATCAATATCTCCAAACATTTTAGCCTTAGTTCCTTTCTGTATAAAAGAGCACCACCAATACAAGTTCCATCAACTCTGAGGCTACTATAAGAACTGCTAGATACTGAATGGTGAAGTATTTTGTACGATTTGAGTGCTATATAAATATAAAACATAATTTAAATTAAAAATCTTGAAAGGATCTGTAGTGTTACCTATATGCTGATTATTAAAAAAGGGGAACATCACACACTGGGTCCTATTGTGGGGAGAGGGGAGAGATAGCATTAGGAGATATACCTAATGTAAATGACAAGCTAATGGGTGCAGCACACCAACATGGCAATACGTATACATATGTAACAACCCGGTAATGCTGTGCACACAAAAATTTAGAACCAAAGCATAAAAAAAAAAAAGACTTCTTAGTACTGCATGCCAAGTACTGCACAAATTACGTATATATATATTTTTAAAAAGATGAATTTTTCCAAGCGTTTGTGATTGGGTTTTATCAAAAAGAAGTGTTACCCATTTCTACTTGAAGGAAATTGAGAATGCAATGTTGTTAAACATTTTGCCTTAGATTATGATTCTCAGACTTTTGTAATTCCCCTTATACCAGGCTGATGATGCATTATAAAAACTCTAATAAAAGCTCAAGAATCTTTTCAAATAAGGTAGATATATTTTTATAGAATTGAAGGATTAATTGTAACTAGATTTTTAGAATAGAATGAGTAATCATTAATATGTAAATGAACATAATGACTATATTTCTTGAATAAATAAATTTGCATTTCCAAAAATATTTTCTGCTTATACTTTTGCTTGTGTACGTTAGAAAAAATATACAAAGCATGTTGATTACATATATATTATATCATAAAAGATATTTTGTTGGAGAAAGAGAAATTCCTAAAAGTAATATCTTGTATTGTGTACTACACTTATTGAGGTAAAGGAATATCTGCCTGGATGAACACATTCTTTGATGTATAGACCACTTCGGTTCATGCATTTGATTTAATTTGCTGGGTAACATTTTTTTCCCTTATTTTCAATGTGTCTTTATAGAAAAATGGGATGCTTCAAAGAGAAGAATCTTCTGAGAATGAGAAAAATATTCCTTGATTGAATGCATTTATGATGCTCTGAACCCTTGTCAAATCCTCCAATATTGAAATTTTAAAATAAATTGTACTGCTATATGAGATCATAATTGCATGATGGAATTGCAGACTTTTGAGAACATTTTATCCTAGTCTTTGGTTTGTCTTCTCATTCTCTTGACAGTGTATTCTGCAGAGTAGGGGTTTTCAAATTTAATAAAATTCGGCTTATCAGTTATTTGTTTCCTGGATCATGCCATTGGTGCTGCATCCATAATGCCATCACCAAATCCAAGGCCATCTGCATTTCATCTTATGTTGTCTTCTAGGAGTTCTATAGTTTTCCACTTGACATTTAGGTCAAGGATCCATTCTGAGTTAATTTTTATAAAGGGTGTAAAGTCTTTGCCTAGATTCATTTTTTTGTATGTAGGTGTCCAATTGTTCCAGAACCATTTATTTAAAAGATTATTTTTTGGTCTATAGTTTTGCTTTTGCTACTTTTTCAAAGATCAGTTGACTCTGTTCATATGGGTGTGTTTCTGAGCTCTCTATGCTGTACCACTGATCTATTTCTCCATTCTGTTGCCAATACCAGTCTTCATTATTGTAGCTTTATATTGACTCTCAAGGTTGGGTTGTGTCCCTTCCAACTTTGTTCTTCAATATTAGGTTGCCCATTCTGGGAACTTAGCCTCTCCATGTAAAGTTCGGAATCATTTGGTTGATATCCACAAGTAATTTCCTGGAATTTGTATTGGAATTGCATTGAATCTATGGATAAAGTCGAGAAAAGCTGGTATCTTGGCATTATCTATGAACATGGAATATTTATATATTTATTTAGATCATCTTGGATTTCTTTCATCAGAATTTTGTAGCTTTTCTCATATAAGTTGTATACATATTTTGTTCAATTTATACCTATGGTAAATTTACACTTGATCTTAGCCAAAAGGCCAAGAAGTGATCCCTATGGTAAATTTAAATGATACTGTATTTTTAATTTCAAATTCCATTTGTTCATTGCTGGCATATAAACAATTGACTTTTGAATATTGACCTTACTATAATTGCTTATTAATTCCAGGAGATATTTTTGGTCAATTCTTTCAGACTGAAGTTTTCTATTCTTGTAATGTCTTTGTCTAGTTTTGGTATTAGCAATTATTCTCAATTGGTGATTTACATGTTGAGAAAAAGTAGCAATAATTGAACTTTTCCAATCTCCCAGTTTGTGACTCTAAGGCCAAGAGGATAAGTACTGAAGTATTCTTCCTTCACTCCTCTGCACTGATTTGTTATCCTTAGGTAACTTAATCTGCAATTTAATATAGCTATGCTTAGTATGTGTCCATGTCTATCTGTGTGTCTCAATACTCCACAAAGTGTCCAAAACCTTGAAGTATCATATCACATACATTATGTACAACTTGCTTATGGCTCCCAAGCAATCTTCAGTAGCAATTTTTTACCATGCTCTAATTTAAAAAAAACAAAAAAACAAAAAAAAACATAACAGCTTCAGCCAGGCGCAGTGGCTTACACCTGTAATCCCAGCACTTTGGGAGGCTGAGGCAGGTGGATCACCTGAGGTCGGGATTTTGAGACCAGCCTGACCAACATGGAGAAACCCCATTTCCTACTAAAAATACAAAATTAGCTGCGTGTGATGGCACATGCCTGTAATCCCAGGTACTCTGGAGGCTGAAGCAGGAGAATCTCTTGAACCTGGGAGGTGGAGGTTTCGGTGAGCCAAGATCACGCCATTGCACTTCAGCCTGGACAACAAGGGCAAAACTCTGTCTCAAAATAAACAAACCGTAATTGTATAAATTTATGGGAAATCTTGTGATGTTTTGATATATGTATACAATGTGGAATGATTAACTGAAGCTAATTAATAGACCAATCACCTCACTCACCTATCATTTTTAAGCTGAAACATTTGAATTTTACTTATTTTGGAATATACAATTATTGATTTTAGTCATCCTGCTGTACAATAGATCTCAAAACCTATTTCTCCTGTCTATCTGAAACTTTTTACCCTTTGATAAACAACTCTCCATTTCTTTGTTTTCCCTACCCCTTAAGCCTCTTGTAACCATCCTTCTACTCTACTTCCATGAATTTAACAACTTACTCTGCTTTCAGTCATCAATTTTCTTCTTTTAACATGGAAAATAACAAGCACTTGTGCTTATCAAAGATGTGCTTAAAGTTTAGTCTTCTAGTGAAACAGAGTATCAGACTCTCAAGCTAAATTGCTGGAGTTAAACTTAGGCATTTGCTTGAAATGTCTTCAATTTGCATTCATGCATAATAGGTATAGAATTAAGTGAATTAATAATGTTAAGTTATTATAACAATGCCTGGCACATAGTACATTTTCAATAAGTGTTAGAATTTTCTCATTTTTTATTTATAGATAGTAGTTGTACATATTTATGGGGTACATGTGATATTTTGATACATGTATACAATGTTTAGTGATCAAGTCAGGGTATTTACGATATCCATCACCTGGAGCATATATAATTTGTGTTTGGAACATTTGAAATCCTTTCTACTAGCTATTTTGAAATTTACAATATGTTATTGTTTACAATAGTCACTCTACTGTGCTATCAATAATTAGAATTTCCTTCTGTCTAACTGTATGCTTATACCCAGTGAACTACCTCTTTTCATCTCACCTCTCCCCATACTCATATATGCGCTTCCTAGTTCCAGGTAACTATCATTCTACTCTCTACCTCCATGAGATCAACTTTTTTAGCTCTCATATATGAGTGAGAACATCCAGTATTTGTCTTTCTAGGCCTGGTTTTTTTCACTTAACATAATGACCTCTAGCTCCATCCATGCTTTGCAAATGCAAGATTTCATCCTTCCTTTGCCTGGATAGTATTTCATTGTGTACATACACCACATTTTCTTTATCCATTCATCTGTTGCTAGACACTTAGGTTGATTCCATAACTTTGCTATTGTGAATAGTGCTGCAGTAAACATGGGGATGCGGGTTCCCCTTTGATATACTGAATTCCTTTTCCTTCTATAAATATCTACTAGTGAGATTCCTGGATCATATGGTCATTCTATTTTTAATTTCTTGATCTCTGTACTATTTTTCATAATGGATATAATGATTTGTATTCCCCTCAATGGTTTATAAGAGTTCCCTTTTCAACACATCTTCATCAGTATCTGGGTTGTTTCTTTTGTTTGTTTGTTTGTTTTTTGTTGTTGTTGGTGGTTTTTTTTTTTTTGGCTTTTTGATAATGGCCATTCTAACTAGGGTAAGATTATGTCTCATCATGGTTATGATTTACATTTTTTGTTAATGATGTTAAATATTTTCCATATACCTATTGGCCATTTTTTGGTCTTCTTTTGATAAATGTCTATTCAGATCCTTTCCCTTTTAATGTGATTGTTTGTTTTTTGCTGTTAAGTTGTTTACATTTCTTGTATATTCTGGATACTAGTCCCTTGTCAGATTTTATCCCATTCAACAGACTGTCTCCCCACTCTGTTAATTGTTTCCTTTACTGTGCAGAAGCTTTTTAGTTTAATATAGTCCCATTTGTCTAGTTTTGTTTTTGCTGTCTGTACTTTTGAGGTCTTAGCCATAAAATATTTGCCTTGACCAGTGTCCAGGAGTGATTCCTTTATGTTTTCTTTAAGTGGTTTCATAGTTTCAGTTTTACATTTATTTATTTAATCCATTTTGGTTTATGTTTGCATATGGTAATAGATAGGGGTCTAGTTTCATACTTCTGCATATAGATATACAGTTTTCCCAGCACCATTTGTTGAAGAGGGTCTACTTTCTCCAATATATGTTCTGGCACCTTTGTTGAAAATCAATTGGCTATAAATATGTTGATTTATTTCTGGGTTCTCAGTATTGTTCCATTGGTCTATGTACCTGTTTTTATACCAATACCATGCTATTTTGGTTATGATAACCTTGGACTATATTTCGAAGTCAGGTCATGTGATGCTTCCAACTTTGTTCCTTTTTCTTGGGATTGCTTTGGCTATTCAGGGTCTTTTTTTGGTTCCACATAAATTTTAGGATTCTATTTCCGTGAAAAATGTCATTGTATTTTGATAGAAATTACCTTGTATCTGTAGATTGCTTTGGGTGGTATAATCATTTAAAAACTATTAACTTTTCAATGAGCATGAAATATCTTCCATTTTTTATGTGTGTTCTCTTCAATTTCTTTCATCAGTAGATGTTTTTCCTTATAGAACTCTTTTACCTGCTTGGTTAAATTTATTCCCAGATATTTTTTGTAGCTATTTAAATAAATGATATTGCTTTCTTTGATTTTTTAGCCAATTTGTTATTAATGATTTTTTGTGAGTTGATTTTATATCCTGCCAAGTGTTAGCAATTTTTGTAGCTATTTGTCAGATTTGGTTAAGATTCTTGTTTTTGTAGCTATTTGTCAGATTTGGTTGAGATTCTTGTTTTTATTTTTTTAATTTTTAAAAATATTAGAGACAAATATTATTTAAGAAAAAGTCATAACACGATTGAAATATTAACCTGTGGTAAGCACAATCAATTATGAGAGATAAAGATGTAATCGCAAGTAAAAATTTATACCTTGATCAAGGATTCCAAGGTTTAAATCAATTGGAATGGACTTTGTTGATGACATTTAATTAACATTTGCAACTTTTATTATCTTGTTACATTTAAATAAACTTTGTTTTTTTAATTATACACATTCTATAATTGTTTCCTATTGTTAATCACTATAATAGATAACATAGTCATTGACTCTTAAAATACAAAATATAGAAGAAACAATATGAACGAAATTGGTACCTATAAATAAACTCCTTCTTTGAAGATAAGAAATGCCAATGGGGCCAGGTGCAGTGACTCATGCCTGTAATCCCAGCACTTTGGGAGGCCGAGGCAGGTGGATCACTTGAGGTCAGGAGTTCGAGACCAGCCTGGCCAACATGGTGAAACCTTTTCTCTACTAAAAATGTAAAAATTAGCCAGGTATGGTAGTGGGTGCCTGTAATTGCAACTACTTGGGAGGTTGAGGCAGGAGAATCACTTGAACCTGGAGGCAGAGGTTTCAGTGAGCCAAAATCATGCTTCTGCGTTCCAGCCTGGGTGACAGAGTGAGAATCCATCTCAAAAAAAAAAAAGAAAAGAAAAAGAAAGGAATACCAATAGATCTTGTGACACTTAGATCTTCTGACTCACTTTAGCTTTACAAAGTAAGAAAGTATACTGCAACTTCTAAAAGTAATAACACAGTAATCTGTTGTCACTGAAGAGTCATGAAAAACATGAATGTGTTAAGATGTTTTGAATGTTACATTTTGTTTGGTCTCCGGTGTGTTTAAAATTTAACAATAGGTAACTGACCATCTATCTATGCTGGTATAACAAAGTATAGATAGAGTAATATATAAATGATAGAAGTTTGTTTCTCACAGTTTTAGAGTCTGGAAAGTCCATGCTTAAGGAACCAGTGAGTTCAGTGTCTGGTGAGGGCCCAGTCTTTGCTTCCAAGATGGCATCTTGAAATTTGTGTACTCACACGGTGAAAAAGACGGTGAAAAAGAGAGACAAGAAAAAGGGTCTAGTTAGTTCCTTCCAACTATATTACAAGGTCACTAATTCCATTCATGAGAGCTCTGCTTCATGAATCACCTCTTAAAGGACCCACCTCTTAATACCACCACATGCGGGTCTAAATTCCAACATACAAATTTTAAGAGACACATAGAGCAGCATCAGTTTAGTCTCAATCTAAGAATAGTCATTATGTGCCCTTAGCCCGAATTGTGAATAGACTTTGTGTTGTATGTGGATTGTTGCCTGCAGGTGTGGGCCACCCCAGTAATAGGATTTTGTAGGTGCTAGTATTATTAAAGATGAGAAAGTCCTCTAGAGAGCCCTTATAGTTCTAACAGATGGTTCTCTAGAAGTTGCTGTTATAGGTAAAGTGTTTTATAGAACCTTAGAGATAATCAGATAACACTACAAATAATGCCTGCTGAATATGCAGTAGGTTAGAGAGTATCAGCACTCTTTTAAAAATCAGTTTGGCTTCTGGTCTCAAGCCTATAAAATCTGCTTATGTAGTTGTGATAACTGTGTTTTTCTGTATAAATCTCTGCAAAGTTAAAGTCATTACTGTTTATGTTTACGACCCTAAGCAGTATTCCACTTTATTTTACCAAATAAACTTCACAGTGTTCAACTAAAAAATAGCTACATAGTGGTAGTGATTATTTCTAAATATACTTTAGTAAAATACAGGCTTTTTCTTTATGCATGAAAGGAATCACTCCCCGTCTATTTTTTTAAAAAGCTCTACCTTCCTGTGTAATTAATTATATTATATGTAGTGGGCACTAGCATGTTTTTGTATGGAGGAATGTTATATATATTGTCTTAAGATGAGATTCATTCAGAATGGGAATTACATGTCCCTTAATTCAGTACCAGAGCATATATTCCTTTCAACGTGGTTCCTAAAATTTGTGAAAAGGTTTAAAATAACACCATTAACAACAGTAGTCAAAACTGTTTTTTACGTATCTGATTCTCAAAATTGTGCTCCTGTTCTTTCCAGAAATGTGATAATATATTCTAGATGGTGTATTTCAATCCATTTAATTTACATAGGCTCTTCTATTTGATTTAGATTGTTGGTCATGCCAGAAAGGAAGGTGATTACCATCTTTGCATGTATAGGACAAAAAAATTTATTAAGATACTCTGTATGAAAATGGAATAAATTTTCAGTTGACACAACAGGGAAAAGAAAAAAAACATTTTTCCAGCCCAAGAGGTATGACAGATCCTTTTACAAATGTTAACCTATCAGAAAGATTTCTCCTCTGGTAGAATCTGTGATTGCTCCTGTTCGGAATTTTGACTCTCAAGAAAATTCATCATATGACTATTAAAGGCAGTGGATTTACCAGTGAATGCTGTTGTTATAAGATTATCTCAAAAGATAAAAAAGAATATATTCCAGATGCTATTTGCCTGGTTTGTGGTGGCGGGGGTGGGGAGTTGGGGAGGACGGGGTGGGGATGAGAGTGGGAGGGATAGGTAGGGATATAGTTAATTCAAATTGGCAATATCAATAAGAACTAAAAATAATAATATACATCTGGGTTTCTAGTCATACATTTTAGATGGTTATAAACACATTTAATGAAGTCAGCAATAATATGTAATATGTTCAAAACCATGTGTTAAATTATATCACAGGGTTAAAATATATATGACAAATATACATAGTTTATAATATATCTCATCCATGCATTTAATAAGAAAACTAATAGATCTAATATGCATAAGTGGAGAGATATAGACCAGTATTTTACTTTTTCTGTATAATTTTTCCTTAACTAAAAGCCAAATCCATATATTTAAATTTCATAAATGAAAACCTAGTCTGAAGAAGCTACTCTGTGGCTCATTTTTAGAGCTGTATAATATATTTAAGCACTACAGTTTGAAGCATTTTTAATAATAATATAGTACTCTAAGAATAATTTATATATGAAGTTCATTTTGAAACTCTTTGGTAACAACTCTATTGGACCAAAATTGATATAAAAAAAAAAAACAAGCAAAGTTGTATTTTTAATATGAAGAAAGGATAGATGACCTTTAACGTAAGCAGGAGACTTACCTTTCTCCACTTTGCTGGAGTGAACATCCCTGGTTATCAAGTCCCCATTAAGATATCCCAATGCAAGAGGGTTCAGGGAGGATCTCTCTTCAGCTGGGGATTCACATTTCATATTCTGCTGACAGGTCTAGAGCTAATATGGGTATTCTGTCTTCTTAGTTTAATACTGATATTTGTAGATTAAAAGCCAGCCATATCAGTGTGTGAGTGTAATTTACCATTTGAATACTACTTTCTATCTCATCAGCGTTGAAGTTAATAAGAGCACACATAGCATATTTCTGCAAAAATACAACAGCCTGCATATAATTGACCAATCTCTGGCATCTGACCTCCCCTGAGTATTAACCCTACAAATTATCTCATTATTTGTATTGTAATGGTATCAAATTTGTAGAAGAAAATTCTAACATAAATTGTCAAAAAGATCACTGGCCAAACACTGTTACCTGAGTACATAAAATATACACTCCAGTTGAATCATAGATCCATGCAATCATTCTGGACCCATGCAGGCTATCACAGGATTTTCTTGCAAAATCAAGGAGTCAAAGGGAAGATACACAAAATATGGAAGTCATTCCTGAGAGTATATATATGGACCAAAACAAAACACCAAAGCTTATATAACATCATGACTTGATTATGTATGGGCTAGTGATACCCAAAGGCTAGGTCATAATACTGAAGGAAAGACACCTGTAGAATCACAGCTGTTCCTGAGTACAAGGTAAGTATCAACCAAGGGTGTTATATGTCATTTGTTAATTAAAATACTCTCCAGCAATGTTGATTCACAAGAAACTGTTGAGACCAACGTGCTTACTTCAAGATTAAAATTATATCAGATAAAATACTAGAGGCTGTGTCATATATCCAAAGGACCCAGCAAATGCATTTGGGAAGGAACTTATGTAAAGCACTAGTAATCAAAGTCCAAATTCAGCTTCAGAGAAGTTATCAGATTGCTGGAAAATTGCCTGAGAATGTGGAAGTATTCAAAGGGGAGATGTAAAACATCCTTGGATAAACTCAATGAACCTGAAAACATTTCCACTGAAGAAAAATAATCTAGGGCATGAATTTCTAACTTATCCATATATTCTGAATAATAACTAATCTAATATTTTAAAAGTACCTCTTATATGCCAAATACTGTGCTTAGTATCTTACTGCATCTCATTTAAATTTCTTAAAAGTCATATCCATTGTTCCTATCACCATTTTAAAATTAAAGATGGAATTCTGAAGATCAGAGAGCCTAAATAACTGCTAAAAGTTACTCAGCTAAAAAGTAGTGCTGAGCCTAGAATCTTTGTTGGCATAACTCTAATGGTTAAGCATCTTAAAAAGCTAAGGTAGATTTATTCCCCCAAGTTTGAAAATCTTCTATGTTATACTATTTATGCTAACATTAAAATCTAGTGCAAAGTCTAAGTGGAGACAACAAATGTCTAGTGAACTAAGACATAGTGGTATAGTTATACCTGTAGTCAACCATCTCCTTACTATTATTTCTGAAGTAAGATCTTAACAAACTTTAACCTTGACTAAGCTTAAACACTAGCTTTTATTTAAAGAAAAGACATCCATAATTTTTAATGTCTACATTTCTTGGAATTTTCCAAAGTTTTAGGGAAATTCTGCTTTCTATAGCTAAGGGGGAAGGGAGAAGTGGAAACTCATGGATATCATCATAGACTACTGCATCAATAGGAATAGTATTTATTTTACCAATGAGAAATTACATTCTAAGTCAGTATTTACAATAATGCGTTGCTAGATGCTATCATTTATGACATTGCATCTACAGTCATAGCAGTTGAATTTAAGGAATGTGTAAATAGGAACTTTATCTTATCTAGACATACAGTAGGCATTTTCACTATATCATTTTTATTTGCTGCCTAATACAACTCCAAACATTCAAGTTTGTGGGAGGAAATTCACCATTGCATCTATTGTAGCACATTTATTTTTATTTTAGAAGAGTTCAAGAAATTTCAGGGGATTGATTATGGGATTTAAGTTCTTTCACTTTGGGCCAGACTTCCAAAGCTGCATCAATAATGATTGAAAGTTGTGCATCTCTGTGGGCAGTATAGTAGCCTACATCAAATCACTTAGTAGTCTTAATTCCTGAGGGAACTGTCATGATTGACAGTTTGAACAAAGAGGACAAGAATAGAATGAACCTGTTAACTAGGATTGAGTGAATTTCTCCTGTGGGCATGACAGTATTTACCCCCTGCAATTTAGCTTTCTGTGACCAGAGAGTTTTAAAATGGAGAAAGATGTTTTGTTCAGTGGAGGAATAAGAGGGATACAGCAGACGTGGATTCCAGTGAACACACAAGAACAACCTTCTTATTCTTTCTAAATTGCTGTCATCATATACTACATCAATTATAGATGAATATGATAATGTTTTTACCTTGACTCTCCAGATTTGCTTTGTTGAAGTTCATTAACGTGAACTGTCATACCATTTATTATTAAGTAACAGAAGAAGATTAATATACAATTATGTTATTTGTATTTTTTTTATTATACTTTAAGTTCTAGGGTACATGTGCACAACGTGCAGATTTGTTACATATGTATACTTGTGCCATGTTGGTGTGTTGCACCCATCAACTCGTCAGCACCCATCAACTCGTCATTTACATCAGATATAACTCCCAATGCCATCCCTCTCTCCTCCCCTCTCCCCCCTCTCCACAATAGGCCCCGGTGTGTGATGTTGCCCCTCCCGTGTCCAAGTGATCTCATTGTTCAGTTCCCACCTATGAGTGAGAACATGCAGTGTTTGGTTTTCTGTTCTTGCCATAGTTTGCTGAGAATGATGGTTTCCAGCTGCATCCATGTCCCTACAAAGGACATGAACTCATCCTTTTTTATGGCTGCATAGTATTCCATGGTGTATATGTGCCACATGTTCTTAATCCAGTCTGTCACTGATGGACATCTGGGTTGATTCCAAGTCTTTGCTATTGTGAATAGTGCCACAATAAACATACGTATGCATGTGTCTTTATAGCAGCATGATTTATAATCTTTTGGATATATACCCAGTAAGGGGATGGCTGGATCATATGGTATTTCCAGTTCTAGATCCTTTGGGAATCGCCATACTGTTTTCCACAATAGTTGAACTAGTTTACAATCCCACCAACAGTGTAAAGTGTTCCTATTTCTCCACATCCTCTCCAGCACCTGTTGTTTCCTAATGATTGCTATTCTAACTGGTGTGAGATGGTATCTCATTGTGGTTTTGATTTGCATTCCTCTGATGGCCAGTAATGAGCATTTTTTATTTTTTCATGTGTCTGTTGGCTGTATGAATGTCGTCTTTTGAGAAATGTCTGTTCATATCCTTTGCCCACATGTTGATGGGGTTGTCTGTTTTTTTCTTGTAAATTTATTTGAGTTCTTTGTAGGTTCTGGATATTAGCCCTTTGTCAGATGAGTAGATTGCAAAAATTTTCTCCCACTCTGTAGGTTGCCTATTCACTCTGATAGTAGTTTCTTTTGCTGTGCAGAAGCTCTTTAGTTCAATTAGATCCCATTTGTCAATTTTGGCTTTTGTTGCCATTGCTTTTGGTGTTTTAGACATGAAGTCCTTGCCCATGCCTATGTCCTGAATGGTATTACTTAGGTTTTCTTCTAGGGTTTCTATGGTTTTAGGTATAATATTTAAGTCTCTAATCCATCTTGAATTAAATTTTCATATAAGGAGTAAGGAAAGGATCCAGTTTCAGCTGTCTACTTATGGCTAGCCAATTATCCCAGCACCATTTATTAAATTTCCCCATTTCTTGTTTTTGTCAGGTTTTTCAAAGATCAGATGGCTGTAGATGTGTGGTATTATTTCTGAGGACTCTGTTCTATTCCATTGGTCTATATCTCTGTTTTGGTACCAGTACCATGCTGTTTTGGTTACTGTAGCCTTGTAGCATAGTTTGAAGTCAGGTAGCATGATGTCTCCAGCTTTGTTCTTTTGACTTAGGATTATCTTGGCAATGCGGGCTCTTTTTTGGTTCCATATGAACTTTAAAGCAGTTTTTTCCAATTCTGTGAAGAAACTCATTGGTAGCTTGATAGGGATGGCATTGAATCTATAAATTACCTTGGGCAATGTGGCCATTTTCACAATATTGATTCTTACTATCCATGAGCATGTTATGTTATTCCATTTGTTTGTGTCCTCTTTTATTTCACTGAGCAGTGGTTTGTAGTTCTCCTTGAAGAGGTTCCTTACATCCCTTGTAAGTTGGATTCCTAGGTATTTTATTCTCTGAAGCATATGTGAATGGAAGTTCATTCATGATTTGGCTCTCTGTTTGTCTGTTATTGGTGTATAAGAATGCTTGTGATTTTTGCACATTAATTTTGTATCCTGAGACTATCCTGAAGTTGCTTATCAGCTTAAGGAGATTTTGGGCTGAGAAAATGGGGTTTTCTAAATATACAATCGTGTCATCTGTAAACAGGGACAATTTGACTTCTTCTTTTCCTAACTGAATACCCTTTATTTATTTCTCTTGCCTGATTGCCCTAGCCAGAACTTCCAACACTATCTTGAGTAGGAGTGGTGAGAGAGGGCATCCCATCTTGTGCCAGTTTTCAAAGGGAATGCTTCTAGTTTTTGCCCATTCAGTATGATATTAGCTGTGGGTTTGTCATAAATAGCTCTTATTATTTTGAGATATGTTCCATCAATACCGAATTTATTGAGAGTTTTTAGCATGAAGGGCTCTTGAATTTTGTCAAAGGCCTTTTCTGCATCTATTGAGATAATCATGTGGTTTTTGTCTTTGGTTCTGTTTATATGCTGGATTATGTTTATTGATTTGTGTATATTGAACCAGCCTTGCATCCTAGGGATGAAGCCCACTCGATCATGGTGGATAAGCTTTTTGATGTGCTGCTGCATCCGGTTTGCCAGTATTTTATTGAGGATTTTTGCATCGATGTTCATCAGGGATATTGGTCCAAAATTCTCTTTTTTTGTTGTGTCTCTGCCAGGCTTTGGTATCAGGATGATGTTGGCCTCATAAAATGAGTTAGGGAGGATTCCCTCTTTTTCTATTGATTGGAATAGTTTCAGAAGGAATAGTACCATCTCCTCCTTGTACCTCTGGTAGAATTCGGCTGTGAATCCGTGTGATCCTGGACTTTTTTTGGTTGGTAGGCTATTAATTATTGCCTCAATTTCAGAGCCTGCTATTGGTCTATTCAGGGATTCAACTTCTTCCTGGTTTAGTCTTGGGAGAGTGTAAGTGTCCAGGAATTTATCCATTTCTTCTAGGTTTTCTAGTTTATTTGCGTAGAGGTGTTTATAGTATTCTCTGATGGTAGTTTGTATTTCTGTGGGGTCGGTGGTGATATCCCATTTATCATTTTTTATTGCGTCTATTTGATTCTTCTCTCTTTTCTTCTTTCTTAATCTTGCTATGGTCTATCAATTTTGTTTATCTTTTCAAAAAACCAGCTCCTGGATTCATTGATTTTTTGGAAGGATTTTGTGTCTATCTCCTTCAGTTCTGCTCTGATCTTAGTTATTTCTTGACTTCTGCTAGCTTTTGAATGTGTTTGCTCTTGCTTCTCTAGTTCTTTTAATTGTGATGTTAGGGTATCAATTTTAGATCTTTCCAGCTTTCTCTTGTGGGCATTTAGTTCTATAAATTTCCCTCTACACACTGCTTTAAATGTGTCCCAGAGATTCTGGTATGTGGTATCTTTGTTATCATTGATTTCAAAGAACATCTTGATTTCTGCCTTCATTTCGTTATGTACCCAGTAGTCATTCAGGAGCAGGTTGTTCAGTTTCCATGTAGTTGAGTGGTTTCGATTGAGTTTCTTAGTCCTGAGTTCTAGTTTGATTGCACTGTGGTCTGAGAGAGAGTTTGTTATAATTTCTGTTGTTTTACATTTGCTGAGGAGTGCTTTACTTCCAACTATGTGGTCAATTTTGGAGTAAGTGCGATGTGGTGCTGAGAAGAGTGTATATTCTGTTGATTTGGGGTGGAGAGTTCTGTAGATGTCTATTAGGTCCACTTGTTGCAGAGTTGAGTTCAATTCCTGGATATCCTTGCTAACTTTCTGTCTCATTGATCTGTCTGATGTTGACAGTGGGGTGTTGAAGTCTCCCATTATTATTGTGTGGGAGTCTAAGTCCCTTTGTAAGTCTCTAAGGACTTTCTTTATGAATCTGGGTCCTCCTGTATTGGGTACCTATATATTTAGGATAGTTAGCTCTTCCTGTTGAATTCATCCCTTTACCATTATGTAATGGCCTTCTTTGTCTCTTTTGATCTTTGATGGTTTAAAGTCTGTTTTATCAGAGACTAGTATTGCAACCCCTGCTATTTTTTGTTCTCCATTTGCTTGGTAGATCTTCCTCCATCCCTTTATTTTGAGCCCATGTGTGTCTCTGCATGTGTGATGGGTCTCCTGAATACAGCAAACTAATGGGCCTTGACTCTTTATCCATTTTGCCAGTCTATGTCTTTTAATTGGACCATTTAGTCCATTTACATTTAACGTTAATATTGTTATGTGTGAACTTGATCCTGTCACTGTGACATTAGCTTGTTATTTTGCTCCTTAGTGATGCAGTTTCTCCCTAGCATCGATGGTCTTTACATTTTGGCATGTTTTTGCAATGGCTGGTACCGTTGTTTCTTTCCACAGTGCTTCCTTCAAGGTCTCTTGTAAGGCAGGCCTAGAGGTGACAAAATCTCTAAGCATTTGTTTGTCTGTAAAGGATTTTATTTCTCCTTCACTTATGAAACTTAGTTTGGCAGGATATGAAATTCTGTGTTGAAAATTCTTTTCTTTAAGAATATTGAATATTGGCCCCCACTCTCTTCTGGCTTGGAGAGTTTCTGCTGAGAGATCTGCTGTTAGTCTGATGGGCTTCCCTTTGTGGGTAACCCGACATTTCTCTCTGGCTGCCCTTAACATTTTTTCCTTCATTTCAACTTTGGTGAATCTCACAATTAAGTGTCTTGGAGTTGATCTTCTCGAGGAGTATCTTTGTGGCGTTCTCTGTATTTCCTGAATTTGAATGTTGGGCTCCCTTACTAGGTTTGGGAAGTTCTCCTGGATGATATCCTGAAGAGTGTTTTCCAACTTGGTTCCATTTTCCCCCTCACTTTCAGGCACACCAATCAGATGTAGATTTGGTCTTTTCATATAATCCCATATTTCTTGGAGGCTTTGTTCATTTCTTTTTCCTCTAGACTTCTTGCTTCATTTCATTCATTTGAGCTTCAATCATTGATACTCTTTCTTCCAGTTGATTGAGTCAGTTACTGAAGCTTGTGCATTTGTCACGTAATTCTCGTGTCATGGTTTTTGTCTCTATCAGTTCATTTATGGCCTTCTCTGCATTGATTATTCTAGTTATCCATTCTTCCATTTTTTTTTCAAGATTTTTAGTTTCTTTTCGCTGGTACATAGTTCCTCCTTTAGCTCTGAGAAGTTCGATTGACCAAAACCTTCTTCTCTCAACTCGTCAAAGTCATTCTCCATCCAGCTTTGATCCGTTGCTGGTGATAAGGTGCATTCCTTTGGAGGGGGAGATGCGCTCTGATTTTTTGAATTTCCAGCTTTTCTACCCTGCTTTTTCGCCATCTTTGTGGTTTTATCTGCCTTTGATCTTTGATGATGGTGACGTACTGATGGAGTTTTGGTGTGGGTGTCCTTTCTGTTTGTTAGTTTTCCTTCTAACAGTCAGGACCCTCAGCTGCAGGTCTGTTGGAGTTTGCTTGAGGTCCACTCCTGACCCTGTTTGCTTGAGTATCAGCAGCGGATGCTGCAGAAGATAGAATATTGCTGAACAGCAAGTGTTGCTGTCTGATTCTTGCTCTGGAAACTTCGTTTCAGAGGTGTGCCCAGATGTGTGAGGTGTGAGGTGTCAGTCTGCACCTAGTGGGGTATGTCTCCCCGTTGGGTTACTCAAGCATTCAGTCTGTCCATTCTCAGATCTCAACCTCCGTGCTGGGAGACCCACTGCTCTCTTCAAAGCTGTCAGACAGGGTCATTTACATCCGCAGAGGTTTCTGCTGCTTTTTGTTTAGCTATGCCCTGTCCCCAGAGGTAGAGCCTACAGAGGCAGGCAGGCAGGCCTCCTTGAACTGTGGTGGGCTACACCCAGTTTGAGCTTCCCTGTGGCTTTATTTACCTACTTAAGCCTCAACAATGGCGGGTGCCCCTCCCCCAGCCTCGCTGCTGCCTTGCAGTTAGATTTCAGACTGCTGTGCTAGCAATGAGGCAGGCTCCGTGGGTGTGGGACCCTCTGGGTCAGGTGTGGGATATAATCTCCTAGTGTGCCGTTTGCTAAGACCCTTAGTAAAGCACAGTATTAGGGTGGGAGTTACCCAATTTTCCAGGTGTTGTGTGTCTCAGTTTCCCTTGGCTGGGAAAAGGGATTCTCTTCCCCCTTGCTCTTCCCAGATGAGGCAATGCCTGGCCCTGCTTCAGCTCTCACTGGTTGGGCTGCACCAACTGACCAGCACCGATTGTCCGGCACTCTCCAGTGAGATTAACCCATTACCTCTGTTGAAAATGCAGAAATCACCTGTCTTCTGTGTCGCTCACGCTGGGAGTTGGAGGCTGGAGCTGTTCCTATTCGGCCATCTTGCTCAGGGACTTCCAATTATATGTTATATACTCTATTTTACATGTTTCAGGGAAATTTAGCTGGAGTTTGTAGATTTGTGGATCTATAATTTAAGAAAAATTATAACAGTTTCTGGGCATTCTCAAGATATTTTTAAACTGCCATCCTCTCTCTTAATATAAATTATATAAACCACAAAGTCTTGGCAGTTTGTAGCTATTCTCCTCAACGGTTTGGTGGTAAATAAGTCTCTCAGTGTAGACTCCTTGGGTTCTGTAGGATTGGTATCTTCTCTAAGTAACTTAGAACACTATTTGAAAATACTCCAGATCCCAGAGGAAACAAAGAAAAGAAGTGAAATCCTTTCCTCAATGCTGTAAGTGAATGAGTATTTCATAATCACTTAGACCAATGGCAGATATACCTTAAGTGTGTTATGCTTATTACATATAAACTAAGCATTTCAGAATAATTTTAAAGATAGTTTTAATGGTTTATAGACTGTCTTTTAAATGAGAACTCTCCTAAATGGAACCCCTTTTAGCAATGTCTACAGCAGGCACTAAAACAAGAGGGATGATATGAGTAAAGAATTAAAGTGGCACTGATTTCTTCTTCTCCACTTTAGTCTGACTTCCCAGTCTCAGCCCAGTAAGGGATCTTTCCAAATGGGTTTTGATTTTTTACAGGATATTGCTTACCAGTCACAAAACAATGTAATGGAGTCCCATAGTCCTCAGCCTTCTACTAAGTATGATTCAAATATCAATCAGTGGCATAGGGTTGCATCTGTGCTTGGTGCACAATCCTTGATAGTGTAGACATAGCACCAATCACAACATCGCTAGTCACCAAAGGAAGCTTGTTTCTTAATTGCTCCATTTCTCAAAATCCTTACATCACAAGTGGGTACTGACCTTGCTTGATCTATTTCCCCCAGTAAAATAAAAAGTCTAATTATTGTTCACTTGACTTTTCTATATAACTCAAAACTATCTTCTTACTAGGTCATCTTGGTGAGTGGAAAGTTATCATGGAAGCATAATTGCGGTCAGTATATTTAGACAATATGTGTACTTTAAGCTTTGTTTTTCAGAGGAAAATGCTTTTCAGGTTATCACATGTGCTAAATTTGGTCACATTCCAGAGAATATGAATGTACTTTAGGATAGCCTCTTGAAGTGAGTACTTCTTAGTGATACCACCGTGTGATCTCATTTCTTTAAGTCTTTTTTTGTTTTTAAAATTGACATTTAACTTTTCTTCTTTGTAAAAATTCCATCAGAATGTTTTATGTGATCTTAGTGATTGGATACATAGACATTTTTTAGATAGGGGTCCCCAATCCCTGGGCTGCAGACAGGTATCAGTCTGTCACCTGTTAAGAACAGGGCCACATTGCAGGAGGTGAGCGGCTGGTGAGCCACCATTACTGCCTGAATTCTGCCTCCTGTCAGCTCAATGGTGGCATTAGATCCTCATAGGGGTGTGAACCCTGTTGTGAACTGTGCATGTGAGGGATCTACGTTGCCTGCACCTTACAAGAATCTAACTAATGCTTCATGATCTCAGGTGGAACGTTTCATCCTGAAACCACCTCACCATCTCTCACCCCTGTCCCACCACCTGCATCCTATGAAAAAATTGTCTTCCATGAAATCAGTCCCTGTTGCCAAACAGGTTGGGGACCACTGGTTTACATGAGCCCTCACAGAATAATTAGCAACAATCACACACCTCTTATGGCTCAGAGGGAGCTTATTCCATTTCCCCAAAACTTCAAAACAAAAAGTGGGTTCTTACTATTGGGTAATATGAATTGCTGTGGACTGAAATATGTCTTCTCAAAATTCATATATTTAGGCCCTAACCCCCAATGTGATGACATTTGAAGGTGGGGACATTGGTAGGTAATTTGGTTTAGATGAGGTCATGAGCATGAAGATCCCATAATAGGAATTGTGCCCTTATAAGAAGTAGAAGAGAGGCCAGAGCTCTTTCTCTCTTACATGTCAGACACAGTGATATGGCAGTTATCTGCAAGTCAGAAAGAGAGCTCTCACCAGAACCCAAATTGGTGATCAGCTTGATCTGGGACTTCCCAGCCTCAAAAACTATGAGAAATAAACTTCTGTTATTTAAGCTACTTAGTATGGCATTTTTAAAATGGTAATCTGAGCAGACTAATACATCAACAGAGAAAGGAGTTCCACTGGTTATTTGTTCCACTGGTTATTTATTCCCTATTTGTGGCCTGACCCAGCCAGTTGTGTTCTTCCATCTGCACGAATGTGTTTAACCCCCTTATGAACCAAGGTGTTGGTTCCTTATAGACTATAACCCTCTGCCAAATTACATTTGAATCTTCAGCACTTCATTAAATGTTCCCCAAGAGATAGTTTACCACTTATTATTACTCTTTATTTACAAAATGTCAGTCATTTAATTTATATTTAACAATTATTGTTTAACATGGAAGTTTATTAATATTCCAAATCTCAACTAAGTTTTAAATGTTGACTTACCAATATCCATTGATTTCCAATTTTGTAGTTAAAATAACCAATAAGAAATTATTAACTGTTTATAACTATAGTTGTTGTATTATCTACAATTATATATTATTTTTGCTTTCCAATTACTTAATCTCAATCTCCAAATGAAAACACTTATTTCTTATCACCTAATTGTTCTATTCAAACCTAGTCTCTGCTATTAAGATATTTTAGCTAACATTATTTGCTCTAACAAAAATTAATGCATTCCCATTATTCTACAGTAATTTCAATTTTATGTTGTTACAATAATTTTATTAAATTTTGATGAGCTGTTGAATGAAATACTATCATTTGCCTAATTTTTGAAATATTTCTAGATTCCAGTTAGTGGTATTTTAAGCTATTTTTCTTTATAAAATCTCTCACATTGATCAATTTACTGTGACATTGATCATGTGACCTCTATTTTCAGTGGGTTCTTAATAAAATATTTTATATCTTTAATTCTTTATACACAAAATGCTAGATAGAAAGGAAAATGGAAACTGAATTTCTAGATTCCTGGTGCCATTGACAAAATACTATACTCGGTGTCTAAGGAGCATAGTTTTTAAAAAATTGGAAAGAAAAATTTATGTGAATGTAATTAGTTTTCAAAGACTTTGAGTAGGACATTTCACTTCCACTGTGACTGTTATCCAGAGTTGTAGTGATTGAATTGAAATACAAAGATAGAAAAACTGCAGAAAGATCAAGAGCTTATATATAGAATTTTAAATTTATAATCAACTTTAGATTTTTAAGTAATCATTGAGCACTTATTATTATAACACCAATATGTTAAGATATAATCTGAAGATTTAACAAAGGAAAACAGAATAATTTTTTGAATATTTTTCAATAATAATGACTTTCTCTAGTGAGATCTGGGAAGCTCCAACGCTAATTCCATTTTCCCTAAGTACAAGGGAATTATGATGTTTCTATTATTAGCAGCAGCCTTGCTAAACTCTTGAACTTCATTACTATTATAGATCAGGGTATCCTTTTATTTGGCTTATGGCCTATTCATTCTTCCATTTAACTTAATGAATCAGAAAATAGTTTTGAATGGAGTTACTTAGGGAAGAGCTGGCAGTTATCAAAACCGCTTTGAGTATGCAAAAACAGGCACCATATTATGTCCTAGTGGGAGAAGAAAAGTGTGTGACTTTTCTGGAAAGTAGTTGGGGATTGATAACTAACATCATCCGTTTTGTTTGACCCAGGAATGTCAATACTGTACTGGAAATTTATGCTTATTAAATGTGTCAGTGTTCATCTCAGATATTTTTGTGACCTGAGAATAATGGAAACAAGCTAAATGCCTATCAAGCATACAAAGAAAGTGATGGCTTAGCCTTATTACTATGCAACTATTTAGGCTACAGCCAATGTAAATATTTAACAGCATAATTAAATAAGCATTCATGTAATAATGATACTTGGTATGTAGATTATGTTAACTTTTTTCTAGTTTATAGCTTTTCTCTAGATACTAGAGATAAAAACAAGAAGATATAAATTGTAAACATCTTCAGGTTGGGATTATATTCTTTTTTCATTAAATGTATATATCATCTTATTTACATATTCAATGAATCTTTACTTTTATAAATCAATATGTTGATTTATTTCAGAAAGCAGTTTGAGGCTTAAATAATGGAATCTTCAACATAATTGTGATATTTAACTACATAAATGACATAGACATCACTAAATATACTATGATAACTTCTTCACGGCGAAAGGAAAAATCAGAAAATTTTCCACAAAATTGTTTTATAAATAGTATCTTAACTTGTAAGAAATAGTTTTTTTTAAAGATCTATTGAAGAATTGTCACTGCTCTGGTGGATATAAGTTACATATTCTAAATCATGGGTGGTTTTTGAAGAATGAATTCAGAATTTTCTTGGTATTCTTTATTTTGTCCAGGAAGAGATGCTTAAATTTGTTAGTTTATTTCAGTTCACTTTTTCCTTTATTCTAAGTCTGAATATGAACAATTTTATACTAACCTGTTTAATGAAAAAAGTTCCGGAGATGAGTTTAAAATATTTGGAAAACAACTGTCTTCTTGTGCATGCTGAGATATTTACTGTATGCCTGTTGAATTTTTATAGTATTGTTTAATTCAAATACCACTTACTTTAAGAGGTTTTCTCTGATATTTTCAACTGGGTATGATCACTTTCTCTCTTTTCCAAAAGTGACAACTTTAGTTTGTATTTATTGCAGCATTTTCCATGGTTTGTCTTGTATTATAGTACTTACTTGAGTAATAGCTCTAGACTTCAGCAAATAACTTTTAGTGTATGATCCATTCTTTCTTAGTCATTTCTGCCTCTCTTTCATCCTTTCCTTGGTTTTTGAATATTGTATATATTAATATTGTTGGCAGACTCTTGTAAATACCTGATGTATTAGTCCATTCTCATGCTGCTAAGAGACACACCTGAGACTGGGAGATATATATATATTGACATGGATTCTCACTCTTTCACCCAGGCGGGAGCACAGTGGTGTGATCTTGGCTCACTGCAAGCTCTGCCTCCTGGGTTCATGCCATTCTCCTGCCTCAGTTTCCTGAGTAGCTGGGACTACAGGTGCCCACCACCATGCCCGGCTAATTTTTTGTATTTTCAGTAGAGATGGGGTTTCACCATGTTAGCCGGGATGGCAGACTGGGTAATTTATAAAAGAAAGAAGTTCAGTGGATGCACAGTTACACATGAATGGGGAGGCCTCACAATCTTGACAGAAGGCTAATGAGGAGCAAAGGTACATCTTACATGGTGGCAGGCAAAATGCCAAAGATGCCTCCCCATTTTGGTTATCTTTACAGCAGCATGCCACTCCCAGCACCAATTTACTGTGTTAGTACATTCTCATACTGCTAATAAAGACATACCTAAGACTGGAATTGATAAAGGAAAGAGGTTTAACGGACTCACAGTTCCACATGGCTGCGGAGGCCTCACAATCATGGCGGAAGGCTAAGGAAGAGCAAATGTATGTCTTATATGGCGGAAGGCAAGAGGGCATGTGCAGAGGAACTTACCTTTATAAAACCATCAGCTCTCATGAGACTTATTCACTCTTATGAGAACAGCATGGGAAAAAAACCCACTCCCATGATTCAATTACCTCCCACTAGGTCCCTCCCACAATATATAGGGATTATTACAATTCAAGTTGAGATTTGGTTGGGGACACAGGGACAATCCATATTACTTGGTGGTGGTTGTTTTTTTTTTGTCTGTTGTTGTTTTTAATTTTTTGATCAGTGTAAGTGTCTTAGTGACTCTGTAATTTAGACGGAAATTCAAGACCACTAAATCAGCAGAATGGTAGAGTTTATTGGCTAGTGATTTTGTCTGCTCCAAAAAAAAACATTTTATCTAAAGCACATTTTTGAACTGCCTTTAATTTATAATAAATGTATCATATATGGATTCAAAGGTAAAAATCTCTCGAATACAAATTAAAAGACTTTATTCTGATAGCATTCTTTATAATGTTACAGAGCACTTACCACCTCAATCTGATATTTACAGAATGAAAACCCTTAATCTTTTAAATTAGCTATCATATGACAGATACTTGAACTTTTTATTCTTCTGAAATACAGCTACATTATCATATCTTTCCTAAGTTTTCAGGACCAAAAACATAGCCGTTCTCTAGGTTTGAATGAAACATCAATAGCTAGATATATTTCTGATTTACTTTTATCCTGTATCTTTCCGAGGCAAGAGCCCTGTTAGCCTTTTGGGGTAAAGCAGTTCATTAAAATGTGGCCTCAATTTTAACTAAGTGAAATTAAAAATACAGTTTCTTAATCATACTAGCCAGATTTCAAGGGTTCAAAAGTCACATGTGGTTATTGACTAACTTTTTGGATACTGTAGATATGGAATGTTTCTACCTTCATAGAAAATTCTTTGGAACAACAGCAACAGTAGTTTACAGTTTATCTTTTATTTTACAGCAGCTTTCATAGATAGACACTTTACATGAGCTCCATCCAGACTTCTAAATTAAAAACAAAGAGACAGTTTGTTTGCACTGAAAAATTCATTTTCCCTCGTCATTTGTTTTATAGTTGTAACATTTTTTTGACTGTTATAAACCATTTTTGTGTCAAAATGTAGGTATTTTTTCCAATGCCTGGCAGCTCTCTAATTTTTCTTTTTATCACCGGTTTTCAGTAATTTTATTATGATGTGTCTGGTGTGGTTTTATACATATTTATTCTGCTTGAGATTCATTGAAATTATTGTATCTGTGGGATTATCATTTTTATCAAATGTGGAATATTTTGGTCATTAATTTTCTTGAATATTTTTCTACCAGCCCCTCTGGGACTCCAGATTTATGTGTTTAACAGCTTGACAGAGTTCAATATTAACTCACTGAGGCTCTGTATATTTTTTCAGTGTTTTATCTCTATACTACATTTTACATATTCTCTATTTCTACAACTTCTAATTCACAAATTTGTTCTTCTGAAGTTTCATCACCATTCAGTGATTTTTTAAAAAATTGTTAGATATTATAGTTTTTATCTTTAAAAGTCCCATTTGATTCATTTTTAAAATCTTTAATGTCTCTTCTGGTCATGGGTCATATTTTAATTCTTAAGATCTGTAGGAGGTTTTGCATGATGGTGAAAATAGTGTATTTTATGTGATTGAATGTCTGAGTTCTATTTTTTCCTTTTTTGTGTGTGTGTGAGATGGAGCTTCACTTTGTTACTGGAGTGCAGTGGGGTGCTTTCTGCTCACTGCAACCTCTGACTCCCAACTTCAAGTGATTCTTCTGCCTCAGCTTTCCAAGTAGTTGGGATTTACAGATGTGTGCCACCATACTTGGCTGGTTTTTTTGTTTGTTTGTTTGTTCGTTTTGGGGTTTTTTTTGTATTTTAGTAGAGATGGGGTTTTATCATGTTGGCCAGGCTGGTCTCAGACTCCTGACCTCAAGCCATCCGCCCACTTCAGCCTCCCAAAGTGCAGGGATTACAGGCATGAACTACCACACCTGGCCCTATTATTGATTTTAAAGAAGTGTTATACTTTTCTTTGATAGACTTTTGACTTGTTTCTGCTTTAGTTTGATCATCTTAAGCCTTGTTTTCAGCTTTTGCTAGCGTCGTCACAGAATACCTTTACCTGTTGGAATCTTTAATCCCATTACTAAGGCCCACCCTTCTGATGCCTAAATTTAATTCTCCAGGTAGTCAATTTGGCCTCTCCACTGCTGCTGGTAGGAACATGAATGATTCTTGGCCTTTTGCAGTTATTGGAATCATTCAGTCCACAAATTTGCAATAACTTCTTGCCCAGCCTCATGAAACTGTACCCTTTGCATATATGACTTAGAAATCAGCATAGGTTCAAAGGACTTTAAAGCAGATTTCTAGAGTTCTTTTTCTGTGTAGCTCTTTTGTCTCAAGAAACCTGTCACACAAATTCCAACTGCCCCAGATGCTCTGAACTTTGGTCTGTATCTCCTCAACTCAGTAGGGTCACTTTCTCAGTTTGTGATATCCTCCCTACCCCACGGACACTGCTCTAAACCTGAAATATGTTTTCCAGGCAGAAAGCTTGGCTCTCCTATGTTTTACTTGTTTGTCTGTTCTTTCTCAGATGTAATGGCTCTGTACTGCCTGTATTTAATGTCTGAAAAACAGTTGCTTCATCTGTGTTTCCCTGGTTTTCTATTTCTTTGAACCAGGAGGATTAATTTAGTCACTGTTACTCCATCATCGCTGAAAGTGGAAGTCTTTCTTCAACTGATTTAAAAGTTTCTGTAATAGAAAAGATATTAAACTATGAATTGAGGCCTAACTTTTAGAGAATGTTGAAATGACAGAATGCAATACTACAACAAAACTTATAAACCCGGATAGACTCATTTAAAATGATAAACACTTATATACAATTATAAACACTGATAGAAACTAGCAAGTCAGTGGTTGTGAAAAAAATTAGATACATAGATATGTATAGATTTTAAGGCAGGTAAGAGTTATTAATTAGAATTACACAGTTGTAAGTTTGGAGGTACAGGTATGAGTGTCATCCACACAGACTAAAAGAACAGAGCAGAGTCCAAGATAGCATGTTGACATTCACAGTGAGCATTCAGAGTACAACTGTACCTTCAAATTAAATTTAACCAAGGGTTACTATCAATGGCAGACCACCGGGCTCTGTAAACCACAGGTCTCATCTATTCTAGAAATTCTTGTATTTGCATTTTAACCAATGTATATCTGTCCAGGAAATAAAATGTCAACCATAAGAATTGTTTACCCTTAAAAATAACTCTATGGTGTTTCTAAAAGTATGTGTCACATGAGAGCACAAACAAAATAGTATGCTTTCTATGGATTGTATTACTGATGTTGACCTGGAATGGTAAGAAAGGAAACTGACTCTAGATTACCTACCTTGATTTTTCTTGTTTCAATTAATTCTCAGAGCATTTGTCTTGAGATATGCAATAGCTCAAATTTCAAGATAAAAAAAATATCAACTTTCCTTTTTTCAACTCTACTTTGAATAATTCATACAGGTACCACTTAAATGTAGCTAATCTGAATCAATACAAGGCAGTGTTATAATCTTTGTTTCTAATGATGTTTTACTCTTAATTTTTATGTAAATAACTGAATGTTTTGTTTGTGAAACTGATCTTCATTATAAGGAGATATTTCTAATGTTGGCTGTCCAATATGAAGTAAAGCTTTAAAAATCCCAGAGGTAATATTGAACAACTTAATTTGAAACATTTTATGTTACTTTGTTGCTCTTGATTTCAAGAGTACCTGGTTTAAATGCATAAGTACATTTTCAAGCATATCCAATTTACATGCCTTAAAGACTTCCACCGCCTTAATGTTTAATTTAGAAATATCATTTTAAATGATTCTTAAAATCAGATGCACTTATTTTTATAGCTGTAATATTTTAAGAGAGCCTTCATATAAAAATATAGTTGTCACTGACAAACGGTATCAATTAGCTAATGTTCAACAATGATCATCAATTCAGAGACTGTAACCGTGTTGAAATTTTAGTTTAGCCTTAATGTTGTCTATAATAGGTACTGTAAATGATGCATGACAAAAAAATAGGTTGTTAGCAAATGTTGAGGAAGGAAGGAAGGAAGGAAGGAAGGAAGGAAGGAAGGAAGGAAGGAACGAAGGAAGGAAGGAAGGAAGGAAAGAATTTTCAAGGCCTTAAAAATCTGTATGTGCTGGAATACTTAGAAATAAAAGTTTTGTTGAATTTAATTAGACACAAATATTCTACCAAGCTCACAAAATGATTTTGAAAAATACTAGCAATCTTTAGGCAACATAGGAGCCCTTAGTTAAGTGAATTAGAAAGTGAAGTTAAGAATAACATTTCAACAGTTACCTAATCTCCTAATTTGCTGATCATTGATGAACATTGGCTCATATGTTTTGTTTTGTGTTTTTATGAAACTGACATGTGCTATTGGTTCAAATAAATAGCATATATAGTATTCTGGCTAAGTTGCTTATTTTTAAAATTATGGTTTTCTTATGTTAAATTTTCAAATTAAATTTCTAATACCATTTTTTCTTTTCCACAGCCTTTAATGGAGAAAACTGTTGTTTCTGACAGAAGGGTTCTGATATTGAAATAGACAATATGTCTACCTATTATAGAAATATAAAAAATAAAAATGCACGTACTCAAACAGAAGATGGAGGTTACATTTCTGTAATACATCTATCATCAGACCTTAGCCGTATTGGACTTTTGGTTGCTGTTGATAGAATAAGGCAGATTTTCCTCAAACTTTCTTTTGCAAAATAGATAGACTTAAATATAAAAACAACTGCAAAATGTTCAGTCATTAACAAATCAAGAATTTTTATAACTGTATGTTGTCATTATAAGTTTTTTTCTACTGTATTTAGCAATGCAATATTTACCTTTTATATTACTAAATATATTAATTTTCTTCTCAAGAAAATCATTAATACTTAGGGATTGGAGTTTTCCTGAGTGTAATATTGAAAAACTGTTAAAAAGCCAGTGATACCCATTCAATCTAATGATTTAGCTTTTGATTATTTGTTTTGTTTGTTTGTTTAAGGATTAAAGCAAGGAGAGCCAATCATGACTGGCAAAACACAGACCAGCAATGTCACCAATAAGAATGACCCCAAGTCCATCAACTCCCGTGTTTTCATTGGCAATCTAAATACGGCAATTGTCAAGAAAGTTGACATTGAAGCCATTTTTTCAAAGTATGGAAAAATAGTTGGATGCTCCGTTCACAAAGGTTATGCATTTGTACAGTACATGAGTGAGCGACATGCAAGAGCTGCAGTGGCTGGAGAAAATGCCAGAGTCATCGCCGGCCAACCACTTGGTAAGTCATGCTCAGACATGGATCTCATGTTATTGTTCATATATCTGGAAATTGTTTTATTTCTCAAAACCCAAAACCACTGTTGTTTCTACCTCTTCTTTAACCAATTAGAGTGATTTTATATTTATAATTCATATTTTTTCATCCTTATATTGTTTTATATATAGGTATCTTATTTTCTCTATAAATTTATAAATTTGAGATCAAGGCGACTTTGCAATACTTTTTACCTCCACCAATCCTAACACAGCCAGGCAAATAATAAATATGCATCAGATTTAACTTTATTTGACTTGAGATAGCGTCTGTCTTCCAGGAAACACTATCCTATGCAAAAAATAACTTCGCTTGTTATACTTACGGCATTTGATTTGAGAGCCTAATGCATTTTCCTCATTTCCTGTGTTTTGGAGGAGAAGGGATAGAAAATAGCAAAAGAAAGTAAATTTTTAGAACTGGGAAAGGAATATAATTCACATTTTAAAAATCCTTAAAGATTTTGTATATTATGCCTATATAATCATGCATAATAATCAGATTTCTTTCTAACATTCAAGAAACAATGTAGTTTTTTCACAGAAAGGAAAACAGTGCAGTCTGAAATAAAATTAAAAACTTGGAAAAAATATTTTATAATTAATGTGTAGATAAAAATAAAAATCAGATAATTATTTAGATGTTTCTCTACCTTAGGAAAAAAAATACAGTTAATATAGTAATGATTCCTCAATTTATATTTCCTGTTCTCTCTAGATTCATGTATCAAACTCATTGTACAGCATCTTCTCATGGATACTCAAAAGGCATTTCAGTTTCATATGGCCAGAACAAAACCCATGATTTTCCACACCCTCAGCCTTCTCCACTCCCAAGCTTCCTCATCACAATAAAGGGAACCCCCATTTTATCCAGTTTTTTTTTTTTTTTTAAAAAAAAACAACTACAACAACTTTGATTCTTAACTTCCTCGATCATCAAGTTCACTTGTCAATATATCTCAAATATATTCCAAACCCAATCTCCTTTTAAATGTGTGCTGAAGGCCATCTCATACAGGCCACGATTGTATCTCAGGAGCACTGAAATAACTCCCTTGTTGGTCCACTTCTTTTTAGTCTTGCCAGAGTGTCTTTTAAAAACATAGATCAGATTATGTTCTTAACCTGCTTTTAAACCTCTAATGCCTTTCTCATACAGAATAAGATTCACATTCTATACCATACCTACAATGCCCTACACTGCCACATCTTCAATTCTATCTCCTTATTCTCTCTCCCTTCTTGAACCACTCTAGTTATACTGGCTGCCTTGATAATGCCTCAGACATTCCAAGATTGTTCCTACTTCAGAGGCTTTGTATTTGCTATTCCCTCTGTTCAGACAACAGGTCTTTGCTAATTATTTGTTCCCTACTTTATTGAGTGTGCTGTGCTCAAAATTTACCTGCAATGAGAGGCTGTTACTGACTAGCCTATCTAAAATAGAATAGTCACCTTTCTCCTTCTTTCACTGTCTGTTCCATTACTCTGTGTTAATTTTTTTCATGGCACCTATCAGCATCTAGATTACATAGTTTAATTTATAATCTTACCTGTGTCATGACCACAAACATAAAGCTGAAGAAGCATAAAAAAGAAGCAAGTTAAAAGTATAGAGAAGTCAAGCTAGAAGAGTGTTAAGAATATTGTGAATATTATCAAATGATATAACACAATTAAAACTATTTGGGAAGGTATGGAATTCATTAAAATGTGGGAGACGTCAGAGGTAATAGTCTTGAGGGAAAAAAGCAAAAGATGTTTTGCGTAAGTGCCTGATATTTAACTACAAAAACTCACTATCAGATAGGAATATAATTTTTATTTACGTTGGTCCCATCCAACTTTCTATATTTTAAAGAAAGGAAATAAAGGAAGTGCTTTCCAACAGACATTGGTGTATTTTCCACTTGTCTTTTTGTTTTCCTTAATGCCTCCATTCTGCTTGCTTACTTTGATAGGGGAATTTTCTGACATTTTTGTTTTTCTTTTTAAGTTGAAAGTCTTAATTCAGGGCCATATCCCAGCAGATTTCAGGGCAAGCTCTATTTACTGTCTGTATCCTGATTGTTATGAAACTAACATACTTGAGGAAATACATTTAATTATTGTTTTAAATTATTTTTTAAATTATTTTTTAATTATTTTGTTGTTTGAAAAAATTAACTATCAGTTTAAGATCAATTAAAAGCCTGATTCACTTTTTAATGAGCTACAGCTAATTTTCTGGAGTTCTGTTTCCTATCACTACTCAGTTGATTGCTGTCTTTTGAGAAGAATGCAATGAACAAAGGTCAATACCACACTAAAAATGTAGTGCCTTACCTGCAGAAACCCAAGGAAAAAAATGATACCAAATTGCTTTGTTTTGAGAGGCACAAAGTTAAATTGTGCCTCTTCTAAGATACCATTTCTCATTCTCAGTCATTCCTCTTAGATCCTCTCTTAGTTTTGTCCTCAGGTAAATCTTTAGAGCATATATCCTAATCATCTGTAATCACACTTTGTGCCTGAAACCAAGTCTTAGACTTTAGTTCAAATCTCGTCTTTCACTGCGTCTGTCTAAGCTGAATGACTTTTCATACAAAGCAAGTACGTTACAATTTATCCAACAATTTTGTTTTTTAGGTCAAACGCTTGATCATATCCACCGTTTTTGTTTGTTTGTTTGTTTGTTTGTTTTACCGTGTTGCCAGAAACTGAGGCAAAGGTGTATCTTCCAATTGTTCCCTATGGAAGTTAGTTCCTCCATCATGTCCTGAAGAAGACCCTTAGCTTCTAGAATATGTATACATTTCTAGCTTTAAGTATTATACCTTTGTTTTTGATGATTTGAGCAAAACTTCGGTTCAAGCATATTAATCACTTGCTTCCTGAGTTTTTTGATTCCCAAATAAGCCCTTTCTAATCTGCCCCCCAACAAACCCCAGCAAGTTCTTAATATGAAGCATGTTTTTTATGGATGAAATACTAGGCCATTATTACATGAAATTGTTATTAGTATGAGGTACAACAACCGATCTAAGCATTCTTCTTTTTCTTAAGAGTGAGAAGGAAATTAATATTGATTAGATCGTGCACTGGATTAGTACTTTACCTGTATTACCTTATTTGATCTCAAATAATGCGTATTTGTATATCATTTTCTGAAAAGGAACAGTGTTTTATTTACTACATGTTTAAAATGTTTATATATAATTTAGAGATTAAAAATTAAACATCAGTAGTACCAGAAAAAATTAAACATCATAATGCGAGTTCTTAAAGTTTTATGAAGACTATAGGTCACTTGGCCATAATTTAATTTATTTTCTTATACATTTCCAGTTGTTTGGCACATTTTTTGCACCATGATAGAGAGTATCCATTTTTATTCTTAACTTCCTGTCTTTGATATATAATAGAACATTGCTAAACCCTCTGTGGAAAAACAAGAAAAGATTGCATTTTGACTCATATTACTTAGGGAGTCTTAAAAAGTCAGAATCTATCTATGAAATTATTCAGAATTTTTTAAATCACAATTCCTATAATGTAAACATCCTCATAAAACTGTCTGTCTATGTTTGGTTATTTAATTGATTTTAATACAATTTTAATATAAGCAAGTAAAATTTAAGATATCCTCTTAATATTTAATTGAGTTTGAATTCTAAGTTTGTTAATATTGGAAATATTTATTGCATTTTTCAATCTAAGTGTAGTCATTAGAATTTTTTTCTTCAAACACATGTGCAAGATAAAAACTTTTTAAATGCTTAATAGAGACAATTTTTATGAGTAGTCACACACGAAGCGTCCTTTCACACAAAATGTTATACAGAGGTTAGAGACTCAGACTAGACAGTGCCAATTTTATGTATCTACTGATTACATTGGCTTGATTACAAACATGCTCTAAATACATATTTGCAATGTCTTTCTTTGTATTCAGATTATTTTACTCTTACAATGCTTGTAAAAGATACAATTTATGAACTTGACAAGTCAGCTGTTGATAGTAGGAGGAGCCAAACATTGATAATTAATTTATCTAGAGCAATCATTTTTGTTCTGAAACTCATATGCAGGCCCCTGTCCTTAAGAAGCAAAGTTTGCTTTGGGAAAAGAATATATAAAGCAGAGAATTAAATTAATTTTATCACATTGTAAGTGTCTTGCAAATGCAGAAAGAATTCAAAATGGGGACATGATTAATAGAGATTGTAAATTTTTAAAGTAAATACGGTGAATGTACTTAACCAGATCCTGAAGGAAGTAATGGAATTGTCTTAGTAGAGAGGAAGATGTTGGAGAGATTTCATGAGTAAGAACAAAGAAGAGAACATTCAAATACTTGTAACAATTCCTGTCAAGCATGCGCTGAGAGCAATGGATTTCAAACATCTTTTTATCCTCAACTGTTTTGCATCCAGAGTGATCTTTTCAAAATGCAAATCTAATCATGTCACTGTCTTTTAAAACTTTCAGGGATTTCTCATTGTTCTCAGAAAAAAAGACTGAAACCTTTGCTGTGGGCTACAAGTTTCTACCTCGTTTGTTTCTTTGTCACCTGCAGACTCACATCATAGGCCCCTCAGCCTTGCTTAGAGCTCCAGCTAAATTGACTTCTTTCAGTTCTTTGAACAACTTGTGTTCTGTCACCCAACAGGGCCTTTGCACATGCTATCTTGACTGCCCAGAATGTTCTTCCCTATGAAGCTCTGCACCACCTCACCCTACGTCCCCACTTTATCCCCTTTACCTGGCTAATCATTCTTCAGATCTCAAATGAAATTTCAATCCTTTAGTGAAACTTACTTGTCTCCCTCAAAGCTAGCTGAAGTGTTTTACTATACTTTCAAGCAAGTGTCTTCTTTTCAATTGTATTTTTATATTTATTATTTTGTAATTGATATCTGTCCCTTCTCTCTCTAAGCTATAAGTTTCTTAGGGCATGGACTATATATATGTATGTATGTGTGTGTGTGTATGGCAAATGCTCAGTGAGGATGTACTGGATGAATGGTTGGATAGATGGTTAGTTGAAGGAATGGATGGACTTGTCTAAAGGGGTCCCTCACATTGAAAAGAGTACCACAGGAAGAAGAAAAAGAAGCAGGAGGAGGAATAAGAAGAGAACAGAGAAAATAAGGAAGGAGAAGGGGCAATTGCAACTTCCCCAGAAAGCTAGACGATATAGTTGGGGTTGCTGTTAAGTGAAGACAAAGTAGTTGTGATCAGCTTGCTAAGGAGACTAGGAATTTAATCTTGAAATCCTTCAACAGACATTCCAAAGGTAGCTCTTCCGTAGGCCTGATTTCAGTTTTTTGTAAATATAATCCAATATTTAATAAGCATGAAATATTAACACATACAGACTTTATTCAAAGGTTAGAGTGAATGATATATTGGTTTGAAGAAAGATTTCTATTTATGAAAAACTTCCTACACATTCCTTAAAATGTCATCCTTTCATAGTTTTCTCTTATTAATAGCTTATTAATAGCTGTATATTTGCATGGCACTTCATCATTGTCAAAGTTCTTTCATGCACATATTATCTTCTTTGATTTTCACAACAATGCCAAGAAGTAATATTAGTATTTATGCCGATTCTGCTGGCTAGCAGCCAAAGCACAGAGAACTGAACTTGGTCTGTATCACACAAATGGTGGTGCAAGATTGTTGGCTCACATTTTCTAACCCTAATTATTTTTACTATTTCTCCTTCCAGATATTTATTCCATTTCAGCAGAGTGATCATAAGCTCTGTCATCCAAACAGTAATACTTTTGAGAGTGGGAAGGTTACTCTCACTGATTTTGCTTTGTTTGTGGGGCCTGTCCTGTACATGGTAGGATGTTAGTAGGATCCCTGACTTCTACCTGCAAGATACCTCTAGTACCCCTTCCAAATAGTGACAGCCAAAAATTGTCTCCATATTAACAAATGTCTCCTGGGAGGCAAAGTCACTCCAGTTAAGCATTACTATTTTAGGGTAATCATACCAAAATAAATGCCATTCATTTTCAGAAATGTTCTAATGGTCTTAGGATAAACTCTATTAAAACAATGCTCTGAGTTACTTTGACAGTAACTCATAATTTATAATAAGAATGTATCTTTTCCAATTTCTCAGAAAATAAAACTCAGTAAGCACATTTCAGGGCAATTTCAATTTATTCATGACCATGGCTTACCCACTTACATCACCGGTTTGTTATAAAGTCCTCTGTCTCTTCACATCTTTAATACACTGCCTTTTAGAGGTGTGATTTTTCTTCATTAGATCCCTCCATTCAAACATGTCTAATTGCCACTAGAAATGATGAAGAAAAATAAAGCATCATGGAAGTGTTAAGTGAAAAATACAGAGTACCAAGATTACTCAGAGGCTCAGGATGATCTTCAAATATATATTATTCAACAACAACACTAAAAACTTGTTAAGACAAAGACAGAACCGCAGCATCCCTAGTTGATGTTGTCTCTAACAAATGCATTAGTTTTACCAAGCATCCATCCTGTTTCATTTTGGTACGTATTATTCTTCTGCATATGCCTCTAGCTTCAAATTAGATGGAGTATCTGAGCATCTAGCAAGGACAGATTGACAAAGAGCCTGGGGTGAAATGAGTATGGATAATCATTTTTGACAAAGCAGTCTACCGCAGAACCCCTAAACAAGCACATGAACCTTATGGAGATTTCTACGTCATGAAAAATCCTGTAGAAAACATCTGAAGAATGCTGCAGGTAATAAATAGCACTTTTAGCAAGGCACCATTATGTAATTCTATTACCATTTGGACTGAGAAAAAAAGATAATTTTTAGCTTTTGCCTCAGTGTCTAAAGAAGATACTGTTATCATAATTTCCTAACTTGATAGGTTAACAAAACTTCCACTCCTGAAGATACAAATCAAAAGTTAGTCCTTCGGCTACTTTAAATATTAGCTGCAATAAGTGTACAAAAATATTTGAATATATAAATCTTGGAATTTTTCTTAACAACCTTTGAAACTATTCACCATGCTAGCTTTCTTTTTCCGCCTACAACATGTTCAACTCATTCCTATATTTTAAACATCCAACTGTCCTAACAGATTTTATGTTATACAGATTATGTGAAGTACTTCATCAATTGAAGAATGCTATGTAGAGATGACTACTATATTTGTTTTAAAAACTCTATTCACAGGCCGGGTGCAGTGGCTCACACCTATAATCTCATCACTTTGGGAGGCCAAGGCAAACAGATCGCTTGAGCCCAGCAGTTTCAGACCTGCTTGGGCAACATGGTGAAACCTCATCTCTGCAAAAAATACAAAAATTAGCTGGGCTTGGTGGCATGCACCTGTGATCTTAGTTATTCAGGAAGCTGAGGTGGGAGAATCACCTGCGCCCGGGAAGTTGAGGTAGTGGGCTACAGTGAGCTGTGATCATGCCACTGTACTCCAGCCTCAGTGAAAATGAAATCCTGTCTCAAAAAAAAAAAAAAAAAAAATTCTATTCACAAGGCTGTGGAGGGACTTAAATGGTGTGCAAATGAGTGGGAGTATGAAACTTAGTTATGAAATGGTATTCAGTACAAATCACTTTTGTTTCATCATTTCTGGGATTCATGGAAACATATTGCCATCCCATATCAGTGGCTTGTACTAATAATGTTTTTTATTTATATGTCATTTTTTCCTCATCAACCTTCTCAAAGAAGATCAAGGTACACTTCATTACATTTTTTAAAAATTATCTTTCCAACATCCTTCAAGGAAGCTAAATAGTAGATTTAATTAAGCCCATTTTACAAATAAGTGAATTCTATAATGTACTTAAAGAGAGTAGGTTTTTGTGAAAACAAAAGTCTCAGAAATTTCTTCCAACATTGTGCATAATTACTGTAAGTTTCCTTAGTTCTGCTTCCAAGGTGTGTATGTATGTGTATACACATCTGGTAATTGTTTAAGAAGTCTTCATCCTCATCCTTCACTGTCATAAATTAATAAGTAACAAAAACAATACTATCTGGGTTATAAAGCACAACAGACATTCAAAGTTTTCAGTAATTAAACAGAGCTCCTTAAAATGCTGTAAACAAATGCTAATTAGTAAGCTTCCACGATAGAGTGAATTATAGAACTAACAGTCTGTCAGCCAGGGAGATACATGGCCCCACAGATGATAGAAAGCCCGGGGGATTTGCTTTCTATTTCTAAAACTGGTTATTTGACTCAATCACTGAACCTAAATTAGTGAAAGCAGTGGTGGAGACTGTATATAATTTTTTTCATTAAAACTATCACTGGAAACTTCTGAGCAACATTTAAAGATCTTATTAGTTCTAACTTGTTTGTTACTTAATCCCTAGTACAAAGCTAAATAATATATTTAAAAAATAGAAAAAAATCAATGTCTGAAGTTGTCCTTCAATGTGGGGAATAAAATGTCTGAAAGTCATTTATGAACTAATTTTAGAGTGCTTTACTACGAGAAATATTTATTCTTTCAACACTACATGTGTTGTTGTAGATGCTTGCCAACACATATTAAATTCTAAAAGAGAATAAAAACATAGTGCCAAACCCACCAAAATGAAATAAAATATAAAGTAAAATAATAAAACAAAATAGATTACTACTCTTGGAAAATATTCTAAGTGTAGAGTAAAATATGTATACGTAAGATAACATGCAGATGAAGATGGTAAATACAAGATAAAGCATGATGTAATACAGATCAAATACCATAAAAGGATGAAGTATTGTAAATTTATTTAAGAAAGGCTTATGGGCCAGTTGTAAAGTAAAATGTTCACCTGTGAAGCAATACACAATAGGAAGTGGGAAACTCAAGATAAGGTATTTTGTAACACACGTCAAGTGCTACTGGAATTTTAAATAAAAAGTATTATAAGGTTTTTTGGAGGCCTGTTAGGAAATGTAGATTTGAATTTAACTGTTAATCTAAAATAGGTGGCAAACAAATTGAGTATAATCATGAAGAAAATCTTTAGAGACTGCAATTCTTAAGTAATTTTAATTGAAACCAAAACACAGAATTGAAATATAGCTTGCAATGTTTGTGAAAGGTGGTGGTTTTGAGTTAACGCTCAGGACTCACAATTCCTGTGTTAGAATCCTAGCTCTCCACTTAGGACGTGTGGAACTTTGGACAAGTTACTAAAGAAACAGCTGCTATTGTCTTGCCTGTAAAATGTAGATATAAGAAGAGGTCCCACCTCATAGAGTTATGAGGATTAAATGCATCAATATGTGTAAAATGATTAAGAACAATTCCTGGGACATACAAAGTCTCAAAAGAAGGCAAAAGGGCTAGACATCCAATTAAGTCCTATTGTTTAATGCCTTCTAAAAATGAATTTAGAAAACTGGAGAAACAGGTCCTAGATCTTTAGCTTTCTGAAGGTGTTGGTCCTGTGACGAGAATTTATGTTCTCTGGCTCTAATTTCCTCATTTGTGGGGAAGCCATGGGACTAGTTGATCAGTAAGATCCCAAAAAAGACCAAATAATCATGATGATTTCTGCTTTTTCTGTCTTGTTGAAAAAAATCTTTGCCTCTTCTTTGGCCATAAAGACATCCTTTTGTGTTTCCTTTTAAGGGACTTTTAAATTGGTTTGACTCTTCACATTTAGACTTTACTACCTCTGGAATTGAATTTTTTGGTATGGTATTTGGTAGTGAAAAAGATTCACTCATTCCCATATAAATATCAAGTAATCCCACAGGATTTGTTGAAGAGACTCTTGATTTCTAACTGCCCTGAAACGTCCCTCTGAACATATATTAAGTGATCAAGTATATGTATGTATGTATGTGCACGGACACACACACACACACACACAAACGCACATTTCAATTTACATGTAATTAAATATATGCTGCAAATATTATATCATAAATAATACTGATAAATACTGTAAATGACACCATTTTGGACATATTTCCTAATTGTTTATTCCTGATCTATTTATTGATGTACTTATGATCTTCTAAAATCGCTTATAAATTTTAAGCTTACTCTAGATTTTTAAATCAGTGTATGTGTCCAGCAATGTCTCTTGCAAAAAAATGAGTTTTATTTATGATCTTCCAATATGTACACATTTCTTTCCTTGCTTATTCATAGGATAGCACCTCGAGAATAATATTGAAGAGCAATCATGATGGTAGGTATCTTTATCTCATTATATGAGAAACCTGTCAATATTTTGATATTATTGTTTATCATAGGATTGTGTGTGTATGTGTGTGTGTGTGTGTAAACTCTATATTAAATTAGGGAAGTTATCTTCTATTTCTAGTTGCCTAACAGTTTTTACCAGGAAATCATGATGAATTGTATCAACTACATTTCATGCACACATTAAAATGAATTTTTATATTCCCTTTTATTCTGTTAGTATGATGAACTACAATTGATCTTTGATTGTGAAATCAGTCTCATACTTCTGGAATCAACCCAACATGATTAAAAAAAAAAAAAAGTGTTGTATTTTTCTTTAACCTCTATGTTCATGATGAAAGATTGGCTTATAATTTTTTTCCTTGTTATGTCCATGTCATTTTTACTGTCAAGGAGATGTTGGTATCATAGAACAAACTAGGAAGTAGTCCTACTTTTTCTGTTATCTGGAAGAATCTGCATGTGATTGGTAATATTTCATAACATTTGGATAATCCATCAATGATGCCAATTGAGTCTGGAATGTTTTGTGGAAATATCTTTGATACTGATTAATTGCCTTCATTGAAAAGTACTATCAAGATTTTAAAAATATTTTCTTATGTCAGTTATGGAAAAATAAGCTTTCAAAAAAAGTGTACATTTGATACACATTATCAAATATATTAGCATAAGATTGTTAAGAATTTTAGGTTATATCTTTTTTTTTTTTTTTAGTCAGAATAGTGATAATTTTTCCCTTAACTCTTTGATTTTAAGTCAGATTAGTCATCTGTTCAAGTACCCAAATTATGGCGTTGTGTATTTTCTCTATGGCATGTTCGTTTTTGCTTCATTACTCTGGAATAATATCCTTATTTTTTTTCTTCTACTTGTTGAGTTTAATTTGCCACTCTTTTCCTAACTTCATAAATGAAGACATAGATCATTGATTTTTAGCTTCTCATGTTTTCTAAAACAGCATATAAGTCTGTAATTCTCTCTGAGCACAGCCTCAGCCTCATCCCACAAGTTCTAGTATGTCATATTTTCAGAATCATTTAGTTGATAAATATTTTCTAGTTCATGTCAATATTTCTTCTTTGAGAGGTTTGTTACTGAAATTTTAATTTTAAAAATTTTAGCTTAATTTCACTGTAACCAGAGAATAATAAATCATAAAATTAATTAAAATTCTTGTAAATTTGTTTGAGTTCTTTGTAGGTTCTGGATATTAGCCCTTTGTCAGATGAGTAGATTGCAAAAATTTTCTCCCATTCTGTAGGTTGCCTGTTCACTCTGATGGTAGTTTCTTTTGCTGTGCAGAAGCTCTTTAGTTTAATTAGATCCCATTTGTCAATTCTGGCTTTTGTTGCCGTTGCTTTTGGTGTTTTAGACATGAAGTCTTTGCCCATGCCTATGTCCTGAATGGTACTACCTAGGTTTTCCTCTAGGGTTTTTATGGTATTAGGTCTAACATTTAAGTCTCTAATCCATCTTGAATTAATTTTCGTATAAGGAGTAAGGAAAGGATCCAGTTTCAGCTTTCTACTTGTGGCTAGCCAATGTCCATCAGTGACAGACTGGATTAAGAAAATGTGGCACATATACACCATGGAATACTATGCAGCCATAAAAAAGGATGAGTTTGTGTCCTTTGTAGGGACATGGATGCAGCTGGAAACCATCATTCTTAGCAAACTATCACAAGAACAGAAAACCAAACACCGCATGTTCTCACTCATAGGTGGGAACTGAACAATGAGATCACTTGGACTCGAGAAGGGGAACATCACATACCGGGGCCTATCATGGGGAGGGGGGAGGGGGGAGGGATTGCATTGGGAGTTATACCTGATGTAAATGACGAGTTGATGGGTGCAGCAGACCAACATGGCACAAGAATACATATGTAACAAACCTGCACGTTATGCACATGTACCCTAGAACTTAAAGTATAATAATAATAAATAAATAAAAAAAATTAAAAAAACAACTTTATTAATTTTTAAAAAATTAATTAAAATTCAATGAGAACTTTTAAATAGCCCTAGATATGGTCAGTTTCAGTTAGTGTTCTATACATAGTTGACACACAGTACATATATTCTATTGTTCTGGGCATCCTTCTTTATGTATCAAACAGGCAAAAATTGCTAATTGAATTACTCTGACCTTCTGCATCATTATTGATTTTTGTCTTCTTTTCCATCAGTTATTAATAGATGTGAATTATGATTATGGATCTTTCTGTTTATCTTCTTAGTTCTTTATTTTGCTTTATATATTTGAAGCAATATTATTTAGTAAATACAAACTTGGAATTAGTGTATCTTCCTAATGTAGTCATCCTTTTATATAGTATGATATATCTATATCTTCAGTAATTATTTCCATCTTAGAGAAAAGCTTTGTTTAATTTTAATATTCCTTAACTCACTTCCTCTTGATTTGTGTTTGTATGGTATATCGTTTTTCATCCGTTTTAATTTCAGTGATTCTGTGTCTTAATATTTAATTTGTTCTTGCAAGGAACATAGAATCTGCCAAACACAGTATAACAGCCTTTGTTTTTTTAATTCTAATAACCTATTCGCATTTAATTGTGGTTATATTTGAATTTATGTCTACACGTTTGCTGTTTTTTACATTTGTACCATGTACTGCATGTTAATTTATGGCCATTTTTAGATTAATCTTTCTTATATTGTTTTGCTGTTTCCATTCTGTTAGCTACTAAGTTCTATATACTTTATGGTTCCTGTAGTATTAGAGATTGCAACAGGTATCTTTGATTTGTTAGTTTAATGTAAATTATACTTCATACTACTTCCCCGATAACCTTAAATCCACAGAACACTTCAAGTTCATTTGTCCACCTCCCACCTTTTATGTTATAGTGGTCATGAATTTTAATTTTACATACATTTTGCTTTCTTTCTTAACTTTATTTTGGAGATTTTCTTTTATTATTATTATTATTATACTTTAAGTACTAGGGTATATGTGTACAACGTGCAGGTTTGTTACATATGTATACATGTTCCATGTTAGTGTGCTGCATACATAAAATTGAAGAGACCGTATAATGAACTAGGTGTACATATGACTCCATATTATCAGCATATACCATTTTAATTTTTTTATACATCATCCATTTCCTCCTCAGTACCTGGATTGTTTTGAAGTAAATTCCAAATCTCAGATTACATCATTTAATCTGCAAATATTTCAGCATGCATGTGTGTATATGTGTAATATATAATTCCGCATATATGTATATATGTAAATATATAAATTATAATTTCTTAAATAACCACAATATTATTATCTGATAAGGTTTTGCTGTGTCCCCACCCAAATCTAATCTTGAATTGTAGTTCTCATAATCCCCACGTGTTGTGGGAGAGACCATTTGGGAGGTAATTGAATCATGGGGGCAGTTACCCTCATTATGTTCTGGTGATAGTGAGTGAGTTCTCACAAGATCTGATGGTTTTGCAAGAGACTTTTCCCCCTTTGGCTTGGCACTTCTCCTTGCTGCCACCATGTGACGAAGGCTGTGTTTGCTTTTACTTCTGCCATGATTGTAAGTTTCCTGAGGCTTCCCCAGCCCTGAGGAACTGTGAATCAATTAAACATCTTTCTTTTATAAATTACCCAGTCTCGGATATTTCTTCATAACAGCATGAGAATGGACTAATGCATTTTCACACTGAATATAATTGCTGTAATTCCTTAGTGTAAATTTAGTAACAATCCTATTTTCACAGTTCCCTCTCATAATCGTTTAATTAATTTGTTTGAATTGAAATTCATAAAAGATACAGAGATTGAGATTCATTGACATGTCCTTTAAGTCCCTTAATTTAAAAGTTCTCCTAATATATCCCTGCATCCCCTTGTATTTTATGTTGAAATGCATTTTGACTCCATTGAAAGAACAAAATCACTTGTCCTATATAATTGTACAGGTCTACAGTTTGATTATTGCATCCTTCTGGTATCATTTAACTTGCTTCTCTGTTTCTTGCACTTCCTGGAAATTATTGGTTATATCTAGAGGCTTGATTAGATTCAGGTGGAATTTTTTAAAGATTTATTCCTAGTGACTGTGAACTTCCATCAGAAAGTACATGTCTGATTTTCTCTTCTTTTGTGGTGCTAACAGACAGTGAATATAAAATTCACTCCTATCTTTTTATTGCTTTTTTATTTGCTGGAATTATTCTAAAAAGAGAAACATTTTTCATTACATATTTGATTACTATGAATTATGATTGTATAGAAAAATAGGGTAACTTACTATTATTTCCCCTTTATAGTAGTATTCAAAATAGTAAAGTGGTGGTGTATCACTTTACAAAATCACACAAATCACCACTAAAGAACTTATGTAACCAAATACCATCTGTTCCCCAAAAATCTATGGAAATAAAAAAAAAATTTAAAAAGCTTAGTAAAGTGGTTTCCTAGTACTTTCTAAAGACTAAAAATGAGTTTTAAAATATTCTTAATAATTTTATGAGCTCAGGGATTAAACATAGTAGATATATTTCAGTTCCTTGCCATTATCTCAGTTAATGGTCAAATTATTATAACTTTGGCTTTGACACCATATTCATGTTGGTTTCTGGGTCATTTTGACAAAACTCTAAGAGTCTTTGATAATTTCCTTTATTTCTGATATGACAAAATGTTCCTGAATCATAATTTCCTGCCCCATGTTGGGAATCAACCAGGTCTCTAAAAAACTCTGGTATCATTTAGTGGGAAATACTATTTAGATCTAATATTCTGGGTGCTAAGAAAGCTCATTAACCTCATCGGTCTTACAGTGACATCTTCCATCAGCATTGCCAGAAATATCACTTCTCAATGACACTATTATGACTACTCATTTGATTTGTCCCACAATACACATATAAGTCTCAGAAAAACAGTACCACCAGCACCAACATCATTATGATATCTGAAAAGAGTTTAATAGTTTCTCATTTGAGGGCCACATTTTTTCCATAGAGAGTATTCTGTTAGGTAAGAACAACAAAATTATTATGTTTTAAAGTCACTTGGAGTGGTTCTCCTCTGCGAGGTTATGTCACCAAGTAAAAGCACAGTTACAATGTTTGATTATTATACTTGCTTTTCTTTAATTTTCTACAACCATGCATAATACCTACAAGATTCCAAAATCAAATTAAATATATATATATTCAAAGAAATTTAGCTTTTATTTTTTCCCTCTACTCTCCTCTCTCTCTTCCCACTTGTAAACTTTTATTTTTTAAAAAATCTAATCTATTTTTCTGTCTACATACCCTTCATTTTAGATAAATCATGATGTGTTAAACATACTTTTATCCATGTCAGATTTTTTATTTGTCTATTCTTGGGAAAATTTTGTATCTTTTTGGCATACTGTTTTTATCATTGCATAGTATTTTATTGTATAGATGCTCCATATGCCATAGTTTATTAAACCAGACTACTGAGGCGATTACTAACATTCAAATGTTTCCAGTCTTTTCGTATCATTAGTTATACTGCGTAAAATAACCTGATGAATATGCTCTTTCATATTTTACATAGGGTACGCTGAGATAGATTCCCAGAAATGAGTGTGGGATCAAATAGTAAGAACATATATTACATTTTGCCAGATATTTTCATCTATCATATTATTCAACTTCAAATTTTATATTACAATGTTTGGCAGCATCTGTTTTCCATGTATTCCATGTACCCATATATCTGGAATATATTTTACTACATAAAATATATATTGTAAGACTTGAATTTTTCCCCATCTGATGGATGGATGATGATAAGTAGTATCTCATATAATTTTAATTTGTATTTAACTTATTATAAGTGAAATCAGTTGTATTTTTCTTATACATTATTTTTGTTTTTATTTTGTTTGTGTCAATTAAGAAAATAATTAAATTCATTTTTAGCTGTTGCTCCTTGAATCATATTTCTGAACAAAATTCCCACTTCTAACATCTATAAAAACTTGCCTTTTTTTATTCTTATGCAGTTTATGTCTCTTATCCATGTGGAGTTTACACTGATATGCAATATAAGAAATTGGTCAATTTTTTTTACCATATCCATACAGTTATCCAGCTATACCATCATCACTTATTTTATAATCCATCTTTTCCTTTGTAGTTTAAAATCCTGCCTGTGTGGTATCTAAAATTTCCATAAGCAATCAGTTCTATTTTTGGATTTGCTTTTCTCTTCTATTGGTCTGTCTGACCTAAAACCTGTCAATACTAAATGATTTTCATTGGAGAAGAGTAGTTTTTTCATCTGGCTGGACAGTCCTCCGTGCTCTTCTCTTTCAAAACTGTCCTCTCTATACCTACTAGATTTTTCTTTCAAATAAAATTTTTATTCAAAATGTTTAGATACAGAACAGTATTATATTCTAAATGGGCTTGCTTTAAATTTATAAATAAACATAGAGGGTTGACAACTTTTTGATACTGGAACTCTGCAACTAAGTACATAATATGTATTTCTGTTTGTCCAGATCTATTTTGTGTCTTTTGGAAGTGTTTTATGGTTTACTTCATGTATGATCCTCATACATATTTATTATGTTTCTGTTTTAATACATTCTTTTAAATTTGTTAGCATAAATGGAGTCTTTTCTCATATCTTTTTTTCTTTATATCTTATAACTGATTTTATTTTCATATATGAATGCTACTGAGCTTTGGGGGAGCAATATTATAATGACATACTTTACAAATTGTCTCTTTATTAAGTGGTCCTGTTGATATTTTCTGCTTGTCAAACTATATAGTCATATCTGCAAATAAAGATATCTTACATTTTATCAAATTATATGTTTTTCCTTGTCAAACTGTATTAACTAATAGCTCCAAAAGAACTTCAGTATTAGTAACAGTGGTGAATGTTCTTGTGTTGCTCTTGATTTTGCAGTAAATTTTCTAACATTTCCACATTACGATTCTGACCTTAGGACTGAATTTATGTGTGTGTGCTGTGTGTAAGAAGGAGGAAGTGGCAGGGCGGGATGAGACAGTGGAGGGAGACAGAAAGAGAGAAGAGTAAAACAGAGAATTTTTTTTCTTTTTTTTTGACAAGATCTCACTCTGTTGCCCAGGTTGGAGTGCAGTGGCACAATCTTGGCTCACTGCAGCCTCAACCTCCCAGGCTCAAGTGGTCCTCCTACCTCAGCGGCTGGTGTGACTACAGGCACATGCCACCATGCCCAGCTAATTTTCGTAATTTTAGTAGAAGTAGGGTTTTGCTATGTTGCCCATGCTGGTCTCAAACTCCTGAACTCAACTGATCTGCCTAACTTCAGCCTCTCAAGATGCTGGGATTACAGGCGTGAGCCACCACGCCCAGCCAAGAGTGAAATCTTAATGTAAATATGTATTTGTGTACTGAATTTTGTCAGACATCATTTTAGCATCATGGAGATGACCATCTGACTTTTCTCCACAACTCCACCAATGTGACATGACTTTGAATTAATGAATTTCTTAATAAATGTCACTTGGGCTGTGATGTATTTGTTATTATGCTGCTGAATTCTGTTGGATAAATTTTAGAATCTAGAATTTTTGTTTATAAGTGAGTTGATTAATTGTTTAGTTTTTTGGAGAAATCTTATACTCTGGCACAATATGAATTCCGAACATTTCTTCTTTTACTGTGTTGGGTTATCTGATCTTTAAAGATTTGATAGGATTCCCTGGATAACCAAGTGTATCTAGGGATTTTAGGGGTGGGTAGGTCTCTTGAATGACCTTATTTCTTCAGTAATGATTGTGCTTTCTTACTCTCCTCTCCCCCTTGTTATTTTGGTTAGGATAGATAGTGCTTTGTCTATTTTCTTCGAGTTTTCAAATAAAAGCTATTAGATTTATTTCTTAGTTCTAGTTTTATTTTAATTTTTTTTTAATTTTACTTTAAGTTCTAGGATACATGTGCAGAACATACAGGTTCGTTCCAAAGGTATACATGTGCCATGGTGGTTTGCTACAGCCATTAACCTGTCATCTAGGTTTTAAACCCCACATGCATTAGGTATCTGTCCTAATGCTTTTCCTCCCCTTTCCCTCCCAACAGGCCCCGGTATGTGATATTCCCCTCCTGTGCTCTCATTGTTCAACTCCCACTTATTTTTAAACATTTTTTCCATCTTTTTAAGTGGGTGTAACTTTTTATTCTTAATTTTTATTTTCAAATTAACATAGGTATTTAGCGTTATTTCTGTCATTTGATAGCTATATTTTTTTTCCAAAATTATGTAGTTTTAGTTTTAGTTATTCTTTGATCCAAGAACTGTTTTAATTTTTTTTTTTTTTTTTTTTTTTTTATGTTTTTGAGACGGAGTCTTGCTCTGTCACCAGGCTGGAGTGCAGTGGCGTGATCTCAGCTCACTGCAACCTCTCCCTCCCAGGTTCAAGTGGTTCTCCTGCCTCAGCCTCCTGAGTAGCTGGGACTACAGGCACCCGCCACCACGCCCAGCTGATTTTTTATATTTTTAGTAGAGATGGGGTTTCATCACGTTGACCAGGATGGTCTTGAACTCCTGACTTTGTGATCCACCCACCTTGGTCTACCAAAGTGCTGGGATTACAAGCATGAGCCACTGTGCCCGGCCAAGTTTTTTCTTTTAACCTCTAGGAAGACTTTTTTATTGTCATTAATTTATTGTATTATTGAAGTTTTCTTTGTGGGATAATATGCCACAATTTGGTGAACATTCCTGTGAATGATATGGTACGTATCTAAAAGTTGATATCATTTTTGAGAATTGAGTTCTCTGGTAAATGTTTACCATGGGTCCTTACCCAGGTTTCCAGTGGTTTTCATTGTCTGAAGCTTGACTTTTAGTATATTCCCCAGAAAGGCCAATGGGAAAAATATTCCCGGAGATTTTGTTTTTATCCTCAAAGTTGTAGCCTTTATCCTTGAAAGTCACTTTCACTTGTTAGCTGTTCTGGGTTGATTTCTCTAGGTTAAAACTGTGTTCCTTCAGTATATATTTTCAAATTAGATTTTTTTTTTCAGGAATGTGTTCTCAACTTATAATTTATAGTAGTTAATTTATATCATTTAACATTTCTCTGCTAACTTCTACATTGATCACTTTTTCTTAAATCCTTTTTATCTTTTTTTAAAGTTTATTTTTGATCTTTAAATTTTACCTCCTTTCCATCTCGTATTTCTCTTCAGTATGATTTTCTGTGTTTATTTGTTCACATGTCTTTTCTAGCATAGACTTTCTTTATGAAATTATTTTCTGTCATTTTCAAATATTTCCTGAGTTCTGTCGCATGTTTACAGAAACCCTTTACTCATGTCATTGTAGGGACTTTCTTATTCTAATTGCTATACTTATTTAATAGTCACTACCATTTCCTTAAAAGTTTAACACATATCAAAATTACGTGTTATAATTTTGTTGTTTTGTGGCCATGTATTTCCAGTGTTCTTTTGTCATCTGTATGGATGTATTTCCAGTTCATGTTTACTTTCATTTTCTCTTAAAACTTATTTGGAGACTTGAACGTGATCTATTCCTGTTGTACTTCTTAAAAGGAAATTCACTTTTCAGTGTTTTCAGAAGGGATAAAGTAAGGCAGAATAGGTTTTCTAGCTTTATATCATTAGAATTCTCACTTTTGTTGTTTTCAAAAGTGATTTTAAAACATGTCCTTTTATAACTTGAGTTCTCTTTACTGTTCTTTCTTCCTCAATTTTATTTAAGCCATTTCTTTTCTATTCTTTTTTCTTTTTGGACCTAATTTGCTTTCTGTTCAACTTGGAATTTATTATATGAAATTTCTTTTCACTGGGATGGTTGGCTTTGCTTGGAAGGAAATTACTGGTTATTAATTGAGAGTTTAAAAGGTCAAAACCCCCCTAGAATGAAGAACTTTCCTCAAAATAGAGACCCTTTTTATGTACTCACCAATTGGATCATGAGAGCCCTCTGGAAGTTTTGGATGCTTTTTCCATATGGATCTACTACATCCAAAGGGAGTAGCTGTTTGAACTGTCCTGTTCTCAGAGAGGCCCAGTTATTTTTATTCCTCTTTCTCCCACACAGATACAGCTATGCTATGTAGATCTTGCAGCAGGTAATAATTTCTCTCCATGTACTTACTCATCTTTGAGGGTTCATGGCATATTTTTGTCAGGAGTTCAGCTAAGCTGGAGAAAGTCGCCAAGTAAAACAACAAGTTAAATGAAGATTACAGTCAACGCTGTAATCACTTACTGTGATAGTGTGAGCTAGAAACAAAACAGAGGAAAACAATGCCATCCCCTTCCAATCCATTTTCCCCATGGATTGGTGTGATAGTTGAGGTTCAGGTAGATCAAAACAGACTTGAGGGTCATCTTATTGATGACAGAGCCCTGAACAAAATGAGTTTGCCATTTTATGGACCCAGGAGCTGGGAGAAGACAAGGGGCTAGGGCTAGAAGTGGAAAAATGCTGAGTACTGAGTCTGAACATAGAAAATTCCTTCAAAATGGCTTGCCTCTCCCCTGATAAGGAGATCTTTGCAAAAGCCCCGAGGAAGGCCTCTGGGAAAGAGCTCAAACAAATAAACTACTGAATGGAAATATCTGATCTACAAATGCAGATATGCATGAGAGTATGGCAGGCCAGGGAGCCTGAGTCCTTAACTGCAACTCCCTTCAGTGCCCGCGGTGCCCTGTATTCAGTCTAGGGTAGGGAGGGCAGCTTTCCCCCAGGAGGCCTGTCCGGTAAAGCCTTTGTAATTGCCTGTGTTTGAGCCTAAAAAATTCACACATAGATTTCTTTGAACAGGAGCTAAACTCCTCAACCTTGTCACCAATTTTGTTGTATATATTGGACTTGGATTTTTTTGATTTCACCATTGTAATTGTGGTGTCTGTTTTTATGGGGAACATGTGTGGAGTACTGCCGCCACCACCTATCCAGAACACTCTGTACATGCATTTTGGCAACAGGAGACCATATTGTCATTGTTTGGTGGAGCCAATATTCATTAACATTTAACCAGATAGCTACCCTTTCTGCTACTCATTGTTCTTTCCTTCATTTCCATGTTTCTTTCCAAAGAACTTTTTAGTATTTCTTTAATATTGAGAGCAAACATTTCTTTCAATTTTGTGGTAATCTGGGTGTCTCTCTCTCCCCCCAACTTTCTCCTTTTTCCTTTAGCTTCACTTTCAACATTATCTTCACAAGCTATAAAAACTAGATTGGCAGTTACTTTCTTTCAGAATTTTAAAGATATCAAATAAGTTGCTACAATTAACAGTAAAGATATTTTCTAAGAATTGAACAGCCTTGCTAACATAGTAGTTGAAATCGAATCAACACATGAGCAAACTTATTTTCTTTATGTTCCTCTCATGATGTTGAAAATATTTATAAGTTCTAGACTTCAAGTAGTACCATGTTTTTCTTTAACCACTAATAATTAAAAGTGAAGCTGAAAAATTACCCACATAGACTTCGTTACAATAGTTTCTTTAATAAAATATTATATATTTGATTTATTATACACCTTTTTATCTTATAAGAGCAAAAGTAGGTTTATAAGAAATATGTTTGTCCTTTAAAAACTTATGACAGTCTCTTTATTTCAGAGTATAGCAATTATGAACGCGGTTTTTATAAATACTATTATTCTGACAGTTTTCTCCAATGTTGAAAGTAAATTAAAGCTCATTATAAAAAATAAAGGTTTTCCAAATTTCTTAGTGACTTTTTACTCCTGATTACTATCTATACAATAATCATAAAATCACCATGGAAACCAAAATTGTTGTTTCAACATTAAGAAAACAACTATTTCATTGCAACAAAATCTTGGTCTATAACCATTACCCAAGGTATAAATATAAACTTACATTAAATAGAGAAATGAAGAAAATAAAGCGTGAACAATATTTTTTAAGGGTAGTGACATTTACACACAAACTAAGGAGGCACTGGAAAATAATATGGCAGGTTTTTTCTATTTTTCCACTGAATAACTCTAGTTTTTAAAAATAGAATTTTTATTAGTATTACATTTATTACATTGTCATTTTCTGTTTTGTTTTATATTGAAATTTAAATTTCTACCAGATAAAAGCTAGAGAAGAATATAAATGGTACCTGAAATCAGTCTTTTAAAGTAACTGTAATAATTATGTCGTTTTTTTTAACAACATAACTTTTCACTGTTTCCATTAACATGTATTTCTTTTAAAAAATGATTTATTGACCAACATAATTGTTTCTAGTTTGAAGATGGGAGTTGTGTGACATAAATTCTAACTCAGAATCATTTAAATTCAAATCTGGCTACAATCCTAGAGTGCGCAAATTATTCCATATATATGTGCTAGATGAAGATGGTATAAATAAGAGAGGAAGTTGAAATGGAGTTAATTAGGTCAGGCTTTTTCCTCTTTAAAAAATGACTTTTGAGTTGAAATATTAAATAATTAGAGACTTGATAGAGTTGATAGGTAAGTGCATTCTGGTTAAGAGGAATAACTTGATTAAAAAAAAAACTGAGGAAAGAGTCAGAAGTGGATAATAATACAAAAGGTATTTAATGGCAGTGAGGGATTACCTTGGAGAACAGCAAAAGATAATTCTAGAAAGATAATGGGAATACATTGGGGGCAGAGGGCCACATATAATTTATTCTTGGCTGTATTTGTATCTCCTAGGCTGGTGCATGGTGCTGAATAAATATTCATTGAAACAAAACTATGCCATTGTTACCCTGGTTTGGACCAAGATGGTAACTGTATAAATGAAAAGGAATCATTTAATCATTAATTTATCCTAGACTTTGCTCTGAATGACTATTGCAAAGGGAATAAAACATTGCCTCAGTACTATAGATACTCCCATTTTTCCAAAGGCTACAGAATAACAGGAAAAAAAAATACACATGCATGTGCACACATATACACACACACATACAGAGAGAGAGTTCAGCACATTTTGATAGGTTCAAAAGTAGAACGATGAATAAAGTGGATGGAGTAACTCTGTCAGAAACTTTTAGGAGAGGAAGTTTTATTTTTTTGACTATCAGATTCAGAAAATGAAAAAGAACAGTGAGAGGAAAGTTTTAAAATCTCTCCAAAGTTGTGCAGCACTGGGAGAAATGTGGTTTCAGAAAGGGCTGAGAAAATACAAATAAGATGGTTATATTTTCCAATATTTTCAATGATATTTAAATCATTTTCTGTTGTTTTACCTATTGTGTAAACTACAGTAGGATGCATATTTTATTTGAGAAAGCAGCGACAGCAAAGGTAGCTATGTCAAACTGCTGCCATTGTTGGTGATTAACTGGATGACTCTGTCTCCAATATGAACTCACTTATATACACACTTATTGCTTAGAAGATAAGGCAAGCAAACCTGCCCAGTTTTACAGAGGAGAACAGTTTCACTTATAAGCTAAAGTTAACAGTCTTGATATTCCTGGTTCATGGTGCCAATATTTGTCCCACTTTTCATGATTTGACCCCACTTGGTCTTAGACTCCTTGCTATTGATCTAACCAGGTACTCTGATTTTGGTTCTTTGTTTTGACTTTGGTTTCCTAATTAGACCCCCTTTGTTCTTCACGTTCCAAAAGTTGGCTTCTTGTTGCAACTTCATATAATGAAGTGCATGTTCATGTCAATTAAATTCACCAGCTCATGTTTAAAATATTTCCATCAAATTTTTATAGTAAGTAGCATTCATAATGAGCAAATTATTATATTAAGAGTCCTTAAAATAAGACAAAGTGATAAATAAAGAAGGGACTAGTCAATAACATGATTAAAGATCCTGGGGTAGGTAGGGGTTGAATGGGTTCAAGGAAGGAAAAAATTCACACACATACATACACAATTGAACTAGATGAGGGATAACAGGAAATCTTATGCAATTATATGGAAAAATACTTAAATATTATAAGTTTACAAATTTTAAACTACTTTGAATTTATATAAAGTAAAATCAAATTTTAATCTTAAATAATTTGCTTAGGGAAAGACTTCACTTCTTTCACTTCTTTTTCTTTTTTCTTTTTTTAGGGGGAGTGGGACAGCATTTTACTCTGTTGCCCAGGCCAGAGTGCAGTGGCATGACAATAACTCTCTATAACCTCTAATACCTGGGCCCAAAGGATCTTCCTGCCTCAGCCTCCCAAGTAATTGGGACTACAGGCACACACTGCCATGCCCAGCTAATTTTTAAATTCTTGATAGAGATTGGACCCTCATGATGTTGCCCAGGCAGGTCTCTTGGCCTCAGGTGATGCTCCCATCTCAGGCTCCCAAAGTGATGGGATTGTAGGTGTGAGTCACTGTGCTTGGCCAAGACTCCTCTTCTTATTGACAGGAGTGGAGGAAAGGTCAATGGCAGGTACTGGTGGTGAGGAAATTGTTTCTCGCAGGTTCCATCTGCCAGCCTCACAACATCCCTCAAATGAGACATGTTTCGGGGACTGAGATCTGTACCTCAAATTGTTTCAAGGTAAAAATAGCACAATTAAGAATTGGAAGTATTTCTAAAAGAATATCTAATAAATTATTTTGTAACCTCTAAAGGGAACTAAAGTAACCTTTTCTTATTGTGCCCAGGAAAAAAAAAAAAAAAGGAATGAGAATTTATTAAATATCCAAAGTAAAATCAAGCTATAGGTAGCAGTGGACCTTTAAAAAAATTAATATATTTGGCCTATGCTGCCTATTTTATTTCTTATGTGTATATCTGTATTAATATTTAAATATTAGCCAAGTGACATTAAGTAGTAGAAGCAGAAAATTTGTTATACAAACATTTGCTGTTATGATGAATCATCTTTCCATGCACATAACTATTTTCAAATACTTTAGAATGCAAAATGTTTTTTAAAATGCCTTCAAAACAAAGAATTAATCTGACATAATCACATCCCTAATAGAGTTTTACATTCTCATATTTCTTTAATTCTCTTACTGAATTGAAACTTAATAGGTTCATTTTAGAAACTTGATTATCATGATACAATAGTAGTTTTGTAATAACAAAATTCCTAACAAAATTAAGTAATCATGACTGAAAGACATTTAGTCATGTGTGTAGCCAGCAATGTTTTATCATTAGCTCAAATCATCTCAGTATTTTTCACTTTAAGTTAGACTATCACACATTTAAACACTGGAGATGTAACAATTTATGGCAGTTCATTGCGTTTTGTTTTTCAACCAGAACATGTTCTCTTAAATGTGAGAGTGCATCTTTTAAAGAGAAAAGATATCCAAATAATGGTGTTAATTGTTGTCTAGTGTTTCTATTATATGAAAATACAAATATTACAAACCTAGGAGCCAAATGTCTATCTATGTAAGCAGTATTTTCAAATAAATAATCCAAAGAATCAAAAATATTAAAACATTCCAAGTTATATTCCAATCACTGTGTATTAATCACCAAATGTCAAAGAGATGGAGACACATAGTCCCGGTAATACTTACAGCCCCTCAGAGCACCCCGTTTCTCCAGCACCTGGTAATTTCTGGGATTCTTGCTCTCCTAGCTCAGAAGAATCCTTTTAGCCACAACACATTCTATTTCCATATCACAAACCAAATACCAATCATTTGAATTCCCATTTCAGCAGGTCCTCACATTCAAGAGTGCCTCATCCCTTAGGATGAATAATCCTAGATAAATCCAAGTAAATAAAATAAAATGTCTAAAAATGTTCTTTGGACCCAGTATAGAAATTTTGATAAATTACTTCTTCAAAACAAAAGAGTATGACAGAGTATCAGTTTTCATGTGAGTCACACGTGTTTTTATTAATTTAAAGAATTTTCAAGGGTAATTTTGAGTCATAACTTTTTTTTTTTTTTGCCTTTATATGCTGTCTTTCAATCCTAACTATAAAATATGTTGGCCTGACACAGTGGCTCATGCCTGTAATCCCAGCACTTTGGGAGGCTGAGACCGGTGGATCACGAGGTCAGGAGTTCAAGACCAGGCTGACCAACATGGTGAAACCCCATCTCTACTAAAAATACAAAAATTAGCCCGACATGGTGGCACATGCCTGTAATCCCAGCTACTCAGGAGGCTGAGGCAGGAGAATCGCTTGAACCCAGGAGGCGGAGGTTACAGTGAGCCAGATCATGCCACTGCACTCCTGCCTGGCGACAGAGACTCCATCTCAATATATACATATATATACACACACACACACACATATATATATATGCACACACACACATATACACACATATATACACACACACATATACATATATACATGTATACACATACATATATATACATACACACACACACACATATGTTGGCTCCCCCATTATTACTTGTTTAACACTCCTCATCTAGACAGTAATTTCCATGACAATATAGGAAACCTCTGCTTTATACACCAGGGTGGTTCTGATGACTGACAGGTAGTGCATGCTACATAAATGTTCGTTCTTGGGCTCTTCATCCTATGGAACCTCCTGAGGCTGTTTCATGCCACAGACTCACTGGAAGAAATTGCTCCCTTCTCTTTCACTAACTGGTACAACTCCACTCAAGGAAACGTTTTCAGAATCAGTGAACATTTGGATGAATAAAAGTAATGTGAATGTTCTGTTTTGACATTTTAATTTAATAATATGTTCTAAAGTTTCTTTTAGGTTTTTTGGAGTGTATTTAGCTTCTAAAGTTTTGCCACTTAACATCTGCTAGAAACAGCCCCATTCTCACCACATAGATAATCTCCCAAGTATATGATAATCATTGTAGCTTATATAACATTTTCTAAATTTAGATATCCCATCAGTATATAACAATCAAGCTATTTGCTAACAGTTTAGAGTGGAATAAAAATAATAATGCGGAAACTTGCACTATAAAGAGCAGGTGAAGGGTAGTGTACATAATTTGCCCTGTTTTAGATAATTTGCTTTTGCAAAAAAGTCATAAACATTAGAAAGAACACCAGAACTTAAAATAACCTGCTCACTTGGGCTTGCCTCTACAGTGTCTTTATGGTCTGCACTCTCTCCCCAGGGTAATTGCTTTTGTATCATATATACATTTGCAGGAACAGTCTGACAAATGATAAAACAAAATAAAGTCACTTAATGTGATTAAGGACAAGAGTGATTTATGCAACATATTCTTGAAAATTACTATTTAAGTTGCACATTGCATGTACTTTTCAGAATTTTAAAAAGAGTGATATGATGTGTGGAGTTGATGGATAAGGGTGAGATGGAAATCATATTAATGTATGAAGTCACTGAAACTTCTAAAAAGATATTCAAGAGTTTTACATTAAGCATCTCAAAACCTAAAATAAAGCTGTGAGATAAGCATTTTTAATTTATTTTCAGACACAGAGGGTTTACTCAAAACCAAACACCTAGGAAGTGTCAGAGTTGGAGCTTTACTAAGGCTGTTTGACTCCAAAGACTAACTCCTATTGACCACGAAGGACTTGTAAAAGACAAAAATAAATAAATAAATTATGAAACAAAAACACATCTTTATTATTTAATCACATTCCTAACACATTACTCTGGTAATTTTTACAACATTGGTCTCGATTTTTGACATCCTTGTAATGACTTTTTGTAGACAGAGTTATT